>NW_020954564.1:31474681-31556169 GCF_900497805.2 Vombatus ursinus
CCCCCCAACAGATTGTCTCTCCTACTCCTGACAGCAGTTGTCCCAAACCACTTCTCTCCTCAAGCCTGATACCCCATGTAATCCCCCAAACCTCATTGCTGAGGAGTTCAACCTCTATTGAGAAAATAGAGCCCAATGCAATGTTCCTTCTTCTTCCCTTGTCTATATGTTACAGCCCCTTGACATTATTCTTCATTCACTCTTCTTTTACTCTAGTCTCTGATGAAGAGATAGCCTTCTCCCCCTCTCTATATCCAACCTTTGAAACCATCCACTCCTTTCTCCAGCAAATTGCCCTCCGTAATCATCCCCCTCTTCTCTCCTTTATCTTCAGTCTCTCTGTAACTACTAGCCTATATTTCCAAAGCAGGACTTGTAAATGGCCCAGGATGGTTATCATTCTCAAAACATTATGGATATTAACAATACCCACCTCCCAGTGTTGTTGTAAGGATCAAATAAGATAATATTTGTAAAGTGCTTAACACAGTGCCTGGCACATAAAGATTCATGGTCATACAAATGTTAATTATCATTATCATTGTTATTGTTGTTGTTATGTATTATCTCTGTACCCTAGGGATCTCTACACCTAAAGCACTAAATAGGAAAGAAATTGTCCAGGGGTTCAGCCTGCACCCTTGTATGGACCAAATTCCCCTTCAGATCTAAGCAAAGTTAGGGGGTTTTAGTATACATTTTCCAAGGAAATCTCATGGGCCTCAAGTAGTCTGTCTACAACTTATGAGCTTCTGCTCCTTCTACTGGTCCATAATATTTTTTTTCTTACTTACCAGAAAGTCCCATTGACTTCCCTATGGGAAATAGGTGATTGCAATGAAGTACCTGTACAGGGTTCCTATCACTCTCTGGGGTTGTTTTGTAGATAATCAAGTTGCTCAATCTCTCAATTACTTGTTACGGAATGGCTTTCCCCAGCTCAACTGTCTTGTGTGTTCTCTGAACACCAGTTTTCAACAAAACTATCACCTTGCTAAAGGTCTCAACAATGAACTCAATAATCATACCATTGTTTGTTTCTGCCAGAATTCTTCCAAGCCAAAGTCATGGCTAATTGATAGTGTTCTTTCAACTCATGTCTCAGCCAACAAATATATTGGTCACAAGTCTTTACAGCCTCTCCATCTCCTGGGGTTCAAAAGCACAGGCAGGCGTGGCTCTTGCCCAAAACCACCAAGACTAACATAAAACCTATGGCATCATTCCTAATAGACTTGTGTATATGCATCATAAAGGATATAGGTTGATTACACTGAGATTTCTACTCATACCTCAGTGTTCTTAGAATGTTCATCAATGTGTGACTAGGATACAAGCTGCAAATCTCTTTGGCAAGATATTATACTTTTAGACATTTGATTCCTGCCAAAGTCAATATTTCCTTGAGTAACTATTTGCTAATACATTGAATACGCCAGAGTTGGTTCTGATCAATGCTGATGTTCCAAATGTTTTCTGGATGTGGACCTGCCAGAGCCATGATGCCCAGATGCCCACCTTCCTACTGACACCAACAACTTCCCTAGAAACATGAGACTTACATATGTCAAATATGCATAGTTTGTCATCCATCCACCTTTTCATAGGCTGTGTTTTCCTCAGCAGTGTCTCATAATATAACTGAAATACAATGAGCACACGGGACCCACTGTTCAGCATGGCATCCTCACTACACATTTTCAATATTTATCACCCCTTCTGCTTAAAGTTCTGTGGGTTCTAGTGGGATTGACCCCTAAACAATAGAGATCCAGGCCTCTGACCCAGCCACCCTGCAATCGTCCTTTGAATACATCCATCACTCATGTGGCCTTCCAGACCAGAGCTGTAGCAGAAAACAGTTCTGCCTCTTAAGTTCTACTCTGCAGCAAGTGAGTGTTCTTACATACAGCCACTATAATCTCTGTTTCTCTAATCCTTTGTCTTTGCTCAAGGAAATTGCTGTCCTCGGGTTCATTTCTCAGCACATTCTCTCTATTAGCTCTTGTCTTTGAGTCTATGAAACCAATGAAGGCCATTTGCTTTGGTTCTATAACCCAGAAAGGAGAAGATGTTGTGAAATTAGTTTTAGTTGAATTTTCTTGGGTTTAACCACATACTCAGTAATTCCTTAAACATGTTTACTCTTTTTAGCAATTGCCCACAATAACCATTAGTTATGCCAACAGATCCCTGTATTTTTTATTTTAATTTATTTTATTTTTAATTCACAGAACAAAAATTTCCATAACACAGTAAAATAAAAAGATGATTACCCATGAAACTGTAAATCTACCACGTACAACTTGCTATTCCCTCCAAATATACCAAAAAATGATCATATAAATATCTTTTTTTTCCTTTTTTTCTTCTCTCCCTCCCCCACCCTAGAGATGACTACCATTAGACACAAACAGGTGTGTGTATATATGTGTGTGTATGTATATATGTATGTATATGTATATGTATGTATATGCATATATATGTAAAATTATTCAATACATATTTCTATCATTTCTTTCTCTGGGTGCAGGTAGCATCTTCCTTCATCTGTCCTTTATTTTTTCATTTGTGTATTTATAACATTCAAAATTACTTAGTCTCTCAAAGTCATTCTTAAAATAATACTGCTGTTACTGTATATGATGTTCTCTCGGTTTTGTTCGCTTTGCTCTCCATCCTTTTGTGCAAGTCTTTCCATGCACTTCTAAGATCATTAAGTTCATCATTTTTATAGCTCAGTAGTATTCCATCACAACCACACATTACAATTTATTCAGCCATTCCCTGTATTTTTACAGAGCTTTGCCAGCTTGTATCAGGTCTGACCCTGTCTCCTCTTTGGGTTGCTTCACTCTCCTTTCTACCAACCTCTGAAATAGGCCACTCTGATCCACCTTGTGATATCTCCTCAGTCCCAATTCAGTAGCAGTGCTCACTGCCCACATGACAATGAGTAATGGTAGTACCATTGGTACCAAATAGGGAATCCAGTTCTCCACATGATGATCAGGTTCAAGTCTTAAGGGCAGCAGAAGAAAGAGAATAAGCAAATCCTATATTTCAGTATACAGATCTCATATTTCCCACTAACCTTTCAGTAGCTTCCTGCCCTCAGCCTGATCAAGATGGTGAAGTTTCTCTGCCCTAGAGAGAATTAGGGAAGTCTTCTTTCTCTATGTCTTGGAAACTCTTTCCCTTTGTGGAAATTTCTAGGATCCTCAAGTCCCCACAAAGATGAAATGACTAGACAGAAGCACCATGCCACCACACATGCTGGAAGAAACCTTGAAGACTATCTAGCCCTGTCCTTATTTTACAACAGTAAAAGCTTTAGCCTTGAGGGGAAGGAGCCTGAACCAAGATTACACAGTGGCAGAGGAAAATTAATCAGTTGAATGAGCAATGGAAAACCTGCACTGGGACTAGACTTATGGTCTTTCTCCATCTTGCTCAGAGCTTGAATTTCCTTACATTCCCTTGTCATGAATTAGTTTTATTAATTAATTAACATGATAATTAATTTATTCATGAATTAATAGTTCTAGTGGCCTCAGGTCTGCAAATAGAGCTGAAGGCAGTTCCTGTCTGAAAGAGAAGCCAAGAGGTAAAAGCAGTTCAGCCCTTGGCATGAGCAGATCCTGTCCAAAGGTGCTACTTACTATTGAGAAATGGTGTAATTCAGGGGTTTTTGAGTCAGAAGATCTGGGTTCCAGTTCCAGATTTTACACTTAGTGATACCTAGTGATTCTGGGCAAATCACAACCTCTCAACCTGTTTCCTCAACTATAAAACAGGGATAATAGCACTTTCATTAATAATAATCTTATTAGATTGTTATTTCCTCAAAGGTAGGGACTGCCTTTTGCCTTATTTTGTATCCCCAGTGTTCAGTCCAGTGCCTGGCGCATAGCAGGTTCTTAATAAATGCTTATTGACTGACTAACTTTCATTACCTACTTCATATGGTTGTTAGGCAAAAAAGCATTTTGCAAAGTGAAAAGCTTTATATAAATATTTCTATTTGTATTTGGTTTTCAGGAGGGACCATTGATTTCGAACACACATCTGCCACCTACAGTTGTGACAAAGCCAGATCTTACTGGAGTTGGTTCCGACTATGGAACTATGCACGTCCACCTGATGTCATCCTGGAGGTAGGGCTAGAACTCCCTGGCTTTCCACTGTGACTTTGTCCAACAGTTGATGATATGGATTCTTTGGTCCTAGTAACCTATTCCTAAGCCCTACTGAGCCCAACTGGAAAAAAGTAACCTCAGATGGTACTTATCAGGCATTCAGCCCCCATGGAGACAGAACTTGCATCATTTTAGAAGAGGGGTTCTTAACTTGGGGTCCTTTGAACTTGGATTTTTTTAATATTTTGACAACTGTATTTCAACATAATTGGTTTCCTTCATAATCCTATGTGTTTTGTTTCAAGCATTTAAAAAACATTCTAAGAAGGGGTCCATAGCTTGACCAGACTGCCAAAGGAGTCTAACATACACATACATTCAGAGAGAGAGAGACAGAGAAAGAGACAGAGTGTTAAGAACTCCTCTCTTAGATCAACTCCTTAATGATGCTAACTATGGCCAAACCTTAGGACAGTCCAGCAATATGGCTACAGACATACAAGAAACTCAGAGAAAAGTATACCTTCCTAGTATCCTCCCTGGACCAGACTTCACACCCCAGCAGAACAGATGCACCATGAGTTCTACCTGCCTCCTTCCCTCTCTCCTTTCTCCTGAATGCCTGTGTCTGCAGGATTGTCCAGGGTCCTGTCTCAATATGCCAGCAATGGTTGCATCACCTCTCTCTCTTAAGTGAGCTAGCTGTGCACCTAGCTTATTGGGATAGAAGCACTGGGGCACTCTCCAAAAATAAAGTGGCCCCGGTTCCCTTCCTGCTCAATGGATCCAATGCCTTCATTCCTTTATCTGTTATTCTAAAACCAGAAGAATGATTAGTTATATCAGAGTTAATGAAGTAGTCCTGGTTCTCCCCATTATCTAGCACATGGTTTTCTATTAAAATTGAAACAATAGACAGAAACTAGGTTTTTTACTTTACTTCTTTCACAAGAGGATTATCCCAAATACTCCCTCTGGTTTCCCAGGGACAAGGGAGAGCTCAAAAGTTAGCTCCAGGAAGCCTCCTCTTATTGAACCTCCACCCAGCCCCAACCACCCACCATTATATTAATATACTAATTATCCTCTGGTCTTCAGGGCATATCTTGAACTCTACTAAATTATACTTCTTGCTTTCATTAAATCTATCTAAATGTCATTCTCACATGTTATCTTCTTGTATCACCATTAGCAATACCTGCATTTTCTCAAAAACCATAAAATTCTAGAACTGCAGAGGCCCTTGGAAATCATCAAGTACAACTCTTTCATTTGATAGAGGAGAGAAGTGAGGTCCGGAGAGAAGTGATTTGTACAAGGTCACACTGAGAGCCACTGACAAAGCCAGAAATAAAATGCAGATCTCCCACCCCACCCCCATCCTTTCCACTATATCATGACTGCCTCTGGCTTCCTCTATATCCTACTGTATGCCTTCAGCTAGTGCCCAGTACAGGGTTCAGCAGAGTGGTCTCTCTATGCCCGATACTGATTGAGTGATATATATGGTGTGGGAGTTTTTTCAGTCAAAAAAAATTTACTTAGACCATAGCAGGAGAAGAATATAGGTATTGAAGACACCTTGAGTTGATTCAGGTTAGTGAAGCTTCCTTGCCTGAGTTATCAATTATAATCCACCAGCCAATAAGAATGTCCCTAGAGTTCCTTGTGGTTGTCTTATACTCTGGCAGTGAGGAAGTGTTTTTAGACCCCTAAGCCAACTAATAGGAAGATCTCAATATATAGTGCATATTTGCAGGCTGAGATTATAGATGTCCAAAGAATGACGTGACTTTTTTTACCTCAACTATCTTCACTTATTGTTGATGAGTCAATCATTAAACATAAGCTGAGTACTTACTATATTCCCTGAACTAGCCACTGTGAGAGAGAGAGAGAAAGAGAAATCTAATATCCCACCTCTCCTTCATCGGGCTTTGCTTTACTTGGGAAAAGAAGCCAAATATACATAAAGTAGTTGGAGATCAAAAAGGTGGTCAGAAATGCTGGCTCAATGTGGAGGCAATTTAGCATCATGAAAAGAGGGCTGGGTATAGATAAGATGACCTATGCTCAGGACTCAGCCCTTCCATAGATTCGCTGCACTGCTGGTATTGAGTCATTTCAGTCCTGTTCAGCTCTCCATTCGGAGTCGTCTTGGCAAAGACATTGAAGCGCTTGGCCATTGCCTTCTCCGGTTCATTTTACAGATGAGGAAGCTGAGGCAAACAGGATTAAGTGACTTGTCGAGGGTCACACAGCTCCTAAGTGTCTGAGACCAGATTTGAACTCAGGAAAATGGAGTCTTCCTGGACCCCAGGCCTGATGCCCTATCCACTGCACTACCTAGCTGTCCCAAGCACTATGTAGCCTTGAGCAATTCACTTCCATTCTCTGGTCCTAAGCTTCACTCCTCCCCAAAAGAGGATGGCATGGTAGATAGAATGCTAGAGTTGGAGTTAGATGGGGGTCCAAATCCTGTCTCTGACACATCACTGAGCCTAATCCATAAAATAGAGGTCATGGTATACAGGTGACCACCTCAACAGGTCCAGATGATAATATATTTAAAACACTTTGCAAACTGAAAAGCCCTATTTAAAGATCTAATGTTATTATTATTATTAATTGTTACTATTATGTTATTATGTTGTTGTTATTTATTCTTATCCTTATTAACTGCCTCATAGAATTGTCATGAGAAAAATGTTTGATTAATTATAAAACACTATGGGAATGTGAGTTGTCATTGCTGTCATTATTCCAGAGCCTCAACCCTGCTGGGGTCCCCCGGAGTATTGAATCTCTCTAGTGCTGGTCCCTCTGCCCTCCTCTGCAGTCTCAGCCCTGCTTCTTCTTGGCTCAGGTGGTAGAGACAGAGTCAGAGAGGAAGTGGAAGAGACACTCCCTAACCAACATGAAAGGGAGAAAGATTTCATTAGAAAAAAAATATCCTTTTATCTTGGTTCCAGGGGACCAATGATGAAACACACTTTCCTCTTATCTTAGAGTAGTAGAGGACCATGAGTGTAGAATTTTGCATGAGCTGGCAGATGTAGGTATGCTGACAGAGAATTTTGCTGAAACTTGTTTTCTTTATTGAAAGATAGATATTTGTGGGGAGGGAATGAGACTGTAGTAGAAAAAAATTTAAATCAATAAAACTTTCTCAAATTAAATTAATTTAATTTAAAAAGAAAAACCAGCCTTTAGCCAACACTCACTCAATTCCTCATCCAGTCACTAATTTTTACTTCTGATAATTGACCATAAAAAGTGCCTTCTCCCTCTCAGCAGACAGGAGTTGGATAGCAGGTATGAAATGAGGCATACTGTTTCAGGCATGGCTAAGCTGATTTGTTTCACTAAAGTGAATTGCTTTGTTCCAAGAGGGGATTCTATTGGGGAGGGTATGGGAGAGAAGAGTCATTGGGAAGTGAGTGCAAGTAACAATAAAACTCTTTTTAAAAGAAAAATTGGCATTTCTGAGCATCTCTGGTTCCTGACTCTGCCCAGCTTCTGGATTGGGATCAACTGGGCTTTTTCCCTCTTTGCTCAGGTGGGAGTTTGCCCTCAAACCCAGTGATTTGGGGGAGGTGAGGAGGTGGAGTACGTGATATAGTGGAAAGAGCAATTCTGGAGTCAGGGGACTTGGGTTCCAATCCCATTAGTGGCACTTAATACCTGTGTGACTGTGAACAAGCCATTTAATCTTGTTAATGGTTAACATTAACCAATTTCCTCATCTGCAAAATGAAGGGGCTACAATAGATGCCCTCTGATGTACCTGCCAACCCTGGAGTTGTGACCTGGGATCTTATAATCAATCACTAGCACATGCATACATCTTACAAGGGATCTGACTAGGTAATAGTCTGAGTCATTTTGAACAGCTCCCCCGGCTCAGACAATGACAAGGCCATTTTCAGCACTGCAACCACTACTCACCTACCCCTCAGGAGAAAAATTCAAATGCCTCAAGGCAGTAGCGGCAATTGGCATAGGCTGCTGCCATCACACATCACTCTACATACAAGATAAATCTCTAGTTGGAGTCAGGAAACCTGAGTCTGAATCCCATCTGAGACCGTTATTGGCTATCTGAGTCTCAGTTTCATCATCTATCAAATGAAGCAGTCGCTGACCTATCTACCTACATCACTGCAAATCCCTTAAGCTCATTCACTAGATGAAAAGGAAGGAAAGAAACAAAGATTTATTAAGCATCTACTATGTATCAGGCACTTTACAAATATTACTTCATTTGATCCTCACAACAACCTCTAGGAGGTTGATACTATTATCCTGATTTTACATTTGAGGAAACTGAGGCAAAAAGAGATTAAATGACTTGCCCAGGGTCACACAGCAAGTAAGCGCCTGAAGCTAGATTTGAACACTGGACTTCCTGACACCAAGCCCAATTCTCTGGCCAGTCCCTTTTTAGGGGTCCCAGCAGATGCTGATGATTAGGGCAGTCACTAGGACCTGAGGCTTCACTAGACTGCTAGAGGGGTCTACGACATACACACACACAGAAAAAATTAAGAACTCATGGCCTACCCCTAGAGGTCTTTAAGGTCTTTTCAAGCTCAAAAATTGTACAAGGTAAGTACAGTAGAGGTTTCAACCTGGAGGAGCCCACCCCAGATCATAGCCCACTTCCAGATTGCTCTGGAGGAATGGTTTATCTGGAACTGTCCTCCTTGAAGCTTTCCCCTTTTGACACAGCTCAGAGTACACTGTGCTCCCACTTTGATCTAATATTCAGGTCTATAACTCTACTGAGTTCAGTGTTGGTAATATCATAGAGATCCAGGGGTGGGGAACCTGCAGCCTCAAGGCCACGTGTGAACAAATTTGTGCTATAAGTTTGGATTCAGTCAAAAGGCCACACTTGAGGACCTAGAGGGCCACATGTGGCCTCGAGGCCGCAGTTTCCCCACCCCTGATAGACAATCAGCCATTCCCAGCTTCCGCTTCATGGTCCTCTCTTCTCCAATATGTGCAAGGGGGGCTAGAGCCTCAGCACGGAAGTCCAACAGGCAGGCAGTCTCCACAAGGGAGAAGCCAGGATGAGAGAACCTGACCTCGTTTTCATGTACCTGTTCTCCCTCCAGCCCAACGTGACACCTGGCAACTGCTGGGCATTCAGTGGAGATCAGGGGCAAGTCGTCATCCGCCTGGCCAGGAGGATCTTCCTCACCAATATTACGATTCAGCACATCCCGAAAACTATTTCCCTGTCAGGCAACTTGGATACAGCCCCCAAGGACTTTGTCGTATATGTGAGTGATCAGTCTAGAGCCAGACAAGGGGAAGGGAGGATTGGACCTGAGAAAAAGACATGAAAAGTACCAGCTCTGGAGGTCCTGTTGGGTCTCTTACCTACTGGGGCCCAGAAGCTCTTTGCTATCGCTAAAACAAATATCAGTGAGAGGTTAAGTAGTATGGAATACCTCAGACAGGGTAGACTAATCCTTAGAAGAACAGTGAAGACAGCTGTTTGTCTTTGACTTTCCTCCCCTCCTGTTTCTGGGCACTTTCTCCTTTTTCAAGTACCTACTTTCCCAGTGTTCTTGGGTTACTCAGTCTTTCTTGTCACAGAAGAAAGTATCCGATAAATTATTCACACTAAGGTATTAGGTGTTTAATGTGTGAGTTTCAGGAATATTTCTATTTTTAAAAGGACTTCAGGGAGAGTGCAATATTTAGCCCAAAGGAATGGAATTCTGCCATTGCAAGAAGCAGTGAATGAGATGTGTTTGGTGGGGGACCTTCCTACAGGCTGTCAAATCATACCACGTAGACAGCTGCCTATTTATTCTATGCTGACCCTCCTATAGGAGGCCAGACCACTGGGCAGTGTGCCCAGGGGCTCAGGACATTGTTGCTCTCTTCTCATTGGGAAAGAGAAAAGAAAAATATAAGTGGGAAGTCACAAGCCCAAGGGACGGAACAGACCAGAAACACACAGTGAAAGCTCTCTGATCTGATACTGTTCCACCCTAGAAACTCAGAAATTAACATTTTGATAACCTCTCTTCCTGGCAGGCTGCTCTTGACTTGTGTTGCCGATAAAGGTTATCAACGGGTTCATTCTGTAAGAGAGAAAAAAAAGTTCAGTTTCTATTTCCCAGGGTTTTTGCAGATGATGCTGATTCTCACGTATAAAATAATAACCTTTTATCCATGTGGAACACAGAACATCAGAGTCAGAGAGGACTTCAGAGTCTAATCCAAGTCCCTTATTTTACAGAAAGGGAAACAAGCCCAGGAGAGACGAAGTGATTTGTCCTAGATGGTACAACAAGCCTGGAGCAGAGTGGGGCTAGAGATGACTCCAGCCTAGTCCTCTTTCCACATACTGGGTCTCCAAATAGATTTTTGTGTACTTGAAGACGGTCAACAGATCATACTTTGCCTTCCTCTCCTGGCTAAGCAATCTCATTCCTCCCACGTCCATAGCAACGCATCCTTCAGTAGAACAGGCAAAGCCCCATGGTATTACTCCCAACAGTGTAGGAAGGTTCAAAGAGCAATGAACTGTGCACCACAGAGCTGAGTTCAAGGCCTGAGGACATTTCCTAGCTGCATGACTTTGGACCAGACATTTTTCTCTAGGATTCTGTTTTCTCATCTGCAAAATGCAGATAAATAACCCACCTCTCTTACAGGTATGCCATGATGATCAAATGAGATGATAGATGGGGAAACATTTGGCAGACCCTAAAGCACTATGCAGATATGAGAAAATACTTTTTTTTAATCAGGGTTACTCCTGACCTTTGATGCAGGGGTGTTAAAAGAGGTTTTTAGTGGATTATAAACTCAACATGGAGGACTGTGCCAAGCAGACAAAATTGCTAATGTGCATTTGCACTAATACAGTGCTAGACTGAATTAATAGAAGCATGGAATCTAGAGCGAGGGATGGGACAGTCCTGCTGCCCTCCTCTTTAATGAGATATAATTAATAGTAGTTTTCAAGAAGATATCATTACTACGCTGTAGCAGGATCATTGACAAACTGCAGCATGTCCAAAGGAAGATGACCAGGATGCTAAGAGGACAGGAGACTATACATACAAAACTCTCTTGTAAGAACTATGAATTCTTAGCCTGGAGAAGACTTGGAGGTGGGGGAGGGCAGGAGAGGGACATGATAGCTGTCTTCAGGTACATGAAGGGTTGCACTGTGGAAAAGAATTAGACTTGTTCTACATTGTCCCAGGGGGCAGAATCAGATGCAATGGGTAAGAAGTTAGAGGCCCGTTTTGGTTCAAACTGAGGAAAAACTTCCTAACAACTTGTACTAACTAAAAGTGGAATGCGTTAGATTCAGAGGTAGTGAATTCCCCATCACAGGAGCTCCCCAAGTGGAAGCTATGTTACCACTTGTCTGGAAATTCTATAGACAGGACTCCTCCATCAGTCAGGGGGTTGGAATAACTGGCTTCTGAGGTCCCTGCCAGTTCTGAGATTCTATGAAACAGAGCAGGAGTCAATGTGTACCATGTCAGCACTACCTGGGTGTGTCCAAAGTATCTGCTCTTGGCAGCCCCAGCTCCAGGGAGCTGGTTCTCTCTAGGTCCCCTGAGATTGTAAACACCCAAGCCCATATCCCCATCTCTCTGCTACCTGTTTCCTCACCCTGTCCTGCTTGCCTCCAAAGGGCATCAATGATAAAAGCAAAGAAGAGACATTCCTGGGGGCTTTTTTGTTTCAGCCTGAAAACTCCATTCAGATGTTTCCACTCAAGGTACAAGGAGGATCATTGGGTGGGGAGGGTCTGAGGGTGTTGGGTGCAAGGGGTGGGACTCAAGTGCAAAATTTAGATAGTTCAGAGGATTTCTTGAAATAATGAATTAACTCGAAGCCAAGGAGACCAACCCTTGGGGACCTTTACCAAGCTCTCCTGAAGTGATCATATGTATATCATATGTATAGGCTTAGATGCAGAGCTCACTCCCCATTATCCAGGAGAAGGGATAAGTTGACCAGGTTTTATATTATCCAGGCCCAGGAGTCCCAGGATCCTTGCACACCTCCAAGCACAAACTTTTCTAAGGCCAATCCTGTCCTCCAGTCCCAGAGATATAGCTACAAGAGGCCGGGGGCTCCATCCCATGGTCTTATCCCTACATTCTCTTGCCTTTTTCTGCCTACTATTGGTCCAGCTAACGGTTACCCCAGGGAGCAGAAGCAATGTCTAAAGGCCCATACCGACTTGCTTCCCAACCTAGTCTCAGAGTACCAGCTGCCTGGCCTAACAGTCTGGTCCAGTAAGATCTTAAAATCACCAAATTTAAAAACTTCTGAAGGGGAGGGACATGTACACATCATCTGTGGAAGAAATAAGAAACTGAGTCTCAGAGAAGGAAAGTCATTTGTCCAAGGCCACACAGCACAAGTGGTAGAGCCAGGATTTGGGTCCAGGTCTCCTGATTCATATCCAAGGGCTCTTTTCCTCCTGTTCCAGGAGGATAAGACACTGGGAATCATGGCTATCACTAGTCTCAAATGATGGGATGGGATTGAGGGGGCAGGGCAAATCCAAGTTGAGACAGGGCTAGTTTGGGGTCAGTCTCCTCTCAAAGCTCCATCTCCTCCTCAGGGGCTTCTTAGCCACTCCCAGGGCCCCAAGGGCTGAGCTGGTTGTATATGGCTGGGCCAGAAGACGGTGTGGTCATCCAGTCTAACCTGTGATTTTACAGATCAGGAAACTGAGGCTCAGAAAAACAAAGCAACCTGCCCACAGTCACACAAATAGTAAGAGACAGTGCAAATTTCAGTTTCATCCGCCCCCGAGGCAGCACAGAAATTCTTATCAGGCCTCTAGCTCAGAGCCCAGAGTAACCCCGACACACTAGCCTGTACTCTACATACTAGGAAAACACATGCTCATAACCAGGTGTATTAATGGCATATTGAAGGTCCTGTATCTGTGTGATTTGTATAAATGGGGAGGTATCAGATATGAATAGAAATATGTCTTCAATTTCCCCAAAAGGCTATCAAGAGCAGCCATGCCCCTTACCCTCTCTGTCCAGAGGACAGCGGGCAATCTGCCCACCACAGAGAGGACGAATGCTGCCAGGGCTGGAGCTATAGCCAAGGGGACATTCAGGAAGGGAAAGACTGTGAAGGAAGAACACCACAGATTTCTAGGGCTCTGTAAGCATGCAAAGCTATTTCCTGGCAGCACCCCTGTGAGGCAGGGAGACAAGCATCACTCTCTCCATATTACAACAATGAAACTCAGGCTGTAAGCACCAAACGAGTTAGTAATAAGTGTCAGAATGGGATGAGAACCCAGGCCACCTAATTCTAAGGTTTTCTACTATACTATACAGCCAGCGCTGGCCTCAGAACAGACTTAGCTGGAAGCAGGGAGAGAGAATCACAGAATGTTAGATCTATACCGGGAACCCAGGTATCCTGCCTCCCATGCCAGTGTTCTTACCCCGACGCTGCACTGGGTGTATACCATAGGAAAATAAGCATATATCAGTCTCAGGAGAACTAGATGGAAGAGTGGAGGGACGGTGGGCTGTATTTTCATGAAAGTTCTGTCACCCACAAGGCCTGAGTCCTACCTTCCAACTCAGGAAGACTTTAGTTTGATCTCATCTCAGACATTTACTTGCAGATAAACCTTGCAAAAGTTCTTCTCACATCTCTAGGTCTCAGTTTCCTCAACTATAAAATGAAAGTGGGTAATACAAAGAATATTAGACAGAACCATTAGAAGACATAGATTTGAATCTCATTTCAGCCACACCTTAGCTATGTGACCTTGCTATGCAACTTCCTTACTCTCTCTGGGCCTCAGTTTTTTTCATTTTTGGGTTTTTTTCTGTTTCTTTGTTTGTTTTGCTAGGCAATGGGGTTAAGTGACTTGCCCAGGGTCACACAGCTAGTAAGTGTCTGAAACCAGATTTAAACTCTGGTCCTCCTGACTCCAGGGCCAGTGCTCTATGCACTGCACCACCTAGCTGCCCCCAGTTTCTTCATTTTTTTAAATGAAGAGGCTGGATTAGATGATCTGCCCTGCCTCCTTCCAATGCTGAATCCTCAGGTGCTACAACTAAGTGGTTTTCAAGAGTTCTTCCAGCTCTAACAGTCTTTGAGTCTGAATCTCTTCTAATTCTGGGATTCACTGAACATGGGTCAGCTCAGAGGAAGCAAGGAAGGGGGAGGTAGAAAGTGGCCCCTGAGTGAGCCCTCAAGAGAAGGATAGAAGGGTAAGACCAGGCCTTGTTCACTCTCCATGTGTGTCTGCTTCCAGAACACGCTCACCAAACCCTTCAACTGCATCAAACTGAAGATACTGACCAACTGGGGAAACCCCCACTTCACCTGCCTGTACCGAGTTCGAGCTCATGGTACAATGAGTCAGCCAATGTCTGAGTACTAGCCAGGAGGCCAGCCCTGACCTTCACAGAGAAATTAAAGATTCTTTCCCCACTGTACCCATCTCTAATTTTCTTCCGTTGTCAAGGGGGGAGGAGAGGAGAAGAAACTGCTCCACGAGCCCTATCCCACTGGAAAAGAGGAGCAGATTTTGAGTCCTTAGACCTTCTTGCCCTGTGGCACAGGCAGCAGCAGGAAAAGAGGATATACTGATCAACCCCATGGATCATGTCACCACAATACACTCATATCAGCATTTGGTGAGAAACAGAGACTCAGGTAGGAAGACCTACCTCTGACACATACTGGATGATTGACCTTGGGCAGGTCACTTAAACTCTCAACCCTTCAGGCAACTCATTAAGACTAGAAAATTAAAGAACTGCTGTGGATCTTCATAGGTAGATAAAGCTTCCTTATCAGAAGTTCCCTATATCAGTGAAATCACAGGTCTGACTCACCATGCCCTCAAAGTGTGGAAGACTCTGTGACAGGACTATTTTCTAGTTGTGCAAAGTTACTTAAACTCACTGGCCCATAGTTTCTTCACCTTTAAAATGGGTATAAGAATACTTGTACTACTTGCCTCATAGGGTTAGCGTAAGGAAAGGGCTTTATAAACATGAAGGAGCTATAGAATGTAAGCTATTATTATGGACATGAAAGTTCCTCAGGATTCCCAAAGAGTAAAGAATAAGACCAACAGCCAGAGAAGAACATAATTTCAGATGGTCAACATAATATAGAAATGTAGACAAACATTTTATACACACACCCACACAATCCACTATGTTAGACAATGATTTACAATGAACTAGAGTTTGGAATGCTCATTAGTAATTTGTAGGGCCCTGGGCTACCCTTTCCCAAGGGACATTAGAGACTGGCTCAAGGTCCCCAACTCATAGACTAACCATAGTCCAATCCCTCTCAGCAGCTCACAAGGGCTTTGGTAGGAGGTTCAGAGTGAAGGCCCCTCCAGTCCCAGAGCCAAAGGTTAAGCTTTCTGAAGTAGGGGGCTAAGAGAATATTGACCTTGACCACCACCCAGCTTCTCAAGCAATGGCTGCCAGCCAGGGTATTAAGGGTGTTAATGTGCCAGTTAAGTGTACCAGTCTCACCTGCAGACACTCAAATATAGAAGATAATCCTCCTGCTGGCTCCAGCCCCCAAACCTATCTCAGTGTCCTCAGAACAAAAACAAATCTCCCTGTGGAACATAAGCATCCACGGATTCTGGACTGCCATTCATCCAGATGCTAAATGCTCTATTTTTCTCTACCAGAAGAATGTTCCTGAGTCACCTTCTATTGATGCGTTCTGAGGTTGTTTTTGTTTTTGTTTTTGTTTTTGTTTTTGTTTTTGTTTTTTCAGTAGCGGAGATGGACTGCACTGAATTATCCACGTTCTCTCACCTAATTTTACCTTGAGATTTATGGTATGCGTTCATAAGCCACTAGGGGTTAGGACCAGAGTTTGGAGCACAGGTCTATTATCAGCATCAAAACTTAATCCAAGGTCAGAATTCAGTCAATGTTTGGGATCAGGACTCAGTTTCTGATTAAAGATGGGATTTTTCTGGTAATGGAACTACCTGGTCAACATAGGAATCTGACCTTGGCCTCAGGAGCACTGGGTTATACAAAAGAAGAAAGGAAAAGCTTATGCTCAGAGGGCAACTGAGAATCATTGAAGGCTTTTGAATAAAGTAGCAAAATCACCAGATTTTTGTGCATAAGGAAGCACTACATGCAGAAGGATTGGGAAATTGGAAGAGGGATGAGAACGGAGGTGGGAAGAGGCCTTTCAGAAGCCCAGTCCCCCTTCTCTCCAGTCCATCCTCATCCTACCCATAGCTGCCAAATCAATATTCCTGTAGCACAGGTCTGACCAGGCCACTCTCACACTCATGAAGCTCCCCCTCTGCCTCAAGAGTAAAATACAAAATTCTTTGTTATAAAGCCCTTCACAATTTAGCATCAGCCTATCTTTCCAGATTTATTGCTCATTGCTCTCCCTCATACATTTTACATTCTAGTTCAACCAGCCTGATTGCTGTCCCAATTCTATGCCTTTGGCAAAGGCTGGAATGCCCTCCCTCCTCCCTCATGCCTTTGCAGAATCTCTAGCTGGGTTCAAAGCTTAACTTATGCTCCTACAGGAAACCTCTTCTGATCACCCCCAGCTGCTAGCGCCTTCTCCCAAGAAATATTTGTTCTTGATAGTTTAGGTACATCCCTATCCCCGCTTCCCTGACAATAGAATGCAAGTTCACTGAGGGTAGGGCCTATTCATTTTTGCCTGTATTCCTAGTGCCTAGTACAGGGCCTGGCATATAGTGGGCACTTATAAATGCTTGTCAAATAAATGAATGGGAGGCTGTTGTAATAGTATGAACTTTTTCTGACTCAAATGAGGTTAGCTTGAGGAGTCCTTTCCATTAATGTTAGAAGAATGATAGAGGGTGGGAGAGAGGAGGAGGTGAAAAAAGAGTACAAACATAAGATAGGAAGCCTTTTGCCATCCTAGGGTTAGACCAGGGGTCCCTGTGCTTTGGAACATTTCCAGGAAACTTGTCACCCCTCTGTCTAAGTCTCAAAAACTAAGTTCACAAACCTCTCTCTGGGTCTTTGCACCAGCTAGTCCCTTCTGCCTCTAACATTCTGCGATTTGATAATGACCCAGGTAATTTTTGAAGGTTAAATCCCTGCGTTGTCCAGGCTGCCCCGTCTAGAAAAACCTCCACCATAAACCCTAGTCCCCCTCCTTTGGTATGCTTGAAGGTCCCTCTCCACAGAGGCGATTGGGCAGCAGTTGCCCCTTGGCCTCCACGGCCTTTCTTGCTGGATTCCACTGGCCTGATTCTCATCTATCTACCCATCATACTTTCTTGGTACTCAAATGAGGCCCTTGGAACAAAGGGAGAAAGAGAGCCAGGGGAGGTTCCTTTGGTCACCTCCTGTTTCACAATGCACAAAGCTGGCATCCTATCAGCCATTCAACCTGGCCCATGGGGTGTGGCGCCAGTACCTCAGGGACCTTTGCAAGGGTGGATTCCCTGCCTCTCCCTAGCTCTTAAGGAGTAACCAGAGCCAGGAAATCACAGTGCTTTGTGGAAAGACACTCAGATAGGCGCCTCAGATAGCTGGGGGGGGGTGGGAGGGAGGGAAAAGGGTGTGAACATAGCAGGAGAGAAAGAGAAAGCAGGATCTGCTAGTTAAACCACAGGCCTAATCTGATCAAATCCTTTCCAGGCAGCCAGTCGGACATTATCCCCAGAGGGAGGATGGGGAAAAGAAGGTGAGAAGGGTATAGTTATGCCCCCAAAGCTTATGGCCAGAGGCACTAGCTGGGCTAGTAGCAGGTCACGGGGTTGTGTCCCAGAGTCCTCAGACCATGAGGTTAAGCAATAATATCTCCCATTTCTATAGAATTTTAGGGTTTATATAGTGCTTTGCTCACAATAGTCCAGTGGAGTTACCCCCCATTTTAAAGATGAGGGAACTGAGGCTCCACGTAGCTTCAGAGAACCATCTGTAACATGCAGGGTTAATCCCTCTCTGGGAAATATCTGACTGCTTCATTTTCTTCAAGGAATACTACCTGTTTTCCAGACATGTACTGGGAGGCTTACTGTTACCCTCTGAAATTTTGCTTGCACCTGGTTCTTCCTCCTGTCCAAATTTTAGGGCCATCAGACACTAGAACTTGAAGGGATCTCAGAGATCATCCAGTCCAGCCCACTCATTTCAAAGACAGTGAAACTGAAATCCAGAGAAGGGAGGTGACTTACCCACAGTTGCACAGCAAGTAGAGTCAGAGGCAGGACTTTTAGAAACCGAGTCTCCTGATTCCCAATCCAGAGTTGTTTCTAACATGGTATGCTATCCCACGCCTTTCTATCACTCAAGACCCAGATCAAGTGCTACCTAAATGAAATCTCTTTTCCTTTTCCTTTTCCTTTACCCTTGTCTGGACTTAAGGGGTAGAGAAAATATGAATAATACATATTAAATTTTTAAATATGTCATGAGCACAATTTTTCTTCCAGAGAGTTGGCTGTTAAACTTTTACTAGCACGCCTCTGGCTAAAACTAAGAGGAGGAAACCCTTAAGAAGGCAATATTAATCTTTGCTCAGAATAAGCAGAAGAGGAGGCTGCCTTCATGGCATGATGTGCAGAGCTTAGAACTGGTCCCACTACCAAGAATTTGTGCCTTAAATTTCATCATTAGTTCTTTATTCCTTCTGGATCCCCTGGATCAAATTCTGCATCAAATTCATTCATTAGGACCTTATTGAAATACAAACCCTCAAAATTCAGCTGATACTTGACATCGTGTGACAAGAGAGTCTGATCCTGGAATTTGGGAAGCAAGAAGACCAGCAAAGACCTTGAGATGCTTTAAAGTTTTTGAGAAGATTACTGTCCATGAGAAAAACCATAGCATCCTGACCCCAACTTCCTAAGTCCTAGACACTTACGGAATTCCTCTCTCATCTAACAAATAATAAATCTTATCAATGAGTACATCATCAACTATAAATGTAAAAAGGGTCGGGGTGGAAAGGCAAGAGATCTATTTCTAGCTCCATCACTAATCTACTGGGTGACCCTGAGTGAATTCCTTCCCTTTTCTGGTCCACAGATACATCCTCTAAAAAGGAGAGCACTGGGGGTGACGGTGTTACAGCAAGACAATTGCTAAGGCCCTTCCAGCTCTGGTGTTTTAAGCCTAAATCTGTACCCTGAAGTTTCAGGCTAGTTACCACAAAGGACATGAGGTGACTGGTCTCCTTGTTCCTGGAGTCTGAGTGACCTCTGGTGATAGGGACAGAAACCACCAGGGATAAGATTAATTATTATTACACATAAACACAGGGATTAAATAGGTATTTGGGACCCAAAGCCACATTGGGA
This sequence comes from Vombatus ursinus, assembly GCF_900497805.2. Taxonomy (NCBI): domain Eukaryota; kingdom Metazoa; phylum Chordata; class Mammalia; order Diprotodontia; family Vombatidae; genus Vombatus; species Vombatus ursinus. The sequence continues at coordinate 31,494,158 of NW_020954564.1, forward strand.
CAATGTCTCATTGTCCCCGGGTAGGTAAGTGTACCACAAATTCAGAATAATAGAATGGTGTAAGGGATGAAAAATAGCTGGGGGCTAGAAGCCAGGGGACTTGAAGTCTAGTCCCAAATCAGCCATTGACCTATTTGAGTGACTGTGGAGGAATCCTCTTCCTTCTGGGGTTCAGGTTCCTCATCTTAGAGATTCTGCATTCCAAGCTCCAACATTCTCTGGTTCTTGCTGCTGCTGTTTATCCTTCATTCTCCAAGAGGGCCATGACATCAGAGAGGTGATGCCATGACATGCAAGAGAATTGGATTTCAGTGAAGGAGGGTTGTGCAAAGTCACCAGCCTCACTTTGACCTCTGAAGCCATCTAGATCCAGTGGCAAGTTATGGATCAGAACAACTCTCTGTGGTTCTTACCTCTCTCAGTAACATTGCTGGGGCACACAATAGACACCAAGAATCACTTGTCGAATGAAGTGTGTTGGGAACTGGTAAACAGGCTCCCCAGCCTATGGAGCTCTACCATGGCATTCTGAACAAAGTGGTAGTCCCCATTATAAAGCGAATCATTCTAGGAACCCAATAAAAACAGAGCCCAGGCTGACCCTCTCCCCTAACAAGAGGTTCCCAGGGAGATCCTGAATAAGAATTATAAGAGTGAGTTTGAATAGAAGACAAGAGAATTACCCTGAGGGCTAAGGAGACTGCAACTGTTTATTAGATGAAAAGCCTCACCCTGGCCCATGTCCCATAACCAGGAATCTCACTAGCTGAGGTCATTTGTGCCTCGGTTAAGCAGCTGGGAAGGCAAGCTGGCTTGAAGAGGGTCCCAGGCTGGGTTCTAGCACCACAGCCAGCTCAGCACCAGGGCCGTGCCTTCATTGCACAGTCTCAGTCTTCAGAGTGTCGCTTTCAATGTGATCCTTGCTTCTTCTGTCTGTCTAGTCTCCTCTTGTCCCAGGGAAGACAGGTAGGTAGCCAAGCAGATCTCTCACTATCCAGGACTCAAGATCATATACACACCACCAGCAGGCCCTATAGAAATCATCAAGGTCATTTTCTCAGTTCTACATACACTAAGTATCCTCTTGTTAATGAAAATACTAGGGGTGGTATGATGGAAGGAGACCTAAAGTGGGAGTCATGAGACCTGGTTCTTGCTGACTCCCTCAAATTCTCAGACTCAATGTCTTCAACCATAGAATGGGGATAATAGACTTTTTCTAAGGTAGAGAGGTTCTTCAGCCCCAAGGGAGTTTAGGTATAGATTTCAAGGGGGGGGGGGGGTCAATGAATTTGGATGGTGAAACAAATTACATCTTTATTTTCACTAACTTTTGACTTACTTTGTAATTATATATAATTGTGTTTATGTGTGTATTTGCACTTAAAAATGTTATTCTGAAAAGGGGTACATAAACTTTACCAGACTGCCAAAGGGATCCATGACACAAAAAAAAAAAGATTAAGATCCTCTTATCTAAGTAATCCCAAAGCTCCATCACTACCATCCCCACACCACCACCACCACCACTCTCAAAGAGGCCAATGTCAAGTTTCATAGAAAGCTCATTGGGCTGAGTCAGGAGATCTAGGTTCTGGTTCTAGTTTTGCCACTAACTTGCTAAGTGACTCTGGGCAAGTCACTGCATTGCAATGTGATTCTATTTCCCCACCTGTAAAATGGAAATAATACCACCTTGACCACTGATAGAAAATTGTTAATACAAAATGGAATATTAACAGACACTGTCTCTTAATCACTCTAGCAATGTCATAAATTCCAGTGGTGTCCTTACATTTTTATCCTAAAGGTAATGTCTATTAGGTTGAGCTGAATCCCACCCTAAGTCCTTACCCTGAGATTTTGCCTTGTAAAGGAACCCAGTTCAACCTGGATCTAAGCTTCTAATGTCCTCTTCCCCTTCCACTGGGATTCGTGGCATGGAGACCAAAACAGCCAGAACAAAGTAGTTTTCCTTACTCAGATTACCAAGGGTGACTGGGATATCATGACCAGGCCTTGCTATCTCATACTACTTCCTCCCCTCCTAAAAGTGTAAAGAACCTTTCAAGGGTCTCATGATAGGAAAGCCACTGTGTTCTGCCCTTATGGGACAGGACCTGCTATCCTGTTATCTCATTAAAGACATTTATTCCTCAACTCATGGCTTTGATTTATTTCAGGACTTAACATCACCTACCATCAGGATGTTGTAGAGGGGGGAAAAAATGAGGCAAGAACTGAGAGAGATTTTTATTGCCCTATTTCACAGCTAGAGAAACTAAGTCACACAAGGCTAAATGACTAATTTACCATGTCCTTGGGATGACTAGAGCCCATTTAGGAAAACTTACCGGTAAAATTTTCACAACAGAACCCACTATCTTGATCCCCATGACATCAGGCAGAGGGATACCAGGAACCAGGCAACCTGGAAATAATAAATAGAGCATAATTAGGTAAGCTAGAGAAAAGATAGCTAATGGAGAAAAAAAAACCATCACAGAGTTGTCTGTGGCTTTGCTGGAAACCCAGCACCAGCTCATATCTGAAACTGGGAAGACCAATTAGTAAACGTATTCATTAGAACCTACATTTATCAACAATGTTCAAGGCTCAAGGCTAATCATCTGTTTACTCAGCTAAGATATTCTACCATGATTAGAACCATTGGTGCCTGTACAAATATGGTTACGAGTTTGAATTTCATGCAGAGTCAGCCAGTATTTTCATCTACTAACACATGTAGCGAAGGCACAGAACACTATGTAACGCATGATTACCCTCTCACAATAGAAGTGCAAACAAGAACTTGATTCAAAGGTTGGCTAATTATTCTTCATTGCTACCAATTACCAATTTTTATGCCCAGGATAATTGAGAAGGGTGGTGAGAAATGGGACATAATCAGTCTTCAAATATATGGACTATCACGTGAAAGGATTGGATTGATTCTGCTGACCCCCAGCGGGGAGAATCAAAGTTAAATGTGACTCAGTCTATGAAAGAAATATGAGAGCTGTGCAATAATTTAATAGACTATCTCAAAAGCATTCAAAATATGCAAGCAAAGACTGAAAGCTCACTTGTCAAGAAGGCTTTGAGAATTGTTTCTCTGGGTGAACGTCAGACCAGATGATTTCTAAGGCTCGTTCTAGCATGGCGTTACACTGGGGCACTGTAAATGTTTATTAACTGATTGATGCTTCTAATTGAATGTTCAGTCCATTTTCTGGAGGCAGTTAAATGCCACAGTAGATAGAACACTGAGCTTGGAGTCTGGAAGAACTAAGTTTGAATCCTGCTTCAGGCACTTACTAGCTATGTGACCCAGATAAGTCACTTGATCTCTTTGTACCCCAGTTTCCTCATCTGCAAAATGGGGATAAAAATAGTATCTACTTCCCAGGGTTATTGTGAGAATCATATGAGGAAAACATATGCAGAGGTGCGTTGCAAAACCTTAAAGTCGGGGTAGCTAGGTGGCGTGGTGGATAGAGTACCAGCCCTGAAGTCAGGAGGACCTGAGTTCAAATCTGGCCTCTGACCAAACACTTGACACTTACTAGCTGTGTGACCCTGGGCAAATCACTTAACCCCAATTGCCTAAAAAAAAAAAAAAAAAAACCTTAAAGTGCTATATAACGCTAGCTATTTTCATTATTATCTATATATTCTTTCTATTTTTCTAAATTTGAAACTTCAAATTCAGGAATTCTGTCACTGATCCTCTCCCCTAACCCCTGGTGCCTAGAACAGTCATGCATCCTTCTTCACACTGCAGTAGCATCTGCCACAGTTAACCTCAACGTTCAAGTTTGATACTAATGACCATCAGCTCTCCCTCCATCCCACCCAGCCCAGATGGCTTCACTGCTGGCTCAGTCAAAACTGGCCAGGCCACTTGACAATCAGTCCCAGAGGTGAGAGAACAAGAGAGTATGAAGAGTTTGATACAATCCTTCCCTCAAAAATAGCCTGGAGCCCAAGTCCTGCTGAGGCTGAGTCTTCCTCAAGGATAGAATAATTCAGTGATTTTCTTTTTGCCTTAAAACCTTAACTGAGCACACCAGAGAAAATACAGTACAGGGGAATGAACCCTGGGTTAAGAATTAAGAGATCTGAGTTCTAATCCTGATTCTTTTGGTGACCTTAGGTAAACAATCACCCTTATCTCAGTCTCAGTTTCCCATCTTTAAAATTAGAGGATTGACCAGATGGTCTTCTAGGTCCTTTCCAGTACTGACATTCTGTGTTCCATGTTCTAAGACCTCTCCTAGCTGTGAAGTTCTATGACTATCACTTTAAGACTAGGCACAATATCTATCCTCCCTACTTATGGCAAGGGAGATTTGAGGGCCATCATCTCGAGGATCAAGGGAAAGTGCCCTTTGGATTGGGCCTTGGTTTCCTCATCTATAAAATTAGATCTTTGAATTAGAAGTCCTCTGAGGTCCCTTAAAGCTCTCAATCTATGATCCTTTGAACTGTACCTTTGTCCCCAGCTTCTTATTTCTGGGCCAATGAAGTCATGGCAGGGGCAGTGGGGGAGTGGGGAGGGGGAAAGAAGGACAGAGCAGGAGGTAGTACTGAGAGGACAGGAACTAGATCACAGAGATAAACAGGACAATGGGGCCCACAGAGCAAACCAAGCAGTTGAACCAGGAGCCTACTGGGCCATGATGCTCCTAGTTTAAATGGGCAGGGAGGGAAGAGGCCAGCATGTGCCTATTCTCCTGCAATTGGCACCAAGGCCAACAAGTCCCGCACCATTGACGCTGGGGACAAAAAGATCTTCCAGGAGCTTGCTGATCACTGGATTGAGACCTGATACCTAGGGAGGGAAAAGTGGAGTAAGTTGTCTTGGATAAAATGTCTCAGCTTTACTCTGACTTCCCTCCTCCCTCCTTACTGTTAACCTCAGCCCCTTTGAATCCCCTTCCTATCTACTCTATGAGCTTCCCCCTGTTTTCTTACCCAGGGCTACCACTGCATCCGTAGCCTATGCTCCTATCTCACTGTTACTTCTTCTCCTGTCTCCCTTTATCATCCTAACTCCCACCCTTCACCCTCTCCCATCCCCAGTTCCCTTGTACATCCCCTGCTCCTGGTCTTTTAGATTTGCCTAAAGCTATTCCTGACTCCTGGTTCCCACAGTCTTCCCCCCTATATACTAAACCCTTTATATATGGCCTCCATCTTCTACCCCATCAGTGACCTTACTCTCATCCCTACCATCACCTCATGGTCCCACCCAGGGGTGTGCTGAACACAATTTGAAGTTTAATCTGCATTATTATCAACATTTTCTCCATTAATTTCTTAAGTCTAGACAATAAAAAAAACCTAATAAATCAAGCCCTGATTTGTAGGGTTTGCTGATTTCTAAGGTGTATGTAAATGTTCACACTGAAAATTTAACAATCAGTTTTCTGGGGAGCTAATTAGGGCTGGCTCTAGCACATCCTTGAATTCTTACCCCACGTAAAACACACACACACACACACACACACACACACACACATACCTGTCTCACCCTATACAGCATTAATTCCAAGGTCAGAGGACGGAAGTTCAAATCCCACCTCTGATGATCACTATGTGACCTTGGACAAGTCATCTAACTTCTTTAGGCCTGGGTTTCCTCATCTATAAAATTATAAATTTTGAATTAAAAGTCCTTTGAGGTCTCTTAAAGCTCTCAAACGATGATCCTTTGAACTGCACCTTTATCCCCTACTCCTTCCTGGCCCTCATCCTGACTCCCCAGACCTAAAACATCAAATGACTTGAGATATCCCCTTAGATCAGTGGTTCTCAAACGTTTATCTCAGTACTCCTCTCCCCCGACAAAGAGCTTTTGTTTATGTGCATTTTATCTATGGATATTTAGCATGTTAGAAATGAAAATTTAAAAATTAAGAATTAGTAATCTGGGTAGCTGGTTAGGGTTGCCTCCAGCTTGCCTCTGAACTCTCACCCCTCCCGCACCACACACACACACACACACACACACGCACACACACACACACACATGCACACACACGCACACATGCACACAATTCTGTCCCACCCTAATAGAAGCAGCACTGATTCTGGAGACAGAGGGTCTGTGTTCAAATATCATCTCTGATGATCACTATGTGATCCTTAGTATTTTTATGAAAATAGTTTTGACCTCATAGACTCCCATGAAAGAGTCTCAAGGACTCTCAAGAGTCCCTGGACCATGTTCTGAAAACCACTGTCCTCAAATCTCAGGCCCAAGGGAAAGTGATCAGAGTAACCTGAAGCAGAGACTCTGCCAGAAGCCCTTCCCCAGGCACAGAGGATGAGTCTGGGTTTTTACCCAGGTCTTAGATCCTTTACTCCAGATGACCTGGAAAAGCTAGGAAAGGACTACCAGTCTCAAATGCCCTAACTTCAACTGTCTTCCCTACAATCACCTTCTACATAGAGAAAAGGTCTGCTACCACCTCTCCCCTAAACCTTGACCCAAAGGCATGAGGATCTGGTGGGGAAAGATAACAAAGTCAGGAGCTCATCTAAGCTCTGGATCCTCTTCCCTGACCCCCTACACACACACACACACACACACACACACACACACACACACACACACTTCTCCAAATTAAGTACTTACTTCAATGCTTCCCACTGATGAAGATGACAGGAAGAGGGAGATGCTGCCAAGGAGAATGTTAAAATTACAGATAAAAAAACCTCAATCTGACTTGGCTCCCCATTTCCTATCCCCAAGCAGTCCCTGGCTCTCAACTTCTCAGAAGGGTCCCTTAGCCTAGGGGGGCGGGGCCCAGAAATATGATGGAGGCAAATTCCCCGGTATGTCATGATCTTTTCTAAGGATGGAGGGTGGTGAGTAAGCACCAGATCTTCACTCCCATAGTGAAGTGGCCCCTCTCCTTGCCCAAGCAAACCCCTCTGTCTAGACATGCAATCCCATTCCATACTATCTTCCCCAACAGATTATCCTCTCTACCATTTTCACTTTCACTAATCTTTAATCTCACCCCCTCTACTGGCTCCTTCCCTGCTGCCTACAAATATACACCCATCTCCATATCCTTAAAAAAAAAACAAACTCGCAGAAGTTTCCTCCATAGTCCTACAGAGTCTCTGCCCTTTTATGGCTAAATTCTTTGAAAAAGTTGTCTACACTCAGTGCCTCAGCTTCTTCTCCTCTTCTTCTCTTCTAAACTTTCTGAAGTCTGGCTTCCAGCAGCATCACTCCTCTAAAACTGCTCTCGTCAAAGTTGCCAGTAATCTTTTAACCACCATATATAATGGCCTTTTCTCAGTCCTCATCCTTGATCTCTCTGCAACCTTTGACACTGTTGACCATGGTCTTCTCCTGGTTACTCTCTCTTCTCCTGTCTACTCCTCTTCGACTTTCTCCTGGTTCTCCTGTCTGTCTGACCACTTCCGGTTTCCTTTATTAGACCTTCCTCCAGGTCATTCCCATTAATGGTGAGAGCCAGCCCCCCTCCAGGATCTCTCATGGGCCCTCCTTTCTTCTGCCACCATACTATCTTATTTGGTGATCTCTTCGGCTCCCGTGGGTTCATGATTCCTCAGCTACATTCATCCAGCCCTAACCTCTTCTGAGCTCTAATATCTAACCACCAATTGCCCAACTGGGGGAACTCGATATACCCAACTGGACATCCCATAGACATCTCGAATTCAACATGTCTAAAACTGAACTCATTATCTTTTCTCCAAAATTCTCCTCTCTTCTAAACTTTCCCATTACCGTGGATGATGCCATCATCCCTCCAGGCACCCAGGCTCACAACCTTGGTGTCATGCTCAACTCATCTCTCCATATATCCAATCCATTGCCAAGTTGTGTCATTTTTGCCTTCACAACATCTCTTCTATAGGTCCCCTTCTCTCTTTTCACATAGCTTCTACCCTGGTACAGGCCTCATCATCTCATGGGCTACTGGTGGGTCTACCTGCCTCAAGTCTCTCTCCACCCCAGGCCATCCTCCAAAGTGACCTTCCTCGAGCCCAAGTCTGAGCACATCACTCTGCTACTTAGTAAACTCTAGTGTCTCCCTATCACTTCCAGGATATATGTGGAATCCTCTCTTTGTCATTGCAAGCTCTTCTCAACCCAGTGCTTTCCTTCTCTCCCTACTCCATCCTTCTTTATACACTCCACTACAAACTGGTGACACTGGCCTTTTTGCTGTTTCTAATACACAATGCTCCATCTCCAAATGCTATAGACTTTTTCACTCCCTGTTTCCCAGGCCTGGAATGGTCTCCTTCACCTGGCTGCCTGGGTTTCCTTCAAGTCTCAGCTCAAATCACCCCTTCTGCAGAAGGCCTTTCCTGGTCCTTCCCCAACCCCACAGTCCCCAGCCCCAGTGTTTTCTTGCCTTCCCTCTGAAATTACTTCCCATTTTCACTAGATATGTATATCTTGTATATACATAATTTCTTCCATATTGTCTCACTATTACATAGCAGGAACATGATTGTGCCTTTCTTTGTATTCCCAGTCCTTGGCACATGTAGGCACTTAATAAATGCTTGTTGACTGATTGACTGACTGCTGTCCTAGGTCTGATTGATCCTTTTGTCAGACTTTGCCTTCTGGAGACCAATCAGCTTGTTTCAGTACAAACCCTCACAACCCATAACCATTCCCACCCCTACTATCTTGGCTTCACCTATTTCAGGGCTCTGGGAAGAGTCTTAAAGGGGACTTGTCTCCTAGAGAGTGCCTTTGTGTGTGAGGTGGAATGATGGACTTGATGTTAGAAGGTGGAAAGAAGGAGGCGTCTCTCAGGAAACAACAGAGATAGACCCAGGGAGGAGGCTAAACTAGAGAATGCTGTGTGGGTTTGACCCTTACCAGCTGGGTGACTAGTCAGAACCTCTCTGTGATGTTTCCCCCAGTGCAGGATGGGGATAATAATGCCTGGCCTACTTTCCTCACAGCATGGTTACAAATAAAGTGTTTTTTACAAACCTTAAAGTGACATAAAAATGGGAGTCGTTATTAATTACTGTTAAGGCAAGAGAGGGAAAGAAGGATCAAGTAGAGTGGACAGCAGATTTGTTCCTTCCATCTTTTATTTGGACTCTGACTAATCTGGGATAGAAGGACTATGTAGAATGTCAATAAAATCCCCTCCTCCCTCAACAGACAGGGACAGATTCCAATTACCATCATCCCCCAGGGGACAGCCCAGCCCCCGTGCCCAGTACCTTTCCAGTGAAAGAGAGATCATCAATTTGCATCCAGAAACCACAAAGTTGGCCTTCAGGAAGAGATCCTGCAACATCAAAGTAAAGGGATGAGCAATAATGATCAGCTCCCAGGGAGCAGCTAAGTGATTTGGTAGACTCCAGGCTGGGCCTGGAGTCAGGAAGTCCTGAGTTCCAATCTGACCTCAGACACTTATTAACTGTGTGACCCTGAGCAAGTCCCTTAACCCCATTTTCCTCAGTTTCCTCATCTGTAAAATGAACTAGAGAAAGAAATGACAAACCACTTCAGTATCTTTGGCAAGAAAACCCCAAATGGAGTCATGGAGTCAGACAGGACTGAAATGACCGAACAACAACCCATGGATAAATCTTGTGTTCCTAATATGCCCCTCTACCTAGGAAACAGCTATTCTCCCTCCTCTACTCCACCTTACCAACACTGATGTTACTCATAAACAGAGCAGGAAACCACCTAAACAACAGAATTTCATTGGCAATATGAGGCTGACTACTGAACCTATCACTGGGCCACCATTAAGATTTTCATTCCTTTGAACCGTGTTATAATAGAAATATCCACCTGGGAAGGGTCCACATGCTAAACTGTTGTCTGTTCCACATGCCTTAGAGCGGATGAATTTGTTAGCTCCTCTCATGAAGGCAATTTTGGATAAAGAATTCAAGGTAGTACAAAAGAGTCTTTGCCCTACTAAACCATAAGCTTCATGAGGTCAGGGACTGAGTCTTCACTAATCTTTGTACCAACCCCAGACCCTAGCACAGTACTAGTAGAAACTTAATATATATTTGTTATATTCTATTGAGAGCTGAGGGAGTGTTGGAGGGTTGGGGAAAGGTAGAGGAAGATATGGATGGAGAAAGTAAAATTAAGGGCACCGAAGACAAATTCCCCTCCCCACCCTGAGAATAATCACTGCCCACCTGCCAGACCACCTTGGTCCTAGCCTCTCACCTTCACAATGCCACCCTCCCCCTCTCCCTCACTCAGTGAGCACAGCCATGACCCACCAGCCTCTCCAGCCTGTTACGGTTCTGGCCTTACCGCCTTCAGCACCATCAGGGGAAAGAAGGTGTTATCTGCCTTTTGGAGGAAGAGCTGGATGATGAGAAACAGTTTGACCATGGCCTTGCCATCCTCCAACAGAATCAAGGGATGCTCTGACAGGACCAGCTTCACAATGAGCGGTGAGGATGAGGGACATGGAGAACACTGGAAAGATATTTGAAAGTCCATCTGAAGCCCCTCAGAGTGATGAACTATAAGCCATCATCAGTCTGATATTTAAGTGTGGGCAAACTAATCAGATCCTTTCCAGCTCGACAGCTGCTAGGATCACTACATTGAAGGGATGAGACAAAGGGCTTTTGATAAAAGGAAGGCAAGATCAGAAGTTCCAATCATAGGACACCAATAGGCACCTCTCAGGGTTGGCCCAAGTTTGAGCCTAGAGATTCTGGGTTCGTGGAAATGGGTGCCAAAACAAAGCTCACCAGCCTAAGATGAGGGAAAGATATTCAGCAACATAAAACTCAGGTTCCATTTTGGCAATGGAATAACCAGGGGTGTACTGGAACCAGTTCCTTACCAGCTCAAGAGACATAATGGTTAAATTTTCAATATGAGCATTTACACCTCAGAAATTGGCAAACTACCACTCAGGGTTTGATTCATTGTCTTGTTGATTTCCTAAACTTAAGAAAGTGATGGAGAAATGTTAATCATGCAGATTAAGCTTAAAAGTATGTCATGGGTACATTTTTGGGAGGGAGAGCCAGTTGTTAAATATTTACCAGCACAACCCTGTGAATAACCCAGTTTCTTGAGGTCCATCTTCCTACAAATTACCGTAACAGTGAGAAAAGTGCTTACCGAGGATGGAATCGAGGGAAAGATTGCATCCTTTAGCTGGTTACACTCAGAAAACTGTGAAAATAAAAGGGAGAAATAATACTAAATGAGAGGCATGGATGCCCTGATATTATCCATCTCCCTATACCTCCTCAACTATAAGACCAGACCCTTCATTGGTCATCAGAAGAAATAAAAGTGACCAGCCCAGGAGCCTCCAAACCCAGAAGGAAGTACTCATCCCCCAATTCCTCCCATACCTTCTCAGGGAGCTGACTTCTTAGTGACATATCTCAAGGCTTCCCTTATTTCTGTCTTAGGCATGAGAAGAGATAAAGATTCCTTTGGTCCCACCTTCCCAGTGGTTACCTCCCATGCACCCACTCCAGCACCCTAGAAGTCACCTACAAAACTCCAACTTGAGCCCTTTGGGGAGGGTCTTGACCATCTTTGCTAAATTTAAGAAAAAGTCCCAAATGAAAGATCAAGGAAGAACATAAACTACAAAGGAAAGAGTATTGGATATAGAGTCAGTGGGCCGGAGTTCAAGTCTCGGCTCTGTTACTCACTACCTTTGTGACTTTGATCTCATTGGACCTCAGCTTCTTCATCTTTAAAATGAAGGGGATGGCCAAGATGATCCCTGTGGTCCTTCCCATCCTTAAGTCTATGGTACTAATGTAACCTCTATGGATACCTAGAAAAACGAAACTGGAAGGGACCATAGAGATGACCAACCATTGTCTCATTTTAGACAATTCATATTCCTTCTCTGGGCTTGTTTCTTCACCTGTAAAGGCCAGCCACTGAGAAACAGTGTGGCATAGGGGATAGAAAGCCATCCTCAGCTGGCTGAGGAACTCAGGCCAGCAAGACCCAAGTTCAAATCTAGTCTTTGACACATACTGGTGGTATGACCCTAGGAAAGTCACTTAACTTCTTAATCTCCCAAGCAACTCAGTAGGCCTATGGTTTGCAGAGAAGGTGCAAAACTGCAATCACAGAGGGAATTTCCCCAACTAGGAGCTCCCCATGCCAATGAAACCTGAGGTCCAGTCTCCATTCTTGTCCCTAATGTCCACCTTGCTTCCCTCACAGAACTGCAAAGCCCTATGTGGACGGGAGGTGAAGGAGGTTCCAGTCACACCTGATATAGTGAAATTTTCAAGGAATGGGATATCCTATGTGTATAAACATATATACACATATATTCATGAAAGGGTGCATATATACTTATATGTGTATATACACACGTGCACGAGGGTGGTGTGTGTGTGTGTGTGTGTAAGGGAAACAAGAGAGACATGCTGTAGGAGAAACAACCCTGGATTTGGAGTCAGAAGAAGTGAGTTCCATTCCTGCCCCCAACACTTAACTAGATCTAATAGACTAACAGACAAATTCCTTTCCTTCTATGCACCTATTTCCTTATCTGTAGAATGGCAATACGACTCAAACTGACTACAGGTCAGTTTGTAAGGAAAGAGCAAATGACCCCAGAGGTTCCAAGATGGAACCAATGTGAGAATAAGGTTGGCAGACCTACCAAAGTTTAAATCCTGGCTCTGACACTTGCCCCATCTGTGACCATTGGCAAGACACAATGCTTTAGTCTCAGTTTCCTTAGTGGTAAAGCAGAGATGATAATACATGAACTACAAACCTCATAGGATTTCTGTGAGTAATGTAACATGGAAATGTGAGCTCTGTGTGTGTTTGTGTGTGTGTGCACGTGTGCACGCACACACTCTTTGATCCAGCAATACCACTTATGAAGTCTGTATCCCAAAGAGATTTTTTTTTAAAAAGGGAAAAGGACCCACGTGTACAAAAATATTTATAGCAGCTTTTTTGGTGATGGCTAAGAATTAGAAATTGAAGGGATGCCCATCAATTGGGAAATGGCTGAACAAATTGTGGTATATGATTATAATGGAATATTATTGTGCTATAAGAAATGATGAACAGGCAGATTTCAGAAAAAGCTGGAAAGACTAATATGAACTAGTACAGAGTGAGGTGAGCAGAACTAAAAGAACAGTACACAGTAATGGTAATATTGTATGAAGGACCACTGTGAATGACTTAGCTATTCTCAACAATGTAAGATAATTACAGAGGACTGGAGATGAAAAATGCTATCCATCTCCAGAGAAAGAACTGATAGTGTCTAAATACAGACAAAGCACACTATTTTTCATTTTCTTTTTATAGTTTGAGTTTTCTTTTTATAAAATGACTAATATGGAACTATTTTACATGATTGCATATGTATAACATATATCAGATTGCTTACCATCTCAAGGAGAGGGGAAGGGAGGAAGAAAGAATTTGGAATTCAAAACTTCAAAAAATGTTAAAAAAAATTTTACATGTAATTGGGGGGAAATAGAATATTATTAAAAATTATATATAAAGTAAGAATAAGTAGGCTCTCAGTAAGGACGTCTCCTACAATGATAGTAGTAACAATAATAAATAGTAACAAAAACAACAATAATAATAAAAGAAGTGACTATTTCAGGAGTTCAGAAGCTTTTGATGCTTACTTTTGAGTAGTGGTGCTTTTTTTCCCCAGAAGGCTGAGTTTTCTGGCAGGCAGACCACCAGATATAATACTATTCTATTTTTATTAAAAGGAAGGTTGATGGCAGAATCAGGAGTAGCAATTAAAGCTTTCAACCCAGACTGAAATCAGAATTTGAAGGATTGGAAATGCTATCCCTGTCAAGAGAGGGTGCCAGGCTCACCATTTCCTGATTGCAGGTGAACACAGGTGGGGAAAGGTTGATTAGAATGGAAAGGATAACAGATAGGAAGTACTGACAAATGCTCAAGGAGACCATGTATCCATCCAGTTTTGGAAGGGCAACCTGGGCTGAGTTGGCAGGTATGTTAACGGAACTGCCTTCCATCAGTCGGACAGCAACCTGAAGGGAGCAAAGAAAGAGGAAGAGATATATCCAGACAGAGTCAGCAGTACCTGAGACTCTACCACCTTCCCTCCAAGTCCCTCTAGGCATGGCCCCAAGGAAGGGCCACCCAACAATGTTCACAATGATTGCAGTGAGCAATAGAAATAGGCAACAGCATTCCCATACATAGAGATTTTGCCTGGACTCCTGCAGGTTCCTGGGCATAGCATCATCAGAAGCTTGGGGGCAGGGGGAGAATGGATGAGAGAGACTGTCTTTCCACACCCCTACCACAATCCTAGGACAAACATCTGGAGGACCTGACTGTGAGATCAACAAGCTTGGAGTATATATGGGTGGGGGGGCCTCCAGTTACCCAAAGCCCCTTGTGTCATGGAAGTAAAGAGCCCTGAGGAAAGCTAAGCTTGAAAGAAGGGCTCCTAGCATCCCCCTTCTGCCACAACCTCCAAAAATCCATACTCACATTGATGTTAAGATCCACAGTCTGGCTTGTAATGGCAGGGGATTCAGCAAGTGTGTACCGGATTGTCCCCAGTGTGCCTAAGGGAGCCAGTGCTATAGGAACACAGGGAGAGAAGATAGGGTGGGAAGGAGGGGAAGGGGAAGAGAGACAAGACTGGTTAAAGGCCTATGGTACACCTGCCCTTTGTGACTCCCCAAGTAAACAGGGGTGTACTTGCAAGTGTTTAATAATCAGCTCTCTGGGAAAAAAATAATGTACATAGAATACACTTCTAAATTTAATCTACATTATTAAGGCATTTTTCAATAATTTTATTAAGCCTAGACAATCAACAAAATAATATGTCAAGCTCTGATTGATATTTGTAGCATTTGCTACATCAGAAGTATAGTGCTCACCCTGAAAGTTTAACGATTCACTCTCTGAGCTACTCCAGCAAACCTCTGGCCTGAGAAGGGGAGGGACAAGCATAGGCAGAGCTCAGAAAATCTGGTAGATTGCCTGAGAAGTCTCAAGAAAGGATGAGATAGGCAGGGGAGGGAAGAAAGGTAAAAGGGGAGGAAAGGGGAAAGAGAAAAGAAGGGAATGAACAGAAGGAAGGAAGGGAAGAGAAAAGGAGAAGAGAGGCGTAGAGGAGGGGAGGAGGGAGAAAAGGAAATCTGTGGTGTTCTAAATAAGGAGGCCCAAATATTGGCCCCACTAGCATCACAGAGCAAGCAGAAGTTGATCTGAAGCCCAGAAGCTTTGGACTGGAGAAATACAAGACAGGGTCAGAGGGGAAGCCAGCAACTCACAACTGATGGAGTTGAACATCTGGACGGTGGTCTGCACCAGGGCCTCCTTCGCCACAGGACAAATCTGGAGGAATACAGGGCCAGAGAGGGGACAGTCATTGGTCTCGGCTACCACCAGATTAGGACACCTTACTTTGGACAAGTCTAAAGATCTATGCAGGAGGCAGATTGAAAAAAGATGGGCAGGCCCCGAGACAACACAGCCATCAGGGGTCCCTCCAATGTATTAAACTATTGTTGTTTAAAATTACACCATTAAACACCTTACAATGTTTAAAATTATGCCAATATAACAAACTCCTCAATATTGATGGCAGCTAATATTAAAATAAGAATGAAGCTAATTTTGTCCTGTTCAAGGGAATGTTTTACACTAAGTAGAACTTTTTGGTTCTTCTAACCCAGGGTCTCTGCAGCAATCGCCCTCTTTGTTCTGATGTTTACTGCCTCTTTAGGGCATCAGGCCCAGAGGTTGCCAAGAAGTATAAAGGAACTAAGCCAATACCCAGCACAGTGTTGGGGCAATGAACTACTGAAAGGATGGATGGATAAGTGAGTGAATGAACGAATAAATGAATAAACTCCCACAGTCCTGGGATAGATGGGCCTCTGGGGCTCAACCCATGGCTAATTCTGGGTCCTTGGCTATGCTAGCTCTTATGGATAAAGGTGGTGATTAGAGATTGCCCCTCGCCCTACTTACCCCCAAACCTAGCACAAATAACTGCTCAATGAGTGGGTAATCACACAGCCAGTAACACTATGGTAAGAATGTGTGGGTCTCAACAATACAAGGATCTAAGACAACTCTAAAAGACTCATGATGGAAAATGCTGTCCACATCCAGAGAAAGAACATGGAATCTGAAGGCAGATCGAAGCATACCGTTTTCTCTCTTTTTAATTGTTTCTTCTTTCTCGTGATTTCTCCCTTTGACTCTAATTCTTCTTTACGACATGACTAACATGGAAATACATTTAATATGATTGTACATGTATAGCCTATATCAGATTGCACACCATATTGGGGAAGGGGGAAAGGAGGAAGGGGGAGAAAATTTAGAACTCAAAATATTGTAGAAATGTATGTTGAAAACTAAAAACAAATAAATAAATAAATAAAATTTTTAAAAGAATGTAAAAGAATGTGTAGATCTGTGCTAGATGGTGGTTTCATCATATGGAAAAAATAATGCTGGTCTGGGAGGTAGGAGATACAGCAAGTCACTGTAATAACTTCTCCCTGTTGGGCTTGTTTCTTTATCTATAAAATGAGGGTGACAATACTTACACTAGATACCTCATGGGATTATTGTTAAAAAAAAAAGGTCTTTTTTAATATTAAAGCACTATTGAAATGTGAGCTATTATTAAGAAAATGTAAGACACTTGGCTCTGAGGATTTTTCTTCAAACCTTGCACTGTGCCAACCAGAGTCAACACAGCCACAAGAGGGAGCCACTGACTGAGAATCTAGGGCTGGAGAAAACTGAGCCCAGCTAATCTGGTACCATTTTGCTGTTGACCCTGGGGAAATTATTCAGCATTTCTAGGGAGCTACATATTTGATTGTGAACCTAAGGGTACCAAACTAATTTTAGGGAGGTAGCAATGGTGCCACTCTAATGGAAACAGCCCTTATTTTGGAATCAAAAGACCTGGGTTTTAGTCTCAGATCCAACACTTACTAGCTGTACAACCTTGATCAATTGATTTAACTTCTCAGAGCCTCAGTTTCTTTCATTCTAAAATGAGGGCAAAAATATTTTCATTTCCTACTTCCTAAGGCCATTGTGAGGATCAAAATAAGCATAGTCCCTTGTACACAGTAAGCACTAAATAAGTGCTTGCTGACAAGATACTTCATCTCTTGACTCCAGTCATTCTTCCTGGATGGCCTCCCTTCCTGTTATGCTCTCCCTCCTACACTCCAACTACTGACCTCCCTGACTTCTTCCAAGTCCCAACTAAAATCCCACCTCCTACAGGAAGCCTTCCGCAATCCCTCTTAATTCCAGTGCCTTCCTTCTGTTAATTATTTCCTATTTATCTTATATGTAGCTTGTTTTTTATATATTTATTTGCATATTGTCTCCCCCATTAGATTGTAAGCTCCTTGAGAGCAGGGACTGTCTTTTGCCTTTTATTGTATCCTCAGCACTTGGCACAGTGTCTGGCACATAGTAGGCACTTAATAAACGTTCATTGAATTATTGAATTGAATTGACTTGAAAATAAGCTGAGTATAAGGTGCTCTGTAAATGCTATTGCTCTAGATATGTCAACTGCTATTATTATTATTGATAGCCAAGTTCTCCAGGGATCATAGAGTCACTGGCCAGCAGGAAGGGGAGAGGGAAAAGCAATGAGAAAAGGAAAGCAGGACTCCTGAAGCAGTCTTACCAAGCATGGTAGCATCCCCCTTAGGCTATTCCCAATTAACACTTGAGCTTGGATAGGGAGCAGGCTGAAAAAAAAAAAGGAGGAGAAACAAGATTACAGAAGAACTAGACAGATTGCCCTACCAAGGTATGAGCAGAGTGTGGGAGACCCAGGCTCACAGAGCAGGGTCCAAGAAGAGATGACACATTGCTCCTAGGGAAACTAACTTATTCTCTCTCTCTCTCTCTCTCTCTCTCTCTCTCTCTCTCTCTCTCTCTCTCTCTCTCTCTCTCTCTCTCTCTTTCTGTTTTTCCACACACAATAAATATATACATATACATATGTACATATATATATACATATATACATGTACATATTGTCATGAAAGGGCAGCTAGGTGGAGCAGTGGATAGAGCTCCAAGCTTGGAGTCAGGAAAATACCTTCCTGAGTTCAAATCTGTCTTCAGACACTTGCTAGCTATGTCACCCTGGGCAAGTTACAACCCTGTTTGCCTCATTTTCATCTGTCAAATGAGCTGGAGAAGGAAATGGCAAACCACTCCAGTATCTTTGCCCCAAATAGGGTCACAAGTCAGACATGACCAAAAATGACTGAACATAAAAATGGTCATGGAGCTGTATAGTCAGAGCAATCAGGAAATTTACCATTGGCAGTGAGGTGCATGGTAAGAAATCACATGGCCTTTAGAGGTCATTTTGCCCACTTTCCTCATTTTACAGATGAGAAAGCTAGGACCCAATAACAGGAAATGACTTGCCCAGTATCACAGAGGTAGCAAGGAATAGACTCAGAACTAAAACTCAAGTCCCCTTACTCATCCAGTGCTTATTCTTTCACATTCATGGACTAAGAACAAAAAAAAAATCCTAATAAGCTACTTCAAAGAACATAATATAAGAGAAAAAGGCTTAGATTTGCAACCTGAGGACTTGTTTGAACCCTGCCTCTACTATTTTCTACCCACATGACCTTGGGCAAGTCCCTTCCCAGTAAACAAGCAGATCTCCATTTTCTTCTTTGAAAAATAAGGAACCTGTACTGAATGATCACTAAGGTTCCTATGAGCCTATTGAATCCATTTCCTTAGTCCGGAGAAAGACTGGGCAAGAGTGTAAATGGCTTCCTCACAAATGAGGAAGTTCATCCTCATTCCCAGAGACATGTCTCAAAGACATTCCCTTCAAAGAAAAGATGAAACATTTCATCCCCATAATAGATGTATGTTAAGTTAAACCACTGGACCCAATAGGTAGCCCTTAGTGCCAAGAAGGTCACAGGCAGGCTTCTATCCCAATTTTTCATATAAACTCTAGGAAGAATGCAATTTAGCCAAAAATTGCCTGCAGAGTATGACTGAAATAAAGACTGTTCCTCAATTCACTCAACAGATGCCAGGACTTCTACCCAACGGACAGTGAGCAGCCCCACAGGATGACAAAGCCCTTACCCTGATAGGAGGTTGACATTAATGGTACCCACAGTCGTGGAACAGTTGTTAGGGACAAACTGTATTGTCTCTTTTGAAAAAGTGCCTAGGCAGATGTCCACAGTCAGACGCAGGTCCACAGAGATGTTGATCAACCCGGAGAGAAGATTGAGCAAGCTGTGGAAAGGGAGCTATGTGTGAAATGCACAGACTGTTTTTGATTATTCAATCAACAAGTATCTCCTTCCCTTCTTTACAGAGGTAAGGAACTGCCTGTGTAGAACACTGCACATCCTGACAGACTGGGATGATTGATGCATGGGTTAGTTCTGCTAAACTATTTTTTCTCTCCTTTTTCTTCCTTGTTACAAGATTGGCCTTAAAAAAAGCTAGATTGACTCCCATGATCCCTTCTAGTTCTAAAGTCTATATTCTAATTTTCTATGTTCTGTGGTCCCTTCTCACTCTGACATTCTGTGCCCCAAGATTCTATGATTCTATAACTCTGCTACAAACTAAATAATTCAAGGATACTAGATATCATCAGGCCTGACTCTTATGTTGACTATTTCTGCTCAGACCTTTGAAGTCCCTAAGAAGGAGATCATAGTGTCTAATGAAGGAGCCTAGTGGTCCCATTGACTGGGCAGGGCCATCAACCCATCCTACTCCCTAGGGATCTCTAGAAACCTTCCACCTGAAGTAGGTTCCTTCCCCTCCTCCATCTCCCCAGGGAGCAATTACCCAGCCCAGGGCTCTGCTTAACAGTTGCCATCTACATTGAGCTTGAGAAGGATAATGAGCTGGCTCCCCAGATTGGGGTGGAGCTTGACTGAGATCTCAAAGAACTGAATGGAGAAAATTCTCAGGCTGCAGGTTAAAAATTTGAATCCTGGGATGAGATGGAGGAGAAGGGCCAGACAGAGCAACCTACGCACATTCAGAAGGTACCAACACCCTCCCCCAAATCCTCTCTCCTGCCCGCAATAGGAAAGCCTAAGGGAAAGACATAGTCCCAGGTTTTAGGACCTATTGTTCCCAGGCTCACTGGAGAGGCAAGGCTAGCAGGAGTGGGATGATGACAAAGTACAAGATCACAGGGGACTAGGTGTGAGACTGTGAACTCCAGGCTCTAAGTGGTCTATGAGGGGCTAGAGCTCACTATTGGCCAGACCAGGGGTGGGGAACCTGCGGCCTCAAGGCCACATGTGGCCTTCTAGGTCCTTGAGTGCTGCCTTTTGACTGAGCCCAAGTTTTACAGAACAAATCCTTTTATTAAGGGGATTTTATCTGTGAAGTTTAGATTCCGTCAAAGGGTCACACTTGAGGACCTAGAAGGCCACATGTAGCCTCAAGGCCGCAGGTTCCCCACCCCTGGGCCAGGCAGTAAAAGAAGGCATCTAAGACAGTTGTCAGACAAGACAAGTTGAGCTGGGCCATGAAGGGTGGATGGTATCTGGAAGGGAGGAAAGAGAGAGAAATTTCCAGGGACTAGGAAAGGTGTGAACCAAGGTCTAGAAATGGGAATGGGGAAGAAGCTAATGACCTCCCTTAGTTTATGTTACTCACTTGGTAACAGACAAGAGAGAGCCAAAGAGGCCACCCCCATATCCCAGGTTGGGCAGCTGCACCAATTTCAGCTGCTTTTCCAGAATTCCACCTCCAATAATCTTGTCCCTCCATGCTGAAAAAGAGAAAAGGGGTTGGAGGAGAGAGGGAGGAGGTCAAGGACCAAGAGGTAGCCTGAAGGAGGGTCCTGAGACAAGAGATCACCAAGGAACTCCAAGCAAAGGTAGAGAAGAGTGCCCCACACCTCCTGTCACCTGAGGTTAAACAGGTCTTTATCTGACCCTCCCTCAAACTCACTGGGTCTCCTTAAGGAAATAACTTCCTTCCCAAGGCTTCAGTTTCCTAGTCTGTAAAATGGAGATAATACCACTTGCTCTGTCAAACCCACTGGATGACTATGAGAAATAAATGTGATAAGAGATGCAAAAACACTTTGAGAATTTAGAAGTGTAGGGCGCATATATCTAGGGTCAATGGAAAGAGGGAAAATAGCAGTGCCTCTGGAGTCAGAAGATATGGGTGCAAGCCCTGCTTCTGTCACTCCCTTAACTTCTCTGGGCCTCCATTCCCTCAGTGAGAAGACCGGACTAGATAGTCTTCTAGGCCCCTTCCAACTCGAGCACTTGGATCCCACAATCCCATGATCTTGCATATATGTTGTCTCCTCCCTTAGAATGTAAGCTCTTTGAGGGCAGGAACTATTGCATATTTGTCACTGCATCCTCAGTGCCTAGCACAATACCTGACACTTAATAAGTGCTGAGTGATTGGTTAGTTGATTATTCTTTGGCAAAGGTTTCCACCTAGGAAAGGAGATCCGGGAAGAGACAAACCCCAGCCTCCCATCTCAATCAAAAACCTGCCTCTCTTTCACCTACCTGCCGTTGCATTGCATGAATCCTTCCAGAACTAAATCTATGACCTCATGATTCTCTGACCTCCCCCTCATTCCTCTGGGTGAAAGTGAATAAATCCTCCTTTGGGGAAATGGACCTACTAAGAAAGAATCAATCAAGCACCCTTTATCAGGAATGATTTTATCAGGTTTTTTCCAGCTATGCGAAGTTTTGGACAGCGAGGAAGAAGTAGACCCTGAAGGCCAGGCTCCCAAGCTCATTCCTCCCCTTCTAAGGTTGATGACCTTTGAGAACTCTTTATGACCTTTTGCTGAAAGGGTTTTGAAAAAGTTGAAAGAAGATTGGCTAGAAAATTGGATAAAATGTCCAATTCTGTCCAATCCTGTGAGGAGTAGGGAAGGTAAGAGCAATGAGCCATAAGAACATAAGTTTAGAGCTAAAAGGATCCTCAAAGGTCATCTAGAGGCAGTCAGGTGACAAAGTGGATAGAATGCTGGAACTGGAGTAAGAAAGACCTGAATTCAAATCCAGCCTGATACTAGCTATGTGATCCTGGGTAAATCACTTAACCTCTGTCTTTCTCAATTTCCTCATCTGTGAAATGGGGATAATTATAGTACCTCCTGGGATTGTCATGAGGATAAAATGAGGTAACATTTATAAAAAGTTTTACAAACCTTAAAGTGCTATATAAATGTTATCAACATCATCATCATCATCTAATCCAACTCACTCATCTTATATATCAGAAAACTGAGGCACAGAGAGGTTAAGTGACTTGCCCATGATCACACAGGTAGTGACTAGCAGAGCCAAGAGGTGAACCTGGATCCTCTATGTTTCTCCAACCTAGCCTTCTTTCCACTGCACCCTGAGGATCCTTTCCCAGGTGACAGAAAAGAGAGCAAGAGGAGATGAACTTCCAGAGCCCAGGAGTCTGGTGTCCTGGTAACTAGCCCTGGTGGTTCACAAAATCACAAAATCTCAGAGCTGGAAGGAAATTCAGGGGCTATCAAGTCTAGACTATGCCTGACCTAATGTCATATTTAGATGACCTCTGAAGATAAAGATGACCTTTCTTCTAGCTCTAAATCTATGATCTCCTCGATAGCATCTCCAACCAGCGAGTACCCAGTTTCCAACTGAAGACCTACAGTGACAGACTCCTATTACCTCCTAAGGCAGCCTATTTCTACTTCTGGATAGCTCTAATGGCCAAGCTGTCACCAAATAGTTCAAACCAAACTCTCTCTCTCTTCTTCTCTTCATTGTTCCTAGCTCTGTACTCTGGTACCCAAACAGAATAACTCCAATCCTTCTTTTAAATAATAGACCTTCAAATATTTGAAGACAGCCTTTATGACTATCCCTACCCATCACCCTCAACCAAGTCTTCTCTACCCCAGGGTAAATATCTCCAGTTCTTCTCCAAAGTATCCCCAATTGGGTCTTTCAGTCAATCCTTATCCAGTTCTCTCATGAATCCTTATCTTCCTTCTGTAGATGCAAGGGACTAAAGAGACTCAGAGAAAATATGGGACACCCCAGCCTTGACCTGGGGTCTGGAGAAGCTGGGAAGCATTATGTTTCATCTCTACAGTCTCCACTTATCTCCTAGGACCCAGATAGGAAACACTGAGTCATCACTCACCCTTCTGAATCTCCTGTTCACTGATGGTGCATAAGATTCCCAAGTCTCCATTTCCCTGGACACAACTCAGCAGACTACAGCCCCACAGGAACCCAAGCAACGGCCACATCCTTGCAGTGCCTGTAAGAAGTCCTGTGAGCCAGGCCTATAGGTCAGGGAAGGAGAAAAGAGCCCACTACCATCTCAAAGTCAGACCCCTTTACCCATTCTTCTCCTGTCCCTCATGGACTAAAGGAGCAAAGTAGGATGGTACCAACCCTGGATCTGGGGTCCCAGGGTGCTAGTCCCCACTCTGCCCCAGACTCACTGGATGATCATTGGGTAAGTATCTTTCTTTCTCAGGGCTCTTTTGCTCAATTCTAAAAAGAGGGTGTTAGATTGGATGATCACTCAGGTCTCTTCTAATTCTTCCATTCTGCTTATTTGGCAGCACATTGCAAAGAGCTTTGGTTTGATGTCAGAGGAACTGAGTTCAAATCCCTTCTCTGTCATTACCTATATGACCTTAAGCAAGACATCATCTCTCTGGACCACAGGCTCTTTCTCTATAAATTGAGAGGGTTGTTTGGACTAGATGGCCTCTAAGATCCCTTTCAGCTCTGAATCTGTGATCTCCTGATTCTAAACTTACAGGTCCTATGATTTCTTCCATGTGGGTATTCCCTCTACCGACTGGTGTAGGTCCCAACTCCTCCATGCCTTATGAACTGCTATTCATCCCCTAGTAATCAACGATATGGTGAGCAGCCTCTCCACACTTGGCTAGACACAGTCCATCTTATCAGACTTACCAGAGCTTGCCCTCTACTGGCAAAGCTTTTGATAACCCTGCGTTTATTCCACACCTCAAAGAGCAATAATTGGAAGATAGTGGAGGACTGGTAAGTTAGCTTTTCAAACAAGTGAGTCTTATATCCCCATCTAGACTGTGAGCTCAGGGGCAGAGGCTACATCCCTCACAACTTAAGAGTCATCCAATAGATGCCCAATGAAGAAACAAATGTTGACCAAAACCTAAGACAAAGGAGACAAAGCTGTCCTCTGCTCCTGGATGCCATCCAAACTAAATGAAGAAGCACTTACACACAAACAGAGTAAATAAGTGAGGTCATTTGGCACAGCACAGCCTGCACATAGTAAAGAATGACCTGTATCATTGCCCATGATCACACAGGTATTTCAGAGGTGAGTTTCAAGACAAGATTTGAAGGTGATACCTGATAGAAGTTGCTGAAGAGAAGAAAAGGGTATCCCAGACAACAAGAATGACAAGGGAAAAGACAAGGGGACAAGTTGTATAACAGAAAAGAGCACCAAACTAGAAAGCTGGGAGTGAGATGACCTGAGGTTCAAA
Source organism: Vombatus ursinus (assembly GCF_900497805.2). Classification (NCBI taxonomy): domain Eukaryota; kingdom Metazoa; phylum Chordata; class Mammalia; order Diprotodontia; family Vombatidae; genus Vombatus; species Vombatus ursinus. The sequence continues at coordinate 31,518,727 of NW_020954564.1, forward strand.
TCCAGCTTTAACATAAACTCATTATGGCACTTTGGTTTAGTCTCTTCTCACCCTCAGCCCTCCTTTAACTTCTCTATACAATCCAACCTCAAAGACACAAGTGAGATTTGATGGGTTGTGACCCAAGACCAGAAAATGGGTATGGAAGAGCATGACTTATGGAAAAAGAATACGATCAGGAAAGGAGGAGCTGAGTAGCATATATTAAGATGACATCCTCTTGTAAGGAAACTCAAGAACCAGAGTGGGGAAATACAATGGAAAGCACTGACTGGAAGGTCAATGGAAGTGAAAACAGAAATGATACTGTCAGTATACTACCAACCACCTGGACTTAAAAGACATAATAGATGATTAGTTCAGAAAACATTACAAGTCTACAAAGGTGGGATGTAGAAGTATTAAGGGATTTCAATTATCAAGATATGTGAGCAACTAATAATTTCTCAATTTTTCTCATTATGATAATTTTATCCTTCAAAAGATGGAGGAGTATCAACAGGGGAACTTCAACTCTGTATCTGATATTTACTAACAAGGAGAAATTGCCAGGGTATAAAGGATATGAACATTAGAGGGAAGGAGAGAAGAGCCAGGAATAGTCAGAAATGCATCTTTGATTTTGGGAAAGTAGATTTCAAAGTATTTGGATAAAGGATAGATAGGATCCCATAAACTAAAACTCTATGGGGGAAGTCAACACAGAAAGGATGGGAAGCTCTCAAGAAGGAGATTGTGAAGGCACCAAGAATTTGATCTAGTCTAGTACTGGCATTCCATGGGCCGAAAAGAATGAACAAGCTGTGTGTGGGAAACAGATTCCTAAAGCATCAGGGTCTTGAGAATAGGGGAGAATAGTTAGTGTAAGGTAAGAAAGGAAAGACTAAAAACAAGCAAGGGAAATGGTCACCCACACATAGACACACATCTTTGCACAATTATCAAGATATACCAAGAACCAGATTCTGAGTTACATAAGAAAATCAGTCATTATTGTTCAAAGGAATTTCGCCACTTGCTCATCCAACCCTGTTATTGCCCAGTCTTAGCATTAAATGACTTTAGGCCATTCATACAAATTAAATAAATGAAGATTTCCTCTCAGTAAAGGTAATCAAAAGACAGTATGGTACCCAATGACTACAACAACGTAAATGGAAAGAACAAAGAAACAAAACTCAACTCTGTAATTACAATGATGAAACTTGGCCCAGCAGAAATATAGGGAAAATATATATATATATATATATGTATATATGTATGTATGCTTCCTTCCCTTCCTTGCAATGATGGGAGCAATATGACTGTGAAACATTGCATACTGTCCAACTTGATCAGTGTGTTAATTTGACTGAACATTTTTCCCCTTTCCTTTTTTTACTCTTAGTTACAAGGAAGAAAGAGCAATATATTCAGAAGTGAAGGGGTGGTATAAAAATAAAAGATATTAAAAAAAAGGTTTGGGGATTTTTTAAAGAATTTATAGCAAGTTCTAAAGGTCATTCACAAAGACAAGACACAAGAAGTTGGAATGAGCCTCAAAGGGTGTCTAAACCAATCCACCCCCAATCGGAGAGCCCCTCTACAGCATCCCTAGAAATGGTCATCCAGCCTCTATATGAAGACTTGCTGACTTCACTGTCTCCTGAGATAGACCATTCGCTGATCAGACATTTCTGGGAAGAGCAATATTCATCAATAGGTATAAGAAAGATCTGGTCTTCTTGTTCAGGTCAGTTTGTTTTCCCTACATTCTCACCTCATCCATCAGAGCCGGAAAAAACTTAGAGATCATCTGATCCAATCCTCTTATTCTACAGAGATGTAAACTAAGGGCCAGATTTGGAAAGAAATCTCCCCCCAGGGTGGAAAAGAAAGCTAGAAACCAAAAACACAGGTCTCAGGACTCTCAGTAAAGGATTCTTCTCATATCATCTTGATGACCTCTCAAGCTCTGGAACTGAGGATAAACTGCCACCCTCCTTTCCCTCTCCAACAGGATAAGAGTCAGGAGGCTAGTATTATAGTCTCAGCTCTTCCAGTAACCCATTATATGAGCAAATCACTTACCTCCCTCTGGACATCAATTTCCTCATCTCTAAATGGAGAACATCAGAGATTGGAAAGAAGGTGGGCTGGCCATGAAGCGAGTATGCTAATTTAGGACAGTTCATTAGTATTACCATCTTGAGTGACATAGAAGGAAGCCCTATAAGTACAATGGTGATGAGAAGAGGGACCCCCCTAAGATTTACAGAAGGATGGGGACAATAGACTCACAGGAATAGAAGGCATAGTTAGGAATACCCATATCAGTGAGATTATATGTCTATCAAATTGTTAAACTGGAAATTTTCTCTTCCTTGCCTTCCCTCACAGGGTTGGTGTATAACCTGAAATGACGTAATAGCACTTTGTAAACTATGAAGTATTGTATATGTGTAACAAAGGGAGTAAATATTACTTCTCCATTGAAATAAATCAAATCACTCCTCTCTTTCTTCTTTCCAATCATCTCCATCATCTCCTTCCCCACCACCATTACCCATACCCATACCCAAACTCCCACAACTCACGGTCAGACTCAGTGAGAATCTGGTCAGGGAACTAGACTGTAGCTCAGGAATGTCCTGGGGTTGAGGGAGCTAAGGTCTCCAGATTCGTGGCCCCCATTTAAGTAGGTCACTCTCCTTCTGGAAGAGTCAATCAGGATCAACAGAGAAACAACTCTTTAAAGTTTAGCCTAGGTCAAGGTGACCATAACCTGCCAGACTTAACAGTCCAAAGATAAGGTGGTTTCAAAGATAGCCAGAAGGTTCAGACTTTGGCTCTGACACTTTCTAAAATCCTCTATGGTGGTGGTGGTGGTGGTGGTACTTTGTTCTTGAAGAGGACCAATGATATCAGGAGGGTTGGTGTCTTGACTTGCAAGTGAATTCAATTTAAGTGAGGCAGAGATGTGCAAAGTCATCAGCCTCATTCTCTCCTCCAGAGTTATCAGAGTCCAGTGGTAACACATAGGTGAAGACAACTGGCAGCAGCCCTGGATGCAGTGGGATACCCTGGCCTTTTAAAGGTCTTTCTCAGTTCTCAGTTTGTCTATTTGGTATTCAAAGCCCTTCATAGCCTGGCCCCCTCTCCTCCTACCTTTCCAATGTTCTTACACCTTACTCTCCATCACCCCTCTCTACAACCATATGTTGGGATCTGATGACACTGACTTCTTTGCTGTCCTTCTCACAAAACACTCCATCTCCTGAGCCCAAACACTTTTACTGACTGTCCCTCATATCTGGAATTCTCTCCTCATCTCCATCTCCTGGCCTCCCTGGCTTCTTTCAGGTCTTAACTAAAATCCCACCTTCTACAAGAAGCCTGTCCCAATCCCTTTTAATGCTAATGTCTTCCCTCAGTTGATTATCTCCAATTTATCCTGAATAAGATAAATAGCCAAGTGGCACTGTGACCTGGAGTCAGGCAAACATCTTCCTGAGTTAAAATCTGGACTCACACACTTACTAGCTTTGTGACCATGGGGGAGTCACTTAACCCTGTTTGTCTCAGTTTTCTCATCTGTAAAATGAGCTAGAGAAGGAAATGGTGAACCACTCCAGTATCTTTTGCCAAGAAAACCCCAACTGAGATCATAAAGAATTGGACATGACTGAAAAATGACTAAACAAAAATAAACATATATATATATACATATATGTATACACACATACACACATACATATACATACACAGTTATTTGTATGCTGTCTTCCCCATTAGACTATGAGCTCCTTGAAGGGAGAGACTGCCTTTTATTTTTCTTTGTATCCCCAGAGTTTAGCACAGTGCCTGACACACAATAAGCGCTCAATAAATTCTTGCTGACTGACTCGTACTACTTATGTGTGTGACCTTAGCCAAGACACTTACCTCTCTGATCCCCGGTTTCCTCATTTGGAAGACTGGGTAAGCTCTAGGATCCATTACAGCTCTAAAATCCTATGATGAGGTACAATGTAAATGGCCCCCTCCAAAGCTTTCATTTCCCCCCAAGAGATCCTCCCATCTCCCCACCGCCTTGCCTCCCACCACCAGCTGCAGCAGCAGCAGCAGAACCCTTACCTACAACTCAGTCCTAACCACTCCCCCATCACATATAGCTCTAACCCCCTTACAACTCTATCTCCATACCTCCAACATGTGCTACTCCCGCTTCTGCCCCCACAATGCCTCCAACCTACAGCTCTACTTTATACTCCACCCCCTACACCTATACCCACTCTGGCCTCTGTACTTACAGATCCATACCCTGTGAGGGGTCCAGGGAATTATTTGAGGTTCATGTAACTTACCTTTAATTATTTTTTGTAAATATTATCTTGAGGAAAAATGCAGATGTGCTATGCCTAACGCCAAGTGAGGGAAGGGTCTGGGCAGGAGAATTTTTGGCAAGAATGGCAAAGGCTTCACATAACCAACGATACTCACCAGCTGTATCTATAAACCGCAGCCATTACTTCCACCCTCGCCCTAGATCTCACAACAGAGGCATGGAGAGTACGCGTCTTAGGGAACGAGAGCACAATCAGACCAGATGGACCAGTTCACTCCTTCAGGACGGGAACGATTTCAGGATCATAGAGTTAGAGCTGGAAGGGACTTCAGAAACCATCTAGTCCACTTTATAGATGAGAAAACTAAGGCCCAGGAAAGTTATGTGACTTGCGTGAGATTGCGCAGGAACTATAAAAGGTGAACTCTGAATCTAGGCTCTCTAAATCCAGAGCTGGATTAAAATAATCCACAGTCTCCCAGTTGCCCCCAAAAAAGCACCTTTAGCCTAGGAGTGGGTCGTGAGTCCAGGGAGCTTCTCTAGGGTGGAGGAGGCCTGTTTCAATCTGAAGCAACAGACTTCCCTGAATGTTTCCACCAGGCCATAGGAGTTGGCTGGAACTATATTTTCCCTGTGTTCGGTCGAGCCCAGGTGTTACCTTATCAGTATTTAGAATCACAAAATTATTCTCAGTGTCTATATAAGGTTTAGGGAATTTATAGACATAGCGAGGCTCTAGGTTCCCCACTCTCTTCTCATCTCACCGCAGTTGGATTTGCTCTGGGTATCCCTAGAAGAAGAACTAAGACCAGTTTGAGGAGTTACAAAGAGGTAGATTTGGGTTTAATGTTAAGGAAAAACTTCTTAACCCTCAGGGCCATCTGTCAATGGAATGGAATATCTGGAAGGGTAATCCCCAAACACTGGGAATTTTTAAAGCTAGAGGAATATCATCAGGGTAATACAGTGGAGATTCCTACATTAAGTAGTTAAATGGGACCTGAGATGCTCTCCAACTCAGCTTCTATAAGCTTTCCACATTGTACGGTAAATTATCAACATAATTGATATGACCCATGACTACTGGGCAAGATCCTAGAAGGCCCCAAATAGAGCAAATTAGGCTGAAATTCCCCCCACCCGCTCCCAGCTGGTACTTAAGAACAAAAAAGAGATCTGAGAATCATGTATATGCCATCAATCTATGTGCCCCCTCCCCATTCCCATCAACATTAAATGGACAGGAATTACCATCTGCCTTCTACCACCAATCCCCACCCCTCAGGCTATTCTTCTGTCACATCTAGAACATACGTGTGTAGAACATATGTGTGAGTTTCAAGGGATCTGTAGGATCATTGAGTCCAGCCCTGTTAATTTTCCACATGAGAAAACTGAGACCAAAACTGAAGAAATTGCTTGCCCAAAATGTACAATCCAAAATCAGGATTTCTGACTCCAAACCCAATGCTTTTTCCTCCCCTATAATATTTTCCCTGACCATTCCATCCCATATTGACCTTGCCCCTCCCCTGAACAGCTTTTATACTATAACCTCATCCCACTCCCACCTCCAGGCCTGGGATATTTTAAAATCATCAATCACTCACTCAAAAAAATTTATTAAGCTCCTACATGAAAAACACTCTTCTAAATGTTGGGGATACAAAAAGAGGCAAAAGGCAGTCTCTGCTCTCAAGGAGCTTACAATTCAATGGGGGAGACAACATGCAAACAAATATATACAAAGCAAACTATGCGAGGGATAAATAGAAAATAGAGGGAAAGCACTAAAATTAAGAGGGGATAGTGAAGGCTTCTAGTAAAAGATGGAATCTTAGTTGGGACTTAAAGAAAGCCAGGGAATATCAGTAGACAGAACAGAGAAGGGAGGACATTCCAGAAAATGGGGAACAGGCAGAGAAAATGACCAGAGCCGAGAGATGGAATGTCTTGTTTGTGGAACAGCCAAGAGACTAGTGTCAAAATAGTCTTCATTTACAGAGGACTGAAAACAATCTGGCAAACTTTTTAAAGACTCTGGCACAGAGCTACATTCTCCGTCTTTAGACCATGTACATGGTCACATCAAACATCAACATGGCCCCATTAGTGGGTTATGTGGGAACTCTAGGTCCAGGATGGAACTAGAAGATGAGACTATGATCCATCCCTCTGAGAAAAAGGTTCCTCCCTCTCCCCACACCTCCTGGGATAATACAACCTAATCTGAGAGTATGAAGGAACCCCAAAAGAAAAATTTATTTCTCTCTCCTGAAGAAGTAACACATAGGTCTCAATGGGGGAGGGGAATAATTCTGGGAAGGGATATTGGGGTAGAGTGGAGCAACCAAGCCCACACTTTAATTGGTCTGATAAAGTAAGCAAAGAGTCCATCCATTTCTTACATTCATCTCAATGGGCTGGCAGCTTCACTGAGAGAAGGGGCCTGGGCTGGCAGCCTAACCAGGTCACACTTTAAGGATTGACTTCAAAGGCTTATTTAAGCCTGGGGTTGAAGTCTTCCCTGAAGGCACTGAACTGATTGTGATGGACGACTTGGTGGCCGTGGATGAAGAAGAATTTGAAGTTGCCTTCTTCTTGGAAGATACTGAGGAAGAATATAACAGTTTCTTTGAGACTGCTGATGCTGAAGAGACTGATGACTGCTTTAACGAAGAAAGGGAGGAGATTGAAGACAGCTTCAAAGAAGATATTGAAGTGATCGAGGAAGTCTTGGATGAAAATGGGCTGGAGAAAGAGAGGCTTTGTGACTGGATGGGAGTTTCCATCATGGGCATCTGTTTGATCAGAGAGAGGCTCCTGATGATCTGCTGGGTGACTAGCCAGACGTGTTTTTTCCTTGGAATCTGAGTTGTTTTCAAGATGGCCATGTTGGATCGGGTCAAATCTTGCAGGTCTTTGCAAGGGAGGCTCCTATAGACCCAAGGTGAGATCTGACCACAAAACCAGAGAAAGACAAAAAATCAGCATAGGGGGTCTATGGTGCAGGGGCACCAATGTTGGGCAGTTCTCTTGATCTCTGGAGAGAGACATACTCATCATCGGATGTAGGGCAAAGATAGGAAACCAAACTGAAAACAAAGAGATTTATTATTGTGCTGAGCTCACTGATAACTGATTCAATTTGCTAAGGTACAGATATGGCATTTATAACCTTTCAGTATACCACCAATCAGTCACATTCTACAGCAACTTAGAATAGATAAGTGTTTTACAGGACAGGGGTAGAGAAAGAGGGGAATCATTCAAGGGAGAGAATGGGAGCATTTGGAATACAAGTGGAAGGATTTCTTATCAGACTTGGGCAGGAGACAAGGGGAAATGACCAAATATTTTTACAATTGTGAAAGTCCTTTTTAGATAAAACTGCAGGATTTCTTATCCAAGGACGGCAAGTAGTTGTTACAATAGCAACATAGTAAAGTGTAATAGTAAAGTAACAGCTTTACCATGCCCTTGCATAGTTTGCTAATATTTTATTTCTCCTTCAATAGTAGTTGGGGACTTTCTGGTAATAGGAAATAATAGATCTTCACTCAGAATTTACTGTGGCAGCAGAATTTGGTAAAAAAAAAAACAAACTCTAGATTTAGAGGCTAAAGATTTCAGTTCAGATCTCAGCTTTGCCACTTATTTTCTGTGTGATCTTGAACAAGTTATTTGCTCTCTTTAGGATTTAGTTTCCTCACCTATAAAATGAGAGAACTGGACAAAGTGATTTCCAAGTCCATCCCATTTCTCCATTCTGTGCTCCTGTGACTTACTGTGTGTGCAGTATTAACAGGCTTGGAAATTTGATTTCCAAACTCAGAGTAGATATTTTTTAAGCAAATTATAAGAAAACATTAGGGCTATTAAAGTTTATTGTGCAATTCACTGAGATCAGTGAGAAGTGATAGATGACAGCTAGACAATGAGGAAAAGAGAAAAATTATAACAGAAAAAAAAACCGAAGAAATGAACTAAGTCCAGCAGTCAGGACCCATTAAGTGTCAGGGCAAGCAACCACACACACACAGCACTAGTCCACGAGAATAGTACAACCCAGAATAATAATTGGTATTCACAATTATTACTCAGAGCCAGCAAGAAATGGTAAACATATCCTCTGCTTAAGAAAACGTGTGTCCTATATAATCAACATCATACTGTTTGCCTTCTCGAGGGGTGTGGGAGGAGCAAGAGAGAAGGAATTTCAAATTCAAAAATTTTTAAAGTAATGTTAAAAATAATCTTATATGTAATTAGGAAATATTTAATGAAATAAATAAAAACACATTAAAAAAGAAAACATGATACTTTAAAAAATTTTCTAATTTAGAACTTTTGAGGTTATATTCAATTTTCCCTTTTCCTCACTTCTAATCTCCAATGAGTTAACAAATCCTGATGATTCCACCTCTGTATCATCTTTCTCATCCCTCCTCTCTATTCCTACTGCCACAATTCAAGTCCCTCATTACCACCCACCTTGGACTACTATAAGAGCTTCCTAACAAGTCTTCCTACATGGCTTTCTTCCTTTTCCAAGTCATCTTTTATACTGCTGCCAAAAAAATTTTTCATGTCCTTCACTCTACTCATGTCACTCCTTTACTCAAAAATCTTAAATGGTTCCCTATTACCCATAAAGTCCAAACTCCTTTGCCTGACATTCAAGGCCTCCCACAACTTGATACCACCCTAACTTTACAGTTTCATTTTATACACTCTGGCCAAATTGATCTAGTCTCTACGCCCAGAACATGTCCTGAATTCTCTTGCCTCCATACCTTTGCTCGCATTATTTATTCTCTGTACTCCACCCCTGGAATGGGCTCTTATAGGTAAGCTTTTTGTCTCACTTTCCCCAGAAGCAGGTTCCTATGCCACTTCCTAGACACCTCCACAACATGCTGCCACCCTATCCCCTCTTTCCAGCTTCTCTTTATGTTTTAGAATGTCAGTTTCTTGTAAGCAAAAACTATCTTGCTCACTTATATTTGTATCCTCAAGACCTGAAATCGAGTAAGTGATTAAAAAATGCTTTACCTATCTATCTACCCTTCCACAGCTATCGAATTTCTATCTACCCTTGGAGCGCAACTCAAATGCCTTCTCCTTGAAGTCATCCCAGATGCTCCTAGTGGTTAATGACCACATCCCCTCAGGTCTCACACATAACTTTGCCCAAAGACTTGAGTTTAAATCTAAGACCTGATTCTGACAGTCACTAATTGTACAACAAGTCACTTTACATCTCTGGGACTGAGTTCTTGATTTTTTAAATAAGAATAATAAAGGGCTGTGGTGAGGAAAACATTTTGTAAGACTTAAAGGTCTAAAGAAATGTGAGTTATCTTTATTATATATGAATTCATTAACATATTAATGAATTAACACATAATTATGTATTAATTATATACTAATGCACAATTATTAATTCAGGCCTCTTTAGCCAGCACCAAAGGAAGTGGGACAGCATTCTGAGGCAGAGCTAGATTAAGTAATGGATATCCATGTAAGTAGCCCAACTACTAAAAGAATTCTACCCACTCCTCTGTTTAACGTTATCTGACCTTCTTAATGATTGGTGAGTCCAGATACATCTGAGGTTTACTTTCCCTAAAATTGGTACATTTACAAAAGGTTTCAACTCTGTTTGTCTCAGCATAAAACGGCATAACCCCTAACATCTTTGGGCCATCCAGAACCAAATTATTTCCTGGATAATATCAGTTGCCTGGGTTGCAGTTAAAGGATGCAGCTTTATTTCCCAAAACCACACCAATGTAGAGCCCCAATATAGCAATGAAGTACATGTCCTATCCAAGTGAGTACAACCACTAAATCAATATTTATATACATATATGTATTGCATATATGTATATGTACATACACATACATGTAGACACATATATACATGTATGTTTACATGTGTGTCTTTTTTTTTTAGACCAATAACTATTGCAACTTAGTGTCAGGCTTTGCCTGCATTCCTGGAAATCTCTGACTTGAGCACAATAGTTATGCGTTTATGTCTCTTACAGTTTGTAAGGACAGGAATTATCCTACCTAAGTTTTTCTATTCCGCACAGCATTTCGCACAAGGCCCTGCAAACCATAGGCACTTAGCAAATGCCTGTCGAATAAATAAATGAACTTAAAGACAGCTCAAACCTCACTAAAGTATAAAAAGTTTCCATGTTCAGAGAGGTAAGTTTCAATCATCTGGAGCTATCGGTATACTGAATTCCTTAACGAGGGCAAATAAAAAGAATTCTCACTGTGGTTTCATTGACTCTAGCTTTTCCCAAGTAGGCTGGAAGTAGGAAGCAGGATGGGATGAGACACAAATAGGACTCAGAGTCCACAGTATTCATGGAAGGCAGTCCAACTCAGGATACTCCCTTAGGATCTCCTCTCCCACACTGTAGCCTGACCAACTCACTCAGTTGGCCACTTGCCATTCTTCCTCCCAACTCTTCATCAAGCCCCATAATGTACTTTCTGGACCTTTCCCACCCCATCATCACTTTTATCAGCATCAGACCTCTACTCATGTTTAAGGATAGATACACAGTCATCCCGACATTACATCTTTGCTATTGTTTTCAATTAATCTTACTTTAATAATTCAGTAGTAATGTAACTCAGGCTATTGCATTTGCATAAGCTCCTATTTACTGGTGGAGGAAATAATGACTCAGTGCTCCATGCCTGTAAGGCTACTTGTCTGTTCCCAAAGTATTTCTCTTTCTTTCTTCTTTTTCTCTTCTCTCTCCATCTCTCTCTCTCTCTCTCCATCTCTTTTTCTTCCATCTTTCTGCATGTCTCTCCTCAATCTCTCTCTCCTTCCTTCCCTCTCCCTCTCTTCTTCTTACATTTCTGTCTCCTCTCTCTTTGTTTTCTCCTCTCTCCTCTCTCTCTCCTTTTTCCCTCTCTCTCCTTCTCTCTTTCTTTTTCCCTCTGTCTCCCTCTCTCTTTCTGTTTCCCTCTCTCTGTACTTGGTTATCTGAATATCTGAATATAGATCTGCCAGGAAAGAGAGGGAAAGACCTGATGAAACCTGAAGGTTATCTTTAGTCTTGGGAAGTGACTTACCTAAGATAACACAGTTAGTGAGTGGTAGAACCCCACTCACATCCAGGTCAGACATCAAATATACCTAACTCTCTTTTTATTCTACCCTTAGAAACTTCTCTCTCCATTCCCCAGTCCCAGAAAATACCCCCCACATTGGTTAGCTAGGATTCTGACCTCTTTTTCTGTCACAAACTTCAGTGGTAATATTGGAGTGTATGGCGTGCGTGGCCGTTCCTTTGGCTTATATGCGCTTCCAACGATGTCACTTTTCTGAAACAATCACAGGTATATGTGAAGATTTAAAAGGGTAATTGGGACTCCTCAAGAGCCCTAAGGCCTAGCCCCCCTCTCACCAGCACCCCAGATGTCTTCCACTTGTTCCAAGTGTCTTCAAACCCCTCTCCAGCTTTGACAGACCCCAGCACGCTCTGCTCAGCCAACTGCCTCAGTCTGACCATGGCCTTCGGAGACTTGTTGTGCAGCAGGGACATCAGCTCCATCTGATCCCTGCGCTGCTGCATCAGGACCCTCGTGTATTCATCTTCTTTGCTAGGGCAGAAATGACTCAGGCTCAGTAACCAATCCCTCCTAATATCCCTCCCCAGGCCAACCTTGCAGGAAAAGTCTAGAAAAGGAAAGCAGTCCTTTAAAATAGGTTCCAGAGGTTTCCCGGGTCGGGGAGGGTCTTCCCATCACTCCATTTATCCAAATCTTGCCACCTTACTTCCAAGGCTCACCTCACTTCCTCCTTGAAATCTTCCCTGTTCAGCCCGCTATGATCTGTCTTTCCCTCACCTAAACTCCTGCAGCCTTTACTGTCTGTACTATATGTTTGATATCAATACTGTGCAGGGAAGGATGTGATGGTTAAGTTCCCATGGCTGGTGGTCTTGTTTAGCTAAGGTGGCAAACCCTTAGGGACAAGAAGCAAATGGGCACATACAATTTGCATGAGCCAAATACATCTTGGACTGAGCTGCAAATATAACTGATTTAGAGGTGGTCACATCGCTTGGAGGGAGAGAGTACCCCATAGTGGATGGAGAGCTGGATTTAGAACTAGGAAAGCCTGAATTTAAGTCTCATCTCTGACTAACACATACTGGTTGTGTAACCTCAAAAAGTCACTAACTCAGGGCAGCTAGGTGGCACAGTGAATAGAGATCTGACCTTAAAGTCAGGAGAACCTAAGTTCAAATCCAACCTCAGACACAACACTTACTAGCTGTGTGATCCTAGGCAAGTTATTTAACCCTGATCACCTCACCAAAAAGAAAAAAAAAAGTCACTAACTTTTCAGTGTCCTGGGCAATACCAAGATTATAAATTATAGAGAAGGTGCCATCCTGCCTTGGTAGAGGGAGTTTTCTCATCCAGGAATTCCCTATACCAAGGAAATCACAGACTCAGTCTTTATCCCTATTCACTTTGCGGGAGGAGAAGGGGGAGTTTCTTTGCTCCAAACTCACCTCAGCGTCTTTATCTGTTAAATGAAAGGATTCAGCAAAATGGTCTCTAGGACCTGCTCCAAGCCTGACACTCACTCACACACTCTCTCTCTCTCTCTCTTTCTCTCTTTTTCTCTCTCTCCCTCCTTCTCTCTGTCTCTTTCTCTTTTTCTTTCCCTCTCTCTACATATATGTATATATACATATATGTATATGTGTGAGTAAGAATATACATATTCTGGGGCAGCTAGGTGATGCAATGAATGGTGCAATGGATAGTGCACCGGCCCTGAAGTCAGGAGGACCTGAGTTCAGATTCGGCCTCAAACCAAACACTTGACACTTACTAGCTGTGTGACCCTGGGAAAGTCACTTAACCCCAACTGCCTAAAAAAAAATAAAAAAATAAAAAAATTATATATATATATATATATATGTATGTATGTATACACACATATATATAATATATCTATATATTCTTAGGCCCTTCTCCAAACCTGACATTCCATGTTCTAAAGGACCTTCTGACTGAGACATTCTGTGATTCAACACTGGAATACTGGAATATGTATCTCAGCCCAGCTCCAAACCAAATTAAAGGTCCTGCAGTTTTGGAAAGGGGAACTTGTGTGCCATACCAAGTTTGAGGATTTTCCCTGCCACCACCCTCCTCCCTTGTAAGTCTACAGAAGTTTGGAGTTGGTCTACTCACTCCCACTCAGGGACTTCCTTTATCTCAGGCACTGCTATCAGCTCTGTGGTGGATGGTTTTTGGTAGAAGTCAGTCTTCCCCGCAGGCACAAGCTTTCTCCAAAGGCACAAGCCAAAGGTTCCTGAGATTTAACTCAAATCAGTTCAGTAACTAGAACTGACAACCTTCCATCCTCCCTCAACCCCTCTCTGCCTCTGAGGAGCATTCCCCACCAAGTCTTTCTTCTCTCAACTCTTATACCTGCTTCCCCATTCCCTCTCTATTTGCATATTCTCAGAGTGGCCACCAGTCTCTCATCTGAGGCCCCAAAGCTCTGAAAGAGCTATTTCAGAAGTCAGATGGCTCCAACTTTGCTGTATCTTTAGACAAGTTATATAACCACTTCGGGCTTCAACTTAATATCTGGAAAATAGGAGTGGGTTGATCAAACTAAGACAGTACAGTATAAAGAAACAATACAACCCAGCTCCTACCACCACTACTCCAACAATGACCTAGAGAGAACACCAAACCAGAAGCAATTAGAAAACTAAAGGAGAAACTACAGTGGGTCACCTTTTCCTACCAAGATCAAAATTCAACCTACAGGCAAATGACCAGAATAGGAAATATGAAACATGATTGAACCACAATTCTGGACCAAATTCCCAGAGCTCTGAGCTAGGCCAGTATCACAGGGATGACCAGACCTAATCATAGATAACACAGGACCCAGGGTCCAGACCAGTAGCATGAGGTCTGTCTCAAAGTGACTGAGAGCAGTGACTCAGCACACCAGAGCTCAGAGCTAAAGTAGCAGCATGGGGATGCGCAGAGCTGTTTATAAATTCAACCCTGAGGCCATGCTACCAGTTTTGGGTCTCTCAGAGGGACTAGGAGCATAGTGTCAGTGCCCATAGCCCCATGTTGCAGTCACACAGGGCAGGTTAAGGACTTAAGCGTCCTGCTGGGAATAGTTGTGGGAAGGTGGATAGAAGGTATTTCCCCATGGGGCCAGGGTTGGAGACTAAGACCAGAACTCTCAACTAAACCAGCAACACCAGGTTGCCTAAAGTAGATTGGGGGAAGAATGAATAAACAAAAAAAAGATAAAAAAACTATCACGATAGCACGGATGCCCAAGACACAAACTTACAAGAGGAAAATAACCCCAACACACCTAAAAGCAAAAACTCAAAGAAAAACACAGCTTGCCCACCAGATCAATTCATATTCCTAGAAGAAATGATGTAAGAGGTTTTAAAATTATATTACAAATGAAATGAGAGTTATAGAGGAAAAAATTAGAAAAAGGAAGGAGAATTGTGAAGAAAAGACTTGGAAAGAGAATTAACAAATTACCGGAAGAGGAACAAAATTTTGCTCAGGTAAAAGACTTTATAAAAATCAGAATAGATCAAAAAGAAATCATTGGTTCCAGGAAACAAGAAATACTAAAACAAAATCAAAAAATTTAAAAATAGAATAAAATGCAAGGTATCTCATCAAAAACAACTGACCTAGAAAATGGATTAAGAAAAATGACTTAGGAATCACAGGACTACCTGAAATCCCTGACCAAAAATAGAGCTGGATATTGTATTTAAAGAAATGATCAAATAAAACTGTCCAGGTATTTTAGAACCAGAGGACAAAGTGAAAACAGAAAACATCCACTGATCATTTCCTGAAAGAAACCTCAAAATGAAAATTTTCCAGGAATATCATAGCAAAACCCAGAGCTTCCAGGTCAAAGAAAAAAATATGGCAAGTAGCCAGAAAGCAAGAGTTCAAGTACCAACGCACCACAGTCAGAATCACATAAAATTAAACAGCTGCCACTATAAACAAACAGAAAGACATAAGACAGTATTTCAAAAGGTGGAAGATAGAGGCTTACAACCAAGAATAACTTTCCCATAAAAACTGAGTATCATGCTACAAGGAGGAAAACAGACTTTTATTGAATGAACTTTAATATTTCCAAGCATTCCTGATAAAAAGAACAGAGCTCAATAGAAACTTTGACATACACACATAAAGAGAAACATAAAAGGTAAATACAAGTGAGCAATGAGGTAAAGCCTTTATAAGAATAAAGTGTTTACTTTCTAATTGTGGGGGAGGGGTGAGGATAATACAAGCTTCCCCTAAGAACTACAATGTCATCAGAAGTCATATAGGGAGTCACTTGGGAGAGGTTTTTGTTATATGTTGATGATCTTAAAAGAAGATGGGAAGGATGCCGTAAGAAAGAAAAGAGGAGAAATGAAGGAGGATCTCATATAATTGTTATGATGGCACAAGTAAAAGTCTTTATCAATGAGGAAGGAGGAGGGTATCACTTGAACCTCAATTTCATCTGAACTCATAAAAGAAG
Organism: Vombatus ursinus; assembly: GCF_900497805.2. Taxonomy (NCBI): domain Eukaryota; kingdom Metazoa; phylum Chordata; class Mammalia; order Diprotodontia; family Vombatidae; genus Vombatus; species Vombatus ursinus. The sequence continues at coordinate 31,534,662 of NW_020954564.1, forward strand.
GATAGAATACAGATGCATAAAGCACACAAATAAAGAGTTTGGTATAGAAATACAATCAACTCAAAAGGGAAACAGGAAGAAACTGAAAGAGAAGAAAGGTGATAAATGAAACACAGGGAGATCTAGGGTAAAGATTGTTATAACCAAAAAAAATTCCTATATTGGGGGGCGGGGAATAATGAAGAGGAATTTAAAAGGAAATAAAGAATAAGAACATGTAATTGGGGTCTGGGTGAAGGGAAGATAAAGGGAGCAGGCTGGTAGAAGCTGTTTGCATCAAGTATAGACCAGTGGGGCTGGTTTCACTGCTTTTCCACACTCCTCCTCTTCTGTGTAAAGAGTGGCCAGGGAGTATAGAGAGGGGGGAAAGTATAAAAGAATAGAATGGAGGGAAATATAAAAAAATGTGAAAGGTTTTTGTACGAACCAATTCAGCTAAGATTAGAAGGAAATGGTTAACTGGAAGAACTATTTACAGCAAGTTTCTCTGATAAAGGTCTCATTTCCAAAATAAATAAGAAATTGATTCAAATTCATAAGAATAAAAGCCATCCCTCAATTCATAAATGGCCAAAAGATATGAACAGGCAGTTCTCAAGGGAAGAAAGGCAAACTTTGTTGTTCAGTCATTTTCAGTCATGTCCAACTCTTCATAACCTCCTTTGGGGTTTTCTTGGCAAAGATACTGGAGTGGCTTGCCATTTCCTTCTGCAGCTTATTTTAAGGGTGGAGAAACTGAGACAAACAAATTTAAGTGACTTGCCCTGGGTCACACAGCTAGTTAAGTGTCTAATGCCGAATTTGAGCTCAGGTCCTCCTGACTCCAGTCCCGACACTCTATCCACTGCACCACCTAACTGCATTAGAAATGTAAACTAGCTATGGCTAAATGAAAATAATTAGAAAAAATGCAAATTAACTATGAAGTTCTGCTTCCCACCTATCAAGTCGGCAAAGCTGACAAAAAAGGTAAAGAACAAATGTTGGAGGGTCTGTAGGAAAACAGGAACACCAACTCATTGTCAGAACTGTGAATTGGTCTGGCCATTCTTAAAAACAATTTGGAACTATGCCCAAAAAAAGTTACTAAATTATAATACCCTCTGATTCAGCAATGCCACTACTTAGCCTTCTACTCCAATGATATCAAAAAAGAAGAAAAGGTCCTATATAAGGAAATGTGTGTGTGTGCATGTGTATGTGTGTGTCGGTGTGTGTGTGTATGTGTGTGTATGTATAAAAGCTCTTTTTGTGATGATAAAGAACTAGAAAATAAGGTAGTACCTACCAATTGGGGAACAGCTAAACAAATTATGCTATACAAATGTAATGTAAAACTATTATGATTTAAGAAATGAAGAGATAGTTTCAGAAAAAAATGAAATATTTATATGGACTGATACACAAAGTCAGTAGAAACAGGCGAAAAATTATAACATAACATCAAAATTGTAATAACAATTTTGAAATACTTAAGAACTCTGATCAATGTGATAATCAGTCATGATTCCAGGGGAGAGATGATGACGAATGCCACCCAGATGTGTCATAGACTAATGTGCAGAATGAGACACATCTTTTTAGATGTGACCAATATCATATTGTCTTGCTGGACTATGCAAGAGGTTTTTCTTTTCTTTTTGTTTCCAATGGAAGGAAGAAGAAGTGCTTGACAATGTTTTTTTAAGAAGGAAATAGAGGTATGGTATGAAATTTCTAACAGGAAAAGCAATGTGGGGAAGGGGAAACTAGGGGTGGCAACAAGAAAATATATTAGTCTTTGTATCCATAGTACCTAGCACACACATAGTCTGCAATTAATAAATACTTGGTGATTGATAAATAGAGAAGGAACCAAGTTCCTCCCTCCTTTCTCTCCCAGGCAGAGCACACAGGCTGTGGGTGCAGAGTGGTCTCCAGTGACGGTTCAGAAGTTTCCCCCAAGTAAAATGTCTGCACTGGGGGCTCCCATTCCCAGAGACGATCTTCTAAGTCGTCTTGGCCACAAGATAACTATGATTGTAGAGCTCTTTCTACTTTCCAAATAATGTTCCTGTTGTATCTAACCTTCACAACTATCCTGAAATGGACACCAAGGAGAGTCATTTTTAAAGAAAAAGAAACTGAGACACAGAAAGGTAATTTGGTTTGCCCAAAGTCACAAAATGAGTTACTAATAAAAGCAGGAATAGAACTCGGGTCTCTCAATGCAGTATCCTATCTAAACTACATTGCTAAATTCCATGGATTACTTTAGGTTAGAAAGGGGGAGAAAGAGAAAGTGTGGAATCCTTTGGGGTACAAATAGAAGCTTCTTCTCCACCCCCAACTCACCCCCATCAAAACCTGAAATCCTAATCAGGGGGAAAAAAAGGAAAGAAATTGGTTCCTGCTGTCTGCTACTTATTCAACTCATTATTTAAAATGTTATGCTGCTTCCGTTTTGTTACAACTTCAGACTATGAAATTGAGGACCAGACAAGTTATGTTTAAAAGTATACAGCAGTCATCCACCAAACCCCAAACTTTTGTGTGTAGAATCACACACAAAACCCCAATTATCTACAACTACACAGTATTGGCCTCTGAAATATCTGCACTCCCCTGGTAGAGATCAGCAGGGACACTTGGGAAATTACTACCCTAAAATCATCACAGAGTTGTAAAAAGCAAAGTCATAAATCTGAAAGTGCTTTGAAAATGGTGAAATGTCCTGCACATGTAAGATGTTATTAAGAGCCCCTTAGAGAGACAAAACTCTAAAGGAAAGCCCACGCACACAAATCCCTCCCAAAAGAGTCATACAACTCATTTCCAAGAAAAAATAGAAATAACTTTTGGATCATCTAGAATTACTATTTGTGTTGGTTTTGTTTGGGATTATTCTTGGTGGTAGGGCATTGTTTTGTTTTGGATTTTTTGGCAGGATCAGCTGGAGGGAAGGGGGAGGAATCTCCTGGCCATTGAAACAGATAACCAAGAGCTGAATAAATTTGAGTTTGAGGGGCAGGAGCATGTTATGCACCACAACTTGATGATTCACCATCACATAACACTGATAGAACATGGCTACATGTTAGCATTACACCATAGACAATGGGTACAAAATAGCAACAATTATTCTAATAGGGGCAGAGTTAAGGGAATTGACAAATACAGCTAAGGATTCAAAAAGACCCATACGAATAAGTAAATATCATAGTATATTAATGTAATGAAATTGTGCCATAAGAAATGATGAAAGGAATGGTTTCAGACAAACCTGAAAAGACTTATAAGAAGAGATGTAGAATGAAGCAAGCAGAACCAGGAGACCAGTTTAATTAAGAACGCTAATCATGTCAGAGGACTAATGTTGAAACAGAGTACCCACCTCCTGACAAAGAAGTGAAGGACAAAAATCTTGATGTAAAATATGCATTTGGGGACATAATCAATTCAGGAATATGTTTTTGCTTGATTATGCATATTTGTTACAAGGGTTTTATTTTTCTTCTCTTTTTATTTTTTTTTTGAAGGAAGGGAGTAGGAGGAAGATAAAGTAAAATGCTTGTTAATTGAAAAATAAAAGATTCCCACCAAAAGCATCCATACCAATAGCCTCGCCAGAGATCTTCCAGGCCTTGACATTAAAGTCTGCACCAGCACTGATGATCACATGGAAATGGTCCCCAAAGGCAACATCAGTCACACTGTCATCATGAGCCTGCCAGGAGATCAGCAGCTCTGGGGGGATTAGGGAAATGACATGGCTACCAATGACCTATGGGAGACAGATCAGGTTCATGGTTCATAGAATATTAGTGATACAAGGTTCATTAAAAATCACTTTGTCCAATGCCCTTGTTTTACAGATGGAGAAAATGATAGCCCAAAGAGATCAGTCTCTTTAATTTAAAAAAAAATAATGATGTTCAGTTTAGCATTGATTTAAAGATATCAGTCAAGAATTGTAGTCTCTGATTGGCTCTATCAATTCCCTGTGTAAAGTCACATGCAAATCATCCTTTCTGAACCTTGGTGTACTTATCTGTAAAATGGAGAGATAACCCATATTCATTTACCAGAGTTTTTGTGAAGATAAAATACTAGATTATATATTTCTTGGGAAGAAGAACTTTGTCTTTTCTACTTTGAATCCCCTGAAATGCCTAGCAAAGTAACTGTATAACACATAGTAAACTTAATAAGTATTTGTTCAGTCAACAAGCATTTGTCAAATGCCTACTATATCCTAAGTACATTGTTAAACACAGAAAATACAAAGACAATATTTAAACAGACCCTAAGCTCAAGAAACTTACACTCATTGAATGAATGAATGAAATTATATAATAGGACTAAAGTAAATGTTCTAAAGTTAAATTATCCAAACTGATATATCTACTACCTACTTACATAAAGAGAATTACTCCAAACTAAATCTGTGTCCTGAAAAGGAAATTATTAATTAACTTGATACAAAAATTGGAATAACTAGAAAATTGATAAGTGGGCCCAACTTTAAAGAAACCCACTATTCAAAAATCCAGATTTATGGGGGCAGCTAGGTGGCGCAGTGCATAGAGCACCAGCCCTGAAATCAGGAGGACCTGAGCTCAAATCCAGCCTCAGACCAAACACTTGACACGTACTAGCTGTGTGACCTTGGGCAAGTCACTTAACCCTGATTGCCTCACTAAAAAAAAAAAAAAGAAAGAAAAAATCCAGATTTATGTAACAGATAAACTACAAGGTACTAAAATTCACTTTATTTTTTTACAGGTCACCCCAGCTCACCTAGGTTGGAAATTCAGGCGTTACTCAAGGACAAGATCCCACTAGAGATCAGCACAGGAGCTTTGACTTGCTCTATTTTTCAGCCATGGACAATTCATTCACCTTAGGCAACCTGGGAACTCCGCACAGTGATGCCAAACTTAGTACGCACACCTGGCCTGTGTAGCCCACTGACTGCAGCTCAGCATTCCCAAGCTTAAGAGCCAGTCTCAGCCTACCCAATTGCTGGGATTATAGGAGTGTACCACTATACCCAGAAACTATTCACTTTACAAAAACATTGCCTAAGACCAGCCAGTTCTGGAGGATCACTAAATAGCAGCAACATTGCTACCTTATGGAAGTATACTAAAAAAGACTTAATATATTCCATATCTACTTACAGAATTGGATCCTCACAGCCCCATGAAATAGGCAGAGCCAGGTTTGCCATTTCTACTGGACAGACGAGCAACATGAGGCTTTCTAGGAAATGAGTGATTTGTGCAAAGTTTCAAAACTAGTGAGCACCAGCTAGAACCCCATGCTAGGTCTTCTGAAGCTTTCTGACTCCTAATTCTTTTTCTGCTATGACCTGGTTTCTCACCTCACTAACCACTTGATAGACAGGCTAGAAAAGGATAATATTGTACATTCAATACGTAATTCATAAGTGTTTAACAAGTGACCAAGAAACTCAAGGGTCTGAAAAATATTTAATAATAATGATAATAATAATAGTTAAACATTAACATAGCACTTATTATGAGCCAGGCACTGTGCTAAGCACTTTACAACCATCATCTCTTTTGATCCTCACAACCCTGAGAGATCGGTGCTATTATTATCCCTATTTCACAGATGAAAAAAATTGAACAAACAGAGATTAAGTGACTTGTCCAGGGTCACACAGCTAGGAAGTGTCTAAGTCTTCATTTGAACTCAGGTCTTCTTGACTCCAACCAAGGGCTCTATCCACTGCTCCACTGAGCTGTCCTGATTTAGTCAATCAATAGAAAAATTAAGATTCAACTTAGAAAAATTCAATTTACAAATAGTCATTCAGGCTTCTATCTTTACTTCAGTTTCAGGAATCTATGATTCCATAGGTATAGATTCCTAACCAGAAAGTCTGCTTAACAGAATGCATGTAACAGATCATTTGTAAACTATATAGGGAATACCCATCAATGGGGAATGCCTGAACAAATTATGTCACATAAATATAATGGAATACTACTGTGCAGTAAGGAATAATGAGAGAGAAGGTTTTAGAGAAACATGGGAAGACTTGAGTGAAGTGATACAGAAGAAAGTGAGTAAAGCAAGAGAATGATGGATATTATACCAACAATATAAAAGCTAACAACTTTGAAAGATAAAACTTCAGATCAAATGTAATGACCAGCCAAGATTCCAGGGGAGTGATGATGAAGAATGCTGACCTCTAGACAAAGAAGGAATAGATTAAATAAGCAGAACAAGACAACATTTTTAACATGACCTAAGTAGGAATTTATTTTGCTTGACATGTGTATTTCTTGAAAGAATTTTGTCCCCTACCACCACCTGGGGGGGGGGGGGGAGAGGAGAGAGAGAAAAAATACATGCTTGTTCATTGAAAAGAAATTATGTATAATAATGATAATAACAGCAAGCGTTTATATAACACTTTAAGGTTTGAAAAGTACTTTGCGAGAGAGAGAGAGACAGAGAGAGAGAGACAGAGAGAGAGAGACAGAGAGAGAGAGAGAGATGTGGCAACTGGTAATGAAACACAAAGGAACTAGAGTCCCACCCACCCCTTTCTAGTCCCATCCTTAGCACCTCAATGGGAACTGAAACACTTTACTATTAATGGGAATCAGGGGAATATTCATTCAGAAACCCTCCTACCTCCTCAGTTTCCAGGGGTTCCTGCTGTATTTCCACTTGACCGTCTGCATGAGTTAAATTCCGGTAAATATTTTCCTGAGCAACTCTTTCTTCCCTGACAGAGAACGTCTTCTGTTCACTGGCCAGTCTACAGTAATCCTTGATATCCCAGATCTAGGAACCAGAGGTTGGGTTAGTAATCCTGTTTGAATCCATTTTCACTACAGGTTTCTACTACTCAAACCCTTGCCCCTGCCCCTTTTCCCTCCCAAATCCAAGCCCTCAAAGCTCCAGCCACATCCCTGAACAAAGGGTGGAAGATATCAGTTATAAGTCTCATGGCCAGGAAAGAAAGTATTAGTCAATGAGAGAGTCAACATAACATAAGTCAACATGTAGCCTCATCTACAGTACACATTCCTACATTGTGGATAGATGCTTGATGAGTCTGAGATTTTCTTTTGCTGAGTAATGGAATCTAACATCACTCAGCTCAACCTACCATGGTGGAGTTCAACATATAGGATCTCCCTGCAAGCCTGAACTCCACTATGATCAGTTTCATTTCCTCCTTTCTTGCTTCTCCATCTCTTGCTTGGCTTTTTCTGCTGCCTCTCCTCCAACTCCCCCCCCCTCCAAAGTCAGGGTCAAGCTATAATATTCTGGACAGTTTGCCTTCAGGTAAAGTCTGAAGCCCCTTGGTCCTTGGAGCTAAGAGAAGGCTTGAAAAGGGACAGCCTAGCAGCAGCTCTGTTTCCTTGCTCTCTGTATAATCCCTTCGGGGGAAGCTCTTAAAAAGGCTGGTGACATTCTCCCCCAAGCTAAAACATTTTAAAATCCCTTGAAAAATCACTCATGATAAACTTAACTTCTTCCAAATTCCAATAAAAGCAGCAAAGTAAACATTAGCACCTGAAAGTATAAGGATAACTATCTTAGCACCTAAGTAATCATCTCAAAGGTGTCACTCACAGGAAATGTGCATCAATCGTACATACAACAGACTCAGCACAACGCACAGCATCAATTGACAAGCTGTTTGAGAAACTTCCTGTCTAAACTACACACAAGACACATTCCATGTACATATCACAACAGCACATTCCTATCCATTTATAACCACAAGCAAATATGCATAAGAGCAAACAATGCAAACCAGCAATACACCATTGACAAAGCTTTAAAAATAACAGCATGCTTAAGCAGCCAGGTGGTACAGGGGATAGAGTGCTGGGCCTGGAGTCAAGAGGACTCGTGTCCCAGAGTTCAAATCTGGCTTATATCACTTTTCTCAGTCCCTGAGAACCATCTGCTCTCACTGCTAATCATGCAGAGACATTTGAGGCAGAAAAGGTTGGTTCAATAAGCACTGCAAGCATGATGCCTGGTGGAAATCCCAAACTGTCCGTTGTATTGCCTTTGATTTGTAGCCTAGCTCCCCGGGTGCCACATTTGGCTCTCACTCCTTCCAGGTTTATTATCACATGGATTTCAGGACAGGGCATCTAGGTGCTGATTGGTCTTTCCTGGCTCATAATGAATGCTGGATTCATAGCTGATGATGCTCTTCTTCATTTCTGGCAAGCAGCATCTAACTTGGCACTGGTCGAGATGTTGGTGAACTGCTGTCAGTCTGCAAGGGCAAATTAGCTCCATAGACATACAGTCTTTGAACTTTTCACTAACAGGCAGCTTCAAGGTCAAGATCAAACAACAGCATTTTAGCAATTGCCCTTGGATAAATTCTAAACTCCTTCAGGACTTTAAGGACACTAAAAGAGGGGCTTGCCTATCCAAAGGTAGCTCTGCCCTCCTTGGCTCCAAGTCCTTTTTTGAGGATCTCCAAAAAGGCCAGCTTTACTTAAAAACTTTCACTTGATCCTACCAACCCCTCTATATCTTTTCTCTTTCACAGCCAAATTCCTAGGGGAAAAACTGTCTTTACTTCCTGCTTCCATGTTTTTCTCCTCTCAGTCACTTTTTAACTCTTTGATATCTTGTCTCCATACTTCATTATTCACACTGCTCTCTCAGAAAGTGATGTTTGGTTGCCAAGTCCAATGGCCTCTGCTTTTCAGGCCTTCCTCTTGCATTCTCTGTAGAATTTGACACTGCTAATCACTCCCTTTTCCTGAGGACTCTCCTCTCTGAATTTCCATGAGCCTGCTCTCTCCTGGTTCTCCCCCCATCTGTCTAGCCTCTCTTTAGTCTCATTTGCTGAATCAGCATCTATGTCCCTCCCACTACATGCACAGTGTATCTTGGGGTTCAGTTCTGGGCCCTCCTCTCTCTACATACTCTCTTGTGTGATCTCATGGATTCAACTATTATCTCCATGTGGATGACTCCCAGATCTATACATACAGCCCTCTGGCAATCCCTTGTGACTTTGGGAAAGTTACAACTTTTCTGGGCCGTCTCCCTTCCATTTCTAAATCTATAATCTCATGATCCCTTTCTCCTGTATTAGCAGTTACCTCGTGGGCATTCCCAACTAGATGATCTGTAGACATCTTAATTCAACATGCCCAAAAACTTTCTGATCTCTGGCCATCTTCTCATTACCAACTGCCTTGCCACCCCGAGAGAAACTTCCACCCTGGGCCCTCCTGTGCCCTGATTGATGAATGCTTCTCCTAGACCACTATTTCAAGAAAGTCTTAATAACCATGCCTCGTTTTCTCCTCACTCTTCAGCCATGTTCTCCCTGCCAACTCCCTCTCATTCCTATTCTCTACGAACTATGACCAAATCCTCACTGCCACAGATAGGACACATCAACTACCCTATGCCCAGTGACCCATCTCTACTTCACTTTGTGTGTTGTCTCTCCCATTAGGATTGAAGCTTTTGTTTTTGTATCCTCAATGTATACGAGGTTGGGCACATAGCAAGCATTTAATTCTTTTTCATTCATTTCTTCATTATTTGAAAGAAAAATACTTTCTAATGTGTCTATTTCTTCCAAGGACAGTACTGTCCTTCCAGGAAGTCCAGTTCCCAACTTCACTGTAACCCTCAACTGTTTTGTTTTCACCTCCGCCTCACATTCTGGCATTTATCTCTAGATCACAAATTTAAATCTAGAAGGTGCCATAGAGGCTCACAAGTATAACCTGAGAGACAGATGAAGTGACTTGACTAGGGTCACAAGGGGGAAGGGAGAGGAGGGAAATAAACATCTCTATATTGCCTATTATGTGCCAGGCACTGTGCTAAGAACTTTACAAATACTATCTAATTTGATCCTCACAAAAGCCGGGCAACCAGGCATTTCCATTATTATCCCCATTTTACAGTCGAGGAAACTGAGGCAAAGAGTGGTTAAGTGACTTGCCCAGAGTCACACAAGTAGTGTTTAAGGTGGGATTTGAACTCAGGTCTTTCCAACATCAAGCCCAGTGCTCTATCTACTGTGTCCCTCAACTGCCTAATCAGTTGCCAAGTCTTAGCTGTTCTCCTTTCTTAATGTTTGCCCATCTCTCACATCTGTCCCCTACTCTCCACTCACATGTCAATTCCCTAATTTAAGTCCACATCATCACTTCCCCTAACAACTGTAAAAGGCTCCTAATTGGTCCCCTTGCTTCAAACCTTTTCCTTGTCTAATCCATGTTCCACATAACTGTCAAATGGATGTTCCTAAAGCCAAGATATCACCATGTTACTCCTCTACTCAAGAAACTGCATTGGCTCCCAGCTGTCTCTAGGATAAAATACAAACTCCTCCATTGGCAATTAAGTCCTTTCACAATCACTCCAGCCTACCTTTTCCAGTCTTATTACACTTTACACCCCTTTGCTCACCCTACATTTCTGTCTAAACATCCCATTTGCTGTTCCCTTCACCTAAGATTCCATCTCCTGTCTCTGTGTCTTTGCACAGACTGCCTCCCTTGCCTGGGATGCACCCCCCTCCTCATTTATGACTCATAATTCCTAGCTTCCTTCTAGGTTCAATTCACTTGTACCTCCTATGCAAAATCTATTCTGCCCACCCCACCCCTCAGTAGCTAATGTGTTCCCTTCAACCAAATTAGTATGTGTTTTGTACATATTTTGTATTTAATCAATCAACACAATCTTGTCACTTACCATGTGCCAGGCACTGTGCTAAGTAAGCACTGGGAAAATAAAGACAAAAACAATTCTTGCCCTTGAGGACAATCTTGGTTTTGTCTTTGGGTCCCCAATCTAGTGCAAGGATTAGTAAAAAGTGGTTGTGGAATGAATGAATGAATGAATGAACAGAACTGAGGGCATACGAGGTGGGGTTGGTGTTGGCAAGAAATAAAATTAAAAGTAAGAGAGAACAAGACCACAAATTAACTGAAATAATTTCTTTGATCTCTCAGCCCTAACATGAAACCCCACACTCACCTTAAGGTGCCCTTTGGAGTCCCCAGTTATTAAGATCCAGTCCTTTTCATCACTGACCATAGCACCAACAACTGAATCCTGACACTGATTACCTGCTGGTTGGAATTTTCCCAGCAAGCCCCCTTTGTCATGAATTGACCAGGCATAAATATAGCCATTGCCAGCACTGCTCAGAAGGGTGGCTGTTCGAGGGGTCTGAAGCCGAGTGGGCAGGAAAATTATCTGCAGGGGAGAAATGCTCTTAGCTGAGGGCATCTGCTGTCTCTCCCATGCCAGTCAAAGCCTTTGTGGCAGTGACTCAGACATAGAGACAGTCACCAACTACAGTAAGAAAGACACAGACATACATAGTCATACAAGCCATACAAGCAGCAAGATACACATACACACAGCTATACAAGCAGCAAGAAAGGTACACATACACAAATAACTACATACACAAAATCAGTGAGAGACTCACACACATACACAGAGGCACACAAACCACAAACAGCAAGACAGGCACACACACAGCCCCATGTGCAGCAAGAAAGGTACAACCACACTCAGTCAGACAACCCACATATGCAGCAAGAGAAGCATACATAGCTACACACATACACACACGGCAAGACAGGCATACAAACACAAAGCAAGGGAAGTATATACACACAGCCACACAAACAATAAATGCAAACACACACATAGCTACACATTCAGGAAGAGAAGCATATATATACAAAGAGCCCCACATACAGCAAAAGAAACAAATACAAATACACAGCCACACATGGAACAAGAGAAATACAAAAGTTGCACAACCAACAAGAGAAGTACACATAAAAAGAGCCACGCACCCAGGAAGAAAGATACACACAGCCACACATGGGGCAAGAGACATATTTACATATAGCTACACATGCGAGAAAGGCACACACAGTCACACGTTCAGCAAGAAGGGCACACTCAGCTACTTATGCAAAAAGAGGGACATGTCTAAACACAGCTACATGGGCAGCAAGAGACACCTAAACAGACACACAACCATACATGCCACAAGAGAGGCACACACAAACGCATACACACAGCCACACAAGCAGCAAGAGACAGACAGACATATACATCAGCACATAAACAGCAAGAGAGGCATACAATATACACAGACACACATGGAGCAAGAGAAACACAAATACACAACACACATGCCGCAAAACAGACACAAATACGCTGCCACACATGCAGCAAAAAAGGCACACACCTACACACGGCAACACATGTTGTACAAGAGGTACACACATATACACAGTCATACACGTAGCCAGAAAAGTACAAACAGTCATAAAGTTCTACGTGCTGCACAGTCACTTGTGCAACAAGAGACACTCCTAAAAGCAGTCACAACCAGCAACAAGACACAAATACACACACAGCCACACACGCAGTAAGAGATACACTGGCGTACATATGGCCACACACACAGCAAGACAGGCACAAACACACACAAGGCACTCTCTAGCTGCATACGTAAATATTTCTCACTGCGTGTGAGACTGTACATGTACCAGTGTCTTGCTGTGTGTATGACTGGGTCAGGCATGATTCTCATTGCATGTGTCACTGTATGTATCTCTCTCACACACGCAGCAAAAGCTATGTATAAACACAGCCAGACACAGAACAAGAGAGGGACTCACACAAACAGAGCCACACACATATAGAGAGCCACACATGAAGCAAGAGAGACACAAACACACACACACAGTCCACATGTGACAAGAGACACACGTACAGACCCACACATGCAGCAGGAGGCACACATGCTACAAGAGATATACAGACATAAACACAGATGCACACGGCAAGAAAGATGCACACATATTCAAAGCCCAAAAGCTGCAAGAGGGAGGCACATTGCCACACATGTGCCATGAGAGGCATGTAAAAACACAGTCGTATATGCAGCAAAAGATGTACATACACATAGTCACACATGCAGCAAAAGACACACACGGACCCACATAAACACATTCACACAAGCAACAAGAAAGAGATACACTGATCACTATTGATTAGAGAAATGTAAATTAAACAACGCAGAAATACCACCTCACACCTATCAGACTGGCTAACATGACAGAAAATAAAAATTATAAATGTTGAAGAAGATGTGGGAAAATTGGAACACTAACACATTGTTGATGGAGTTGTGAACTGATCCAACCCTTCTGGAAAGCAATTTGGAACTATGCCTAAAGGGCAATCAAACTGTGCAATACCACTACTAGGTCTGTATCCCAAAAAGATCATAAAAAAGGAGAAAGGATCTACATATACAAAAATATTTATAGCAGCTCTTTTTGTGGTGGCAAAGAATTGGAAATTGAGGGGATGCCCATCAATTGGGAAATGGTTAGACAAGTTGTGGTATATGAATGTAATGGAATACTATTGTGCTATAAGAAATGATGAGCAGGCAGACTTCAGAAAAACCTGGAAAGACTTGTATGGACTGATGCTGAATAAAGTGAGCAGAACCAGGAGAATGTCATACACAGTAACAGCCACACTGTGCGATGACTAACTTTGATGGACTTAGCTTTTCTCAGCAATGCAAGGATCTAAAACATCTCCAAAAGTCTCATGATGGAAAATGCTATGGGGCAGCCAGGTGGTGCAGTGGATAGAACACTGGCCCTGAAGTCAGGAGGATGTGAATTCAAATCCAGCCTCAGACCAAACACTTGACACTTACTAGCTATGTGACCCTGGGCAAGTCACTTAACCCCAATTGCCTAAACAATAAAAAAAAGAAAAGAAAAGAAAAGAAAAGAAAAGAAAAGAAAAGAAAAGAAAAGAAAAGAAAAGAAAAGAAAAGAAAAGAAAAGAAAAGAAAAGAAAAGAAAGGAAAAGAAAAGAAAAGAAAAGAAAAGAAAATGGCTATTCACATCCAAAGAAAGAACTATGGAGTTTGAATACAGATTGAAGGACACTATTTGCTCTTTATTTTTCTTCTGTTTTGTTTTGTTTCCTCTTTCTTATGGTTCCTTCTATTGTTTCTAATTCCTCCTTACAACATGACTAATGTAAAAATATGTTTAATATGCTTATATCAGATTGTTCACTATCTTGGGGAGGAGGGGTAGAGAGAGGGGGAGAAAAATTTAAAACTCAAAAGCTTATGGAAGTGATTGTTGATAAATCAAAATAAATTAAGAAAAAAAGGAAAAAAAGAAATACATACACAGCCATACTTGCATAAAAAGAGGCACAAATACACACAACAGCTGTATATGCAGCAAGCAAGGCATATAAACACAATCACACATACAGCAAGAGAAATATACACAGATGACCACACACGTACATACACACATACAGCATGAGAAACACAAACATAAACACAGCCACACAAGAGACATATACAGAAAGCACATATGCAGCAAAAAACACACACTGCCACACATTCAAAAGATGCACATATATACACATAGCCACAAATGTGGCAAGAGAAGCAAACAAAAATATACGTTCACACACTGGATGAGAGGTATGAATCACAACCATACACATGTCAAAAGAGAGGTGCACACACACACACACACGCATTAACACGTAGCAAAAGCAGTACACACACAGCCACAGTCAGTAAATAAGGAACACAGAGTCGCATATGCAACAAGAGAGCCGTTCAAAGCCACTTAGAGTGGTATACACATTCACATAGCCATGCATGCATCAAGAGAGACACACACATACACAAAGCCACACAAGCAGCAGCAAGAGACCCAAACACATTAACAGTCACATATGCAACAAGAGAGGCACACACAGAGCCTCACAAAACACAAAGAGAATAAGACATGTATACATACACAAAGTCATACATTGAGCAGGAGACATGCATATAAACAAAGCCACATAAATTACACATGCAGCAAGAGACATGCACACATACACATTTGCACACATAGCAAAGTGTCAGATATTCACACATGCAGCAAGAGAGGTACAAATATTTATACAGCCACTTAAGCCAACAGAGAGAGATACACACACATACAATGCCACATGTCCAGCAAAAGGCACACATACACACAGCATCACAAACCACACACAGGTCTTGTTAGACACACACATACACACACCTCTACATGGAACAAGAGACACCCATAAACAGAGCCACGAATCACACATATATACACACAGCCATATAAGGCGCAAACAGAAAAAGAGAGGAATATATATCTACAAGCATATCAAGGGAGGCACACAGCCAAAGAAATACATGCAAACACAGAGACACATACAGCTACAGACAAACACATCTAGAGACATCTGCAACCACACACATATTTAGAGACATACACACTGACACACAAGGAGACAGGTATATACACATAGACATAAACACAGTCACAGAGAAACATATTTCCATGGACAGACATATCCAGAGATTAAAAGACAGGCACACACAGAGATACATACACTCATACACTAGATTCATTTATCCAGAGACATTCAGATCCCCAGAGACAGATAAATATATACACAGATATGCTTGAACCAGGAGGCAGTGACAGACACGTAAAAGTCAATACCCAGACACAGAGATACCCACTCCCATAGACAGAAAAAGACAACATACCCAGTCTCTGCCCTAGAGGAGCTCAAAATCTAATGAGAAAGACAAACAGATAAGTGTGTACAAACAAGCTATATACAGGATAAATAGGAAATATAAGAAAGAAGGCACTAGAATATAGAGGGACTGGGAAAGGCTCAGAAAGACAGAGACAGAAACATACAGACTCAACCACACACCCACAAGCAGACATAAATCCAGAAATATATATCCCCAGAGCTAGATGCAAATCCAAAGACAGATACAAAGAGAGACAGAGAGACAGAGACAGAGAGACAGAGACAGAGACAGATAGAGAGGCAGAAATAAATCCAGAAACTCACAGAGACAAACCCCCTAAAGACAAACACCTGGATACATTGACACCTAGAGATATTCACACACACAAAACCAGAGATGGAATTCCATACATACCAATACATATACACACCCCAAGACAGACAGGCACACGTACTCCAAGGCATATAGAGACACAGAAAAAGAACTAATAAGCATGGAAATACCAGGTTGGGGGGAGGAGTGGGGAGAGAATAAAACAATGAGAATTTTTTTAAAAAACCAGAAAAACACACACAAAAAATCAGGTTCACACACGGAATCAAATAAATTGAAATACCCAGAGATACACACCGAGAGACAGCCACACATACCTAAACATATGTATAACCCAAAGTTCAAGCCTGGTCATTTGCATAAAACTCTCATTATTGGTAAAATCATTATTCTATATTCCATGCCATGTGAGAAGCAGAGTGTTGAGGTTATGGGAGGCAAGTGCAATTTCAGGATCTTTGCAGGAAAAATGGCCCAGAGGGAGAGAAAGAATTTTGAAAGAAGCTGACACGTAAAGGAGCCATCATCCCTGATTTCCAGCTTGCTGAGCTCAATACCTTGGGAATTTCTCTTTTTGTGAGACTGAGGTGGGGTCTTGTCTCTTGTCTCTTGTCTCTGTCTCTGTATGAGTGTGTGTGTGTGTGTCTGTGTGTCTGTCTGTCTGTCTGTATGTCTCTCTCTCCCCCTCCCTCCTTCCTCCCTCCTTCCCTCTCTCTTTTTCTCTCCTGTCTACTCAATCTTTCAGTCACTCTCTCCATCTCTCTCCTTTTTCTCTCTCCTCATCCCTTCTCTCTCATTCTCTCCTCAGTTTGTTTCTCTCTCTCATTCTCCCTCTCTTTCATTCTCTCCTCTCTACCCAGTCTCTCTCTCTCTGTCTCTCTCTGTCTCTCTCTCTCTCTCTGTCTCCGTCTCTCTCTCTCTCTCCCCAATTCCACCTCTCACAGGGGCACAGTCTCTCCACCAGTAAGGAAAAAGTTACGCAAATGTTCACACAAACTCTAAGTGAAACCCTGGCAGACACACTCCTAGTAACAGGAGACAGAAACAGACACACCCAACCACACAGTCAGACACTCACAAAGACACATAGCCCAAGAGACATGAGTATAACATATACAATAACACAGCGTGCAACAAACAACCCCAAAGAGATCCTCTTAGAAAGACCTATATATTGATACATAGAGACCTGTGCCACACAGAGGCAAACCCACATAATCAAACACAGATTGAATCACACATAGAGAAAGATACAGAAATGCATACCTGGCCACAGAGACTCACAACCACACAGAGACATCCTCAGAAAGCCAGATACACCCATATAAAGAAAAACAAAGCCACATACATACACAGCAGGAGACTCCCACAGCTAAAGATACACACAAACCTACTTAGTCACAAACACAAAGAATCACAGTCACACCAAGATACACACACATTGAGGGGACATGCTGCAATACACAACAAAAGAGAAGGATACACAGCCAGAGAAACCCACAGTGGAAGACGCAATCACCACCACAACGAGAAACACTCACACAGCAAGACAGTTGCACACAGCTACACATAAGGTTACATAAAGAAAGAGAGAAAAGTGAAGTGAAACCTACACATATTCCCACAGACATACACACACATGCCAGTGCAAATGCACAGATAGAGTTGGGAGAAAAGAGTGACAAATGAGAGGACAGTAAGAAAGCCAGTGTAGCCAGATCATAGAGTGTATAGAAGAGAATTAAAAAAAAAAAAAAGATTGGAAAAGGAGGAAAAGAACAGGTTGGGAAACAGGACTTTATGATTCTGGTGGTAATGCAGAACCATGAGAGTTTATGGAGGTGGAAGGTAGTGACATGGTTAGCCCTACATGGTTGGACCTACACTTTCAGAAAGGCATTTTGGGGGCAGTTAGGTGGTGCAGTGGATAGAGTACCGGACCTGGAGTCAGGAGGATCTGAGTTCAAATCCAGCCTCAGACACATAACACTTACTAACTGTGTGACCTTGGGCAAGTCACTTAACCCCAATGCCTAGTCAAAAAAAAAAGAAAGAAAGAAAGAAAGAAAGAAAGGAAGGAAGGAAGGAAGGAAGGAAGGAAGGAAGGAAGGAAGGAAGGAAGAAAGAAAGAAAGAAAGAAAGAAAGAAAGAAAGAAAGAAAGAAAGGCATTTTGGCAGTTTCGTGGGAGCAGGCATGGGGACAGGAAGAGAGTTGAGGCAGGGAGACTGGTGAAAAAGCTATGGCAGTAGTCCAGGTGAGAGAAGGAAGAGAACCTGAACTAGGGGAGTGGCGGCATAGAGCGAAGTAGACATATATGAGAGAAGCTATAAAAATAGAAATGACAAGACTTTTTTTTTTAATTTATTTGTGGAGTGAGTGTGAGTGAGGAGTGGAAGATGACACCAGAGCTGTAAGTGCTGATGACGGAGAAGATGGTAGTGTTCTCAACAGTAATAGAAAAGTTGGGAAGGAGGTAGTGTTCAGGAATAAAGTTAATGAGTTTTCTTTCGGACATGTTCAATTTGGGACTACAGATTACCTAATTAGAAATGCCCAAAAGGCAGTTCATGATGAGAGACTGGAGCTCAGGAGAGAAATTCGGACTGTATATATAAATCTGGGAATCATCGGATAGTTGAACCCATGGTAGCTGATGAGATCACAAAGTTTAAAGGGAGAAGAAGAGAGGAGAGGAGAGGAGGGCAGAGACGGGAGGAGAGGAGGGGATGGGACAGGAGAGGACAGGAGAGGACAGAGCCTGGAGGGACTACCACTGAGCAGAGGAAAGTGAGGAACAGTCAGAAAAGGGGAAGGAGAAATAGGAGAGAGCAGAGTCATGAAAACCTAAGTATCCAAGAGGAGAGGGTATTGGACAGCAGCAAAGGCTGCAGAGGTGTCAAGAAAGATGAGGATTGAGAAAATACCACAGGGTCTCACACATACACACACAACAACAACAACAACAAAAGAACAGCCTCACACCTAAGTCTCACACAACCATAGCACGATCTCACATACATATCATCACATGCACAACCACAACACAGCCTCACATAGTCACACAAAGCCAAAGTCTCACACACAATCACAGAACAAACTCACAATTACACACAATCACAGCACAGCCTCAAACATGTAGTCTTCATACATACTGAGCCTCATATATAGTCCCACACAATCATAACAGTCTAACTTACATATCAAGTCACATATATAATCACAATACAATCTCACACAGTCGCACGCACAACAAAACAGCCTCACAGAGTCACACACAGCTTCGCCCACATTTCAAGTCACACACACACACACACACACACACAACCACGGCCTAACCTCACATGGAGTCACACATACAAAGCCAAAGTTTCACATGCAATGACAGAACAAACACACATATTCATACTCAAAATCAGAGCATAACCTCAAACATGGAGTCACATGGACAATGCCAGAACAGATCCATACATGAGTCCCACACAATCATAGCAGTCTTGCATATCATG
Organism: Vombatus ursinus; assembly: GCF_900497805.2. Lineage (NCBI taxonomy): Eukaryota > Metazoa > Chordata > Mammalia > Diprotodontia > Vombatidae > Vombatus > Vombatus ursinus. The sequence goes on from NW_020954564.1 coordinate 31,554,136, forward strand.
TCACACTCAGACACAGAATACATACAATCATAGTATGATCTCACATAGCCACACATATAGCAACAACAAAACAGCCTCACAGAGTCACACAAAACCACAGCAGAACCTAACACACATATAAAGTCATACAAACAACCATAGCCCAACCTCACAGAGTCATACACACCACAAACACCACAACAGTCCCATACATAGTCATACATACAATCACACCATAGCCTCACACATAACAACATGCAACCAAATACCCTCACACACAACCATAGCAACAGTCTCACACACACACACAACCATAGCACAGCCTACATAAACAACCAGAGAACAGCTTGATACTTACTGAAGTCACCCAAATACAACATAGTCTAACACATATATCAAGTCACGCACATAGCCACAGAAAAGCCTCACACATACACTACCATAGTACAATCTCACACAAGTACACAACCTCCCATAGTCATACATAACAACAACACAGCCTCACATATATATCAAATCACAGACACACAACCACAGCCCAACCTCACATAGTTACATACAAAAAAACTACAACAGTCTCACATAGACAGAAAATTTCATATAGAGTCACACACACAACCACAACACAGTCCCATACGTGGAGTCACACAAACAACCACATGATAGCTTCATCCATATTGAGGCCAACATAACCACAGCATTGTCTAACACACACATTAAGTCATTCAAATACAGCCCAGCCCAATAATACATATCAAGTCACATACACAACCATAACAGTCTCACACACATACACACAATCACAGCATAGCTTTACATATATCATCATACAACCATAGAAGACCCTCACCATAGCACTTCACACAAAATCACACATGTTATCATAGAACAGGTTCATATATACTAAATCCCACACAACCATAACACAGCCTTACACACTCTTATCACTCACACACAATCACAGAAGAACCTCACACACAAAACCACAGCACAATCTCACAGTCACATACACAATCACAAAACAATCTCACAGAGTCCCATGCACAACCACAAAATAATTTCACATATATTCATATACACAATCATAGCACAGGTTCATATGTAACATCACACAACCACATAGGAACCTCTCTCACACACACACACACACTCTCAAACATGATCTCACATAGTCACACACAAACACAACACAGAGTCACACTCAACAACAGCATAGCCTAATAAACCTATCAAGTCCAACACAAAACTTATCCCAACTTCACAGTCATACACACAAAACCACAACAGAATCACACAAAACCTCACAGTCACACACATAACCATAGGACAGCTTCGTAGATGGTCATACACATAATCATAGCACAGCATGATACATATCATCAAGCAGAAGACCTTCATATACAACCATAGCACAAAGTTACACATGAAACCACAGCATAGTCTCACATGTAGAATCACACAATGACAGAACCGTTTCATACATTCTGACTTCTGACATAACCACAGCACTGCCTAACAGACGTATCAAGTCACACACAACCACAAGCACCTCATATACATACATATAACCACAGTATAATCTCACATAGTCGCACATACACACACAACCACAACAGTCACATACAACCACAGCAGAGCCTACCATACATATCAAGACACACACAATCACAGAAGAGCCTTATGCACACACACGAACAACATGATCTCACACAATCAGAACACAGAGCCACATAAAAGCACAACATAGCCTAACACACATATCAAGTTACACACCACAGAAAAGCCTCACACACTCACATACAAGCACAGCCACAAAGAGTCACACACAACCACAGACTAGCCTAACATACATATATATACATATATATGCATGCGTACATATATCCTCACAGAGTCAAACACACAACCACAACACAGCTTTACACATAGTCATACATATAATTATAGCATAGCCTCATACATAACATCACAAAAGCATGGAAGACCCTCACACGCAACCATAGCAGTCTCACACACACAACCACAGAAGAACCTCAGATACACAACCACAGTTCG
>NW_020954564.1:31556179-31585228 GCF_900497805.2 Vombatus ursinus
CCCAACCTCATATAGTGACACACCCAAAACCACAATAGTCTCACACACAACCAGAGAACAATTTCACATAAAGTCACACGCATAATCACAACACAAATTGTCATACACACAACCATAGCACAACTTCACAGTCACAAAATCACAGAACAGTTTCATATATCCTGAATCCCACACAATCACATCACAGTCTAACACACCTACTAAGTCCCACATAAACATGGCACAGCCTTATACTCATATCAAGTCACTCAAAACAGTCTCATAAACAACCAGAACAACCTCAGAGATTCATAATACAACCACAACACAGCCTTATACAGTCATATACACAATCACAATACAACCTCACATATAATCACACAACCACAGAAGATCCTTACATACAACCATAGCACAACTTCACACAAAATCACACAATCACAGAACAATTTCATATATACTGAGTCCAACATAACTACAACACAGTCTAACCCATACAACCATAGCACAGCCTTATACATATATGAAGTCATGCATACAACCACAGAAGAATCACACATACTCACACACAACCACAACATGATCTTACATCATTACACATACAACCACAACACAGTGACAACCATAGCACAGTCTAACACACATATCAAGTCATACACAATCACAGAAGAGTCTCACAACAACCACAGGAAGATCTCACACACTCACACACACAACTACAACTCAACCTAACACACATATCAAGTCATACACAACCACAGAAGAGCACACAACTACAGCAATCTAACTACATCATCTCATAGGATCACTCATATACAACCACAACACATAGTCACAACCAGCCATAGCACAGGATATCAAGTCACACACAAACACAACCCTACCTCACATGAAGTCATTCACAAAACCATAACGGCCTCACTCAACCACAGAACAATGTAAAGTAGTCACACACACTCAACTACAACACAGCCTCATATATAGTCATACACACAACCACAGCAGAGCTTCACACATATCAAATCACATAGAAACACAGTAAAAGACACACATCTAGAGAGAGATACAACCACACTCTAAGGCAAACACAAACCCAGAGAAAGATATACAAAGAGGTTCTCACAGCTGTACAGAGACTCACATAATCACATACAAAAATTCACAGTTAGAAATATGTTTAATATGATTTACATGTATAGCCTATATCAAATTGCTTGCTATCTTGTGGGGGGGGGGGGTAAGGAGAAAAAAATTTTGGAACTCAAAATCTTATAAAAGTGAATGCTGCGAACTATGTTTACATGTAATTGAAAAAAACAAAATACTATTAAGCGGGAAAAAATTAAAAATAAAAAAGGTAAGGAAAAGGAAAGTGGAGGGAGGGCATGGCCATTTATTGTAATTGAATTCAAAGTTTAGAACATTATTCAAATATACAGTGTCACAGGGAATATCATGAGCCTAATTGTTATCTGGGCTGGGTAAAGAAGAGTATTTTAACATATACTTAAGTATATAGTGCTAAAATAAAGAAAAAGAACTAAGTTATTGGACTTAGAAAAAAAGATGGAGTTGGGTTACATTTTATGACTTTCCATTTCTGCTTAGTAAATTTTGAAAACTACGTAAGACCTATCTTCTTTGATATTAAAGAACGTTTTGCAAATTTAAAAAAAATACAAAGATCCACAGTCATACAAAGAAATAATCCAAATACATATGCATACTTATAAACATTTCACCACTGCACAGACACAACTACAGAGTTACACACACACACAGAAACTGCCATATATACATCAAGAGACAGACACATACCCAGAGACACACAGATACACAGAGACTGTCACTGCCGCAGGGGGCATCCTTCATAGCCACCCAGAGAAATGTCCACCCAGATCCTCTACTTAACAAGCAGAGAGGTTCCAGCTGAACCATGGAGAAGAAAGGGGAGAAACAGAGCTCCCAGTCTTCATCTCAGCCAGTCTCCTCTCCCCCTGCCTCCCATGATGCCAAGTGATGAAGGTGCACATTTTTCCTTCAGTGTCCTAACAGCATCCCTGGAAGAACTGGTAGAAGCATCTGCCTCAGAAGCCTAGGTCAGACTGAGCATAAGGAGGAAAGCAGACTCAAGAATCTATACAGAGACCAGCAGAAAAGCCACGCCAAATGGCTTGGAGGAGAACATACTGAGGACACCAGAAAGTACCTCCCAGGAGCTATGAGTTACAACCTGTGCTCCAAGTTGGAGCCCAATGGCCCCTTGATTCTAATATGTACACACACAGAAAGAAACATATAACCACAGAAACACACAATGACAAGACACACACACACCTTCCCCCCCAGCCATATATATGCACACCAAGAAAGATACACAGCAACAATGAAAGAAATAGACAGCAAGAAAGATTATATATATATATATATATACTTAGCCATGTAGTAAAAATAAAGACAAAGGGAATGAGACAGATACAAAAGCAGAGACAGACACATATGTGCAGACACAGAGAGACATAGTGACACAAAGAAATCAACACAGCCAAGCACAGAAACCCACACAGAGAGATGTTCATACTGCCACATAGAAATGGATCCATACAGACACACAAACACAGAGGTACACTCAACCACAAACACTGAGAGAGAGAGAGAGAGAGAGAGACACAGACCCGTACAGAGAAGCACAGCAACACACAGAGACCCACACACATATATCTACACAAAGAAAGACACATACCTAGGGGTATATATGAACATATACACATATGCAAAAATGCATAGCTATCCACACCCAGCAATATAGAGATCCATACATCCAAACATGTAATACAGTGTGATACACCTAACCATATAACACATCACATTAACAAAAGTACACCCACAGCCACACCCATAGCAAAACAGAGAAATGCAAAGAGCAACAAAGACAATGAGAATGACACACAACAGAAAAGAAAGACACGTATATTGAGAGATCAGCATACCGAGAGACAAATACATCCACATATCTAGAAGTACACACACATCCACCCAGAAACATCAGACAGGCAGATACACACAGACAAACCCAGATACACATACACAGAGGCAGCCACACCCATACCAAGATACACATATGCAAGGGCAGGCACACATTGAGACAAATATGTAAGCCACAAAAAGAACCGGCACAAACCTAAAGACAGACACATACACAGTAACATAAATGCAGTGATACTCAGAGGTACACCCAGAGATAGACATATACACTCACCCAGAGATGCAAATCCCAATACACACACACACACATATTCCTAAAGTCACACAAATACATGCCAGGAACCTATGCCTAGAAACAGACATCCAGAGACAAAAACATAGACATATACTTGAATACACAAAAATATACATATCCATACCTAAAAACATACACCAACAGACAGAAAAGTATATGAAGACACCCATACACCACACACCAACACAAATCCAAAGATACACATATACATACATCCAGAGCAGATACACACAAAGACTCACACAAAAATACACATACACACACTCAGAGAGATATACATACATACTCAGAGAAAGATACACAGAGACACATACATAAAAACACACCTACACACACCCCAAAACACAGACAACTATCACACACAAAGACACATAGGCACACCTTAAGACATAAAGATATATAGAGATAGTCACACCCAGAAAGAAAGGCAGACATACACATATACATAAATACCCAAAGACACATGCACACACCCAGATACACCCAGAAAGACACACAGACACACAAACACACAGCTAGAGAAATAGACACAGATGGAAACACAGCCAGCCACATGCCCAAAGAATCCACAGTTAATGACAAACACACAGCCATACATAAAAAGACAGTCACACATAGTAACCCCCACACAGTGATGGATACAACAACCTTCACACAGACACAGAGACCCACATAGCCTCACACAGACACAGATCTATCCATACACAGACACAGATCTACCCATACACAGAGAAAGATGAGCATAAACACAGAGACAGAAACGTGTACACACTCAAAGCCATGAAGACATAAAAATCCCATACAGAAATCAACTCAGCCATGCAAAGAAAGAGATGTTACCACATTGAAACAGAAACAAAGATATGTGTGCACAGAGACAGTTAAATGCATAATCACAGAGACAGAGAAATTTGCACGATCAGAAACAGAGAGATGAGCACAAATACAGTCACACGGAGATGTGTGCACATCCAAAGACAGTCAGATATGTACATACAAAGATGCATACATACCTACTCAGAGACTAATTCAGCCAGAGAGATAGAAACCAACACAGTCACAGAGACAAAATGATGCCTGCAAATACAGAGACATGCCCACACAAACAGACAAGTCCCCACACACACTCAGGGACATGACCATACACAAACATAGACATATGCACACAGAGACATGCTTGCACAGAGGTATGACCATACACAGAAACAGACATAGCCACATCCAGAGGTTGAGACATACATACAGACATACAGAGACATGTGCACACAAAGATATGTGCACACCAAAACAGAGAAATGCACAGCCACATAGAGATATATACACACAGAAAGACTAAGAGAGATATGTGTATATCCAGAGAGAGAGAAATGGAACAAACACAGCCCCACCAAAGAGCATGTGTACACACCTAGTAACAGTAAAGGAGAGATACATACTCATGCAGAGACAGCAACAGAGGGAGAAACACACACACACACGCACACAAGTACAAACCCAAAAAAAAGATTCATGAACACATAGAAAGACCTACAACTACACAGAGAAACAGCCATACAGTGACCCTCCCAGACATTGACAAACAGTCACACACAGAAACCAACACATACACAAAGTTACAGAATGATTTGCATGCACACATTCACAGAAAGACATGGACACACAGAAAAGAGCAATGCCTATGTGCAAACAGAAACAGGAGAGATATGTCTACATAGAGAGAGAGATGCCCATGTGCACACACACAAAGACACTCACAACCACAGAGAGATACCACCACATGGTCAAACAGACACAAACTAAAACAACACAGGTACACACAGGTATACAGATGCACAAACACACACACAGAGATATGTACATAGAGACACAAATCTATGTATACATATAGAGACAACCACAGCCTCACAGATACAATACTACACATAAGACACACACACACACTCACACTCTGCTAGAGAAAGTCACACACAGAAACCAACAGCTCTATCCATAGACACAAAGATGCATACACAGATATACAAACTAAAAGATAAAACACATACACAGGCATATCTGAACAGAGAGAAACAACTCCTGCACAGAGAAACAGAGAGACACCTGAACAGAGAGACAAAGAGGGACACAAAGAAAACATAAGCATGTAAAGTGACACACAAAGGTAAACATAGACATACACATTAGGGCAGAGAGACACAGAGACAGAGAGAGATTCACATGGAGACAGAGACACACACAGAGAAGAGAGACACACAGACACAGAAGCACATGTACAGAGAGAGTCATATACAGGGACAGAGACACGCAAAGGGACAGAGTCACAGAGAGACAGAGAAAAACACATGCAGAGGGACAGACACACTCAGAGAGTGTACATACATACCTACACACAGACACACAGACACAAGGAGAGAGGGACATACCAACACAACGACAGACAAGAATATGTTCTCACACATGGGTGGAGAAAACCATGGACAAGGAAGTGAACACACACAGAAGTAGAAAGATGCATGCACACAGAGAGTAAAACTCAAAGGTACACATAGAAAGAGAGAAGAAAATGTCCATGTACACCCAAAGATAGAGACACACTTGTGCAAAGAGGTGCAAGGGCAGAGTCACAGAGATGAGAGATGTTCATACATACAGAGATATGCCCATACCATCTCCATGGACAGAAACATACCCTGAGGCAGAAATGTACTTTCTCTCTCTCTCTCTCTGTCTCTCTCTCTGTCTCTCTCTCTCTGTCTCTCTCTCTGTCTCTATGTCTGTCTGTCTGTCTCTCTCTGTCTGTCTGTCTCTCTCTGTCTCTCTGTCTGTCTCTCTCTCTGTCTCTCTCTGTCTCTCTCTCTGTCTGTCTGTCTCTCTCTCTCTTTTTCTCTCTCTCTCTCCAAGAGACACACATTCAGCCACACAGAGCCACGTAGCTATACAATCCACAGTCACATAGCCCCAGAGAAACACACACACATAATCACCCAGGGACAAACACACCCATATAGAGATTGACATATCTCCAGACAGATAGACATACCCACAAAGAAATGCACAGAGACACAGAACCATATAATCCATTCAGAGTTTCACATACACATACAGAGGCAAACAGCATCACACACCCACTGGTATACACACAAACACAATCAGTCACTTGTACTTAGATATCCACACACAGAATCCTAAATAGGCAGATACAGAAACCCACAAAGTCACACTGAATTAAGTACATACACACAGTATCACACACACAGAAAACCGCACACACAGTGACAGACATTCACCTACCCAGGAACACGTTCCAAGAAACAAATACAGACATGTAAACACCTAGAAACACTGATACTTAGAGAAAAGCACCCAGAGATGTAGAGAGATGCATGCATAGAGACCCACACGTGAAGTTTCATCTAGGCATTCACACACACACACACACACACACACACACTCAGAAAGATAAAGACCTACACAGATAAAGGAGATAGGCCCACACAGAGACAGATATCGAGAGAGACATACAGAAGCAGAGACAGACACATATAGACAGAAAAATAGAAACAGACATACGTAAGATGAGATACAGAAAGAGTCAGAGATCCAATCTGGGACAGAGACAGAGCAGAGACCCATATACAGAGCCAGACAGAGCCAGAAACATATACAGAACCACACACACACACACACACACACACACACACACACACAGAAATAGAACTACACATAGACAAAGACACAGAGAAACAGAAACAGACATACACTGAGACAGTCACACAGAGAATGAGGTAGAGCTATACACATGGAGACAGAGACATATGGAGGCACACACTGAAAGAAAAAACACATACAGGTAAAGTAACACAGAGAGACAGCTAGCAGTGAACAAGCAATCAACGGAACAAACAGAGAGACAAAGGGGGGAATATGAGAGACAGGGACAGAGAGGGAGGGAGGGAGGGAGAGAGAGAGAAAGAGAGAGAGAGAGAAAGAGAGAGAGAGAAAGGAAAGAAAGAAAGAAAGAAAGAAAGAAAGAAAGAAAGAAAGAAAGAAAGAAAGAAAGAGAGAGAGAGAGAGAGAGAGAAAGAGAGAGAGAAAGGAAAGAAAGAAAGACAGAAAGAGAGAGAGAGAGAGAGAGAGAAAGAAAGAAAGAAAGAAAGAAAGAAAGAAAGAAAGAAAGAAAGAAAGAAAGAAAGAAAGAAAGAAAGAAAGAAAGAAAGAAAGAAAGAAAGACACAGAGAAAGACCCTGAACCCAAGGCAGAGCCAGAGATCAACTTGGGGAGCAAGGCACAGACAAACAGAGCAAAAGAGCAACAAACAAATTGAACTACAAACATACCATACAAGACGCGGAGAGCCCTCGAGGAGCTCTTAGACATAATAGCCTGGAATTATGGGATCGCCTAAACAAGGGCTCCTTAACCTTTTTCTGTGTCTCAGACCCTTTTGGCAGTCTGGTGAAAGCTATGAACTCTTCAAAATAATGTTTTTAAATGAATAAAACAAAACATACAGTGTCACAAAGCAAACTAGCTATTCTGAAATACAATGATCAAAAAATATTTTAAAACAAGTTCATAGACCCCATGTTAAAAAACCCTGACCTAGAATATCTAATAAGGAAAAAAATCAAAGAATGAAGAGAGAAGAGGGTCAGCTGAAGGAACAAGGAATGTCTCTCTTGAAGAAAAAACTAGGGGATGGTGAGAGGGCTAGGCTAGAGGGATGTGATTACCATCCTCATTTATGAGACAATCACAGAATCTCAAGGGTTGTTAGGCACCTCAGAGACTATCTAGTCCATATTTTAATTGGAATCAGTGTGTCTGTCTGTCTCTCATCTGTCTTTGTGTGGGTGTCTCTCTCTCCCTCCCTCCCTCACTCCTTCCCCCCTTCCTCATCCTCTGTCTCCCTGGCTGACTATAGATCACTCTCCTGCTTTTCCAATCCACCCCTCTGGTTCTTTCAATCTATTGCTCACACACTGTACAGTTGTCTCTGTGTGTTACTTCTCCTGTATATTGTTCCTGTACAGTTCTCTCTGTGTGTTACTTCTCCTGTATATTGTTCTTGTACAGTTCTCTCTGTGTATACAATATGTCCAAGTGGTCAACCTGCCCTCTGTTTACTCAAATGAGAAGGAACCCATTGATGAGTAGGGGATATATTTGAAGGGCTATCAAGTGGAAGAAAGATTATAAACTTGATCTGCTTGAACCCCAGAAGGCAGAACTATTAGAAATGTGCGGAAACTTCACAGAAACAGATTTCAGTTCAATAAAAGGAAATTACAATTGAAATTGTCCCAAGGACCAAATGAGACAATATCTGCAAAAGCACTTAGTACACCTGGTGCATATAGGCACTATCTAAATGCCTATTCTCTTCCCTAATGGGGAAGACAGCTGCCTTAGGAAATAGAAAGGCTACTCAATGGAGGTCTTCAACCAGTTAAGGATGGTGTGGCTGGAATTCTCTTGATAGAGAGGTGAAGGACTCAGAGTGCAGAATGAGACAACTGATTTTTTTTTGACATGGCCAATGTGAAAATTTGTTTTGATTGACTATACATGTTTTTAATGGGTTGTATTTTGCTTGTGCTCTCAACTGAGGGGGAGGTTGGAGTGGAAAGGTGAGAAGGCAGATCTCAGCTGATTAAATAATTTTTTTCAGTTCAATATAAGGAAATGATTTCTAAGGATCAGAGGAGTCCAAAAGAAGTGGCTGCCCCAGGAGCTAGTAAATTTCATCACTGGAGGTGTTCAGTCACAAACTGGATAATCTCCGATGTAGTCTCTGTCTCTGTGTCATCCAGAATTCATCCATCAGGGAGAGAATGAGTCCAGAGGACCTCAGAAATCCCCTCCAACTGTAGGATTCTATACTATACTATATATATATACTAGGATTCTATATTGCATCTTATAAAGTTTGAGCAGAGGGTAAATACAGTTAATGCTATTTTTCTGTTACAACTATGTCCATATTTTTCCCTCTCAAAAATCTTGTTTTGGGGATACAAATCAGATGTTCAGGGTGGCTTATATCCAGACCAATGTGATAACCTCAAGAGTAGTCATAATTCATGAAATGTTCATTCACTAATAGAATGGCCACCAGCTATATAGCATCACCCAGTATTAGGCACCTATGGCAAGGTATCACCCAGGCATATGCCCCATGATCTTTGGGGCCCCATATCAAACATCTATCAGGCCCCCTTTCCCTGAGCTCTCTCTGCCCTCTCCATCAATACAAATTAGCAACTCGGTTATAACATTCAGTGTCAGTTGCCCAGGACATTAAGAGATTAGGTAACTTACTCATGGTTGCTTGTCAAATACCAGAGGGTGCCATAATAGGTATTTAACAAATCTATTCAACTGAATTCCACCAGTCTTGGTGTATAAGTCACTGACTCATGTCATTATATTCAGATGTAATAATAATAATAAATTTTCATTTCCTTAGCATTTTAATGTTTACAAAGCATTCTCTTCACAGCCAGCCTTGATGTAGGAAGTGAATGCATTATTTTCCCTGTTTTACAAATAAGGAAACAGAAGCTCCAAAAGGTTAATGTGACAGGGACCACCAGAAAAGGAGAAGTGGCTGAGACCCAAGTTTGGGGACCCAGGGTCAAAGAAACTAAGGAGAGGGTATTTCCAAAATTATACAACCCAGGTGTGCCATGTAAGGGCATGTAATCTGAAATGAACAGTAAACAAAGAGTACCTGGGTATGAGGTATGGAATAGTCTACAACTAGTACAAAGATCTAGGGCCTTTCCTACCAGGGATCCTCCCCACTAGTGCCCCACCCCAGGACCTTAAGGAAGCTATAGTTTGCTCAGGGAAAGGGGTCTGAGTAACATTCCATAGAGAGCCCAGGATAAGGAGAGCATCATTGCGCTCCACCATCAGGAGCTCTCTGTTTCCTCCCTCACTATATCTACAGCCAGGATTGGAATTTCAGAGAAGACTTCCCCAGGGGGGCAATGGAGGAGGTGCCCAAGTGATAACCTGACACAAGGGTCATAGGATATGGAACTGGAAGGGACCTTGGAGGTCATTTAGTCCAATTCCACCATTTTACAGAAAAAGAAATGATTTGCCCCAGGCCACACAAGCAGTCAGAGCTGGGATTGATGCTTTGTCTCCTAACTGTCAATCCAGGGCTCTTCCCCCTATACACCATAGACCCTCCATGGATATTTTCTTTTGCAAGTCAAAGGTGTTTGGACCTTATCTATCTCTACTTTTTCTTCCCAGATGCAGACTCAACAGAACAGTACACTTCCTTCTATAAGCTAGCTAGTTCCCAGGAGACCAAGCCATGGAGCAAATGGCACGTAGGCTCTCCTTCCTCCCTCTCAGGAAAGGGTCTTTAAGTGTTGTTCTTACATTCAATTAACATATATGTGTGTGTATATATATATGTATTTTGTATGCATATGTGTGTGCATGCACATGTATATGGGCATGTTACATCCCCATTATAATAGAAGCTCCTTGGGAGCAGGAACTCCTTCACTTTAGTGTTTATACGCCCAGCACTTATTAACTACTTAATAAATGCTTGTTGATTGATTAATCAATGCCATGCCCAACACTGGCTCTTCTACTCTATCTTCTTTGTTTGTTACCAGTTGTTCCTAGAGACTGGTAACACTAACTGAGTTTAAGAATGGCAGGTAATACCACTACCTGAGCCACCATCTAAACTTATAATCATCCAAAGCATTCAGGGTGACAGAAGAAACTGGTCTCTGTGGTCCCCAATACCCTAACCCCCTGGGATTTAGGAATGGACAGATGCCCAGACAGATCTTGTCATAGTTTGAGTAACAGACCCCCCCGATGAGCTTAGCCAACCTTCTCCACAGCCGCCACTGAGTCTTTCTTTTCCTTCTGCCTAGAATAATCCTCATTTTCTTTCTGTGCATTTCTGATCCGCATCCAAGCTTCACCTTGAGGTCTCACCAAGTTCACCGTCTTAGAGGTGACAGGGCTGTAAGGTTTCTGTAAAGAAAGAGAAGCACACTACCCCCACCCCCACACACAGGTCCAAGTTATTTCTCTAAGGCAACTTGAGATTCCTGAGGGAATGATACCCACATTCCATTCAAGGCCCATATCAGCTGATGTGGATGTGGGGGAGAGAGACCCCAGGAGGGAAAGGAATGGTAGTCACAGCCATCCCCCCACTCTCCCTCTCCATTTCCACCTGTAGTATTCCCTCACAATGGAAAAGAGGATTGAAAAATAAACTCAGCAGCTGGGATGGTTGTGAAAGCCTTACTGATCCTGGAAAACTGCAGCCACTCCACTTAGCCCAGACACAGAAATAAACCAGGCAGAGTCTAAAAGAAACCAGGTGTATCCTAAAAGAAATTTGGTAGAGCAGACAAAAATAGGCAGCCTGTAGGGGAATATCAATGAAAATATAAGGCAGAGAACAGGTATTATACTTCAGCATGGAGTAATGGGAAGACTTCCAGATGTGAGGTTGAGAGCTCCCAGGGTTCTAGTCTGGACTTTATCATAAGAGGTGCATGATCTTGAGTGGAACATTTCACTGCTCTAGCCTTCAGTTTCCTCAGCTACTAAATGCGGACTATCAACTGCCCTGCTTACCTCTGTCTGTCAGTACTGTTGTGAGGAATAAACCAGACACTGATTGGGAAAGGATCTTGAAAAGTTAACCCGCACAAGTTAACCCAATTATTCTTTCAGGGGTCCCACCTGCAATTTGGGCTGAGCTGACAGCCGCTCTCCTCCCTTGTGTCTTGATAATTCCTCTCCTCGCGTGCGTCTCATTGCAGGTGGGGCAGAGGTCAGGTTCCTGCGGACCTGAGCCTTGGCAGACTGCCCACTCATGGGCCGCCAGAAGAACTTTTTTGCCCAGGACTTCTTGCTCCTGATAGACCTGTTCACTAAGTCAGCAAGTGTCATGTGGTCCTCCTCCATGAAGACCTGCCCCCACAGAAGAGAAACCATCCTAAAATAAGGACTTGAATTTGGCTGGCTCCTCAGTCTGGATGCTTGCTAATTATTGAGTTTCTCCTAGGGAAAAAAAAAGGGGAGGAAGTGTAGTATAATGGAAAAAGCACTACGTTTGGAGTCGAGGACCTGCGTTCAAAATCCAGCTCCGACGTATGTGACCTTGGCCAATCACTTAACCTCTCTGGGCCTCAGTTTTGCTATCTGTAATATAAGTTTGTATTTTGAGGACAGGGCAGGGATTGGATTGGACTAGAAGGCCTCTAAGGTCCTTTCCAGCTCTAAGACTACAAGCCTATGAGAGAGCATCTCAGATAGGTGTCAGGCCACACCCTGGTAGAGAAGTAAGTTAAGTGGTTAGGGGGGTGGAAACTGCGAGTGGTGAGATCTAGGTTCTAAACTCAGATCCTCTGCTAATCAGTTATGCGACTTTGCATAGGTAACTTCTCTCTAAGCCTCACTTTCCACATGTGAAAATAAGGAGGGTTCATGATCTCAGACACTTTCTCAGATACTCAGATACTCAGACATATTCTAGCACATAACAAGACCATCTCTTGAGCTCAAAAGTCCTGAGCTACAGGAGGGCTAAAGCCAATTCCGAGTCGACTCTAAATCCTATGGTGAGCCCCCAGGAGCAGAAACTACCAGGTTGTCTAAGGAAGGATCGAATCAACCCAGGTCCAGAATAGAGCAGGCCAACGCTCTCATGTTAATCAGGTGTGGGATCAGGCCTGAGAGTGCCTGCTGCCCTTCTAGCCTGGGCTAGTTAGGAAGAACCCGTCTCTGAAAGGAGAGAAAAGGCAGACGGGAGAACCGGAAGGGGAGAAAGAAAAGAAAGAGGAGGGGAGGGAAGAGAAAAGCTAGATTTCAAGCTATTGTCCACTGGCCCATCTTCTTAATTTATCCAGTTCTCCGACTTTCCCTGAACCCCACACTTAGGGCACAGCTCGCCTCTGCACAGCCCTACTCAACACTATTAATAAATTGAAAGGGAGGCGAAGGGTTCCCCTTGCACATACCTTCTTGGATTTCAAGGCCAGGGGACTTCTTGAAGCATTGAAATAAACAAAGGGCTTCCCCCAGCTGACGTTCCAGATGAAAATGTCACCATTATAGGAAGCTGATCCCAGGATGTGGCTACGGTACTTGGCCAGACACAGGATATCCTCAGTGTGAAAGTAAGGCCAGTGGTCATACACGGGGATTACTTCCTTGTTTCGATACCTGGGACAAACCATCAGTCATCTGCCAAGAATAAAGGTGCTTTCCTACCTCAGAACTCCCATGGCCTTCAGCAAGGTTCTGCTGACTCTTAAAGGCAGTTGGAATGCAGACCCATGTAATGCTCTGCTTCTCACATCAAAACTTTCTTTCAACCTAGAATCACAGAATCTCAAAAATTGAGAGGGATCTCAGAGGTTCCTAGCCCAACCACTACCTGAACCCTTGTATCACATACTCAAGGTCACTGAACCTAAGAAAGTGCTCAAGCACCTTCCCTGATGTAGAGGGAGACCAAAGCCTCATGATCTGGCTCATTCTACTGTCAGATACATCTAAATGTTATAAAAGTTCCCCTCTATAGTGACTCTAATTCTATCTCCTTGTAATTGCCACCCACTAGTCCAAGATTCAGAGAATCTCAGAGTTAGAAGGGTTTCCCTGAGGTAAGAGAGTTCTGTACCTCAATGAGAAGTTTATTGAATGAATTAATGAACAAAGCATAAAATCAAATTAGCTTTTTTTTTTTTTTTGCGTTGTTGATATATTGAGCTTGTAGTCATTAAAACCCCAGGGACTTTTTAACCAAAAATTACTCTCTGGTTATGCCTCTCCTTAGGGAGCTTTTTTTTTTCAAACTTAAATGCAGAACTTCACATTTATTCCTATTAAATTCAATCCCTCAGTTTTAAAAGGGGGAGTTTGGGGGTTAGCATACCAAGATCCAGAAATGACTTTTCTTTCTTTCGACTTCAGTGATCACTCTTCATTTTTCTCGTGCACCTTATACTCCACTGTGCACTACAGTCATTATACATTATTGCACCTTGTGGGATCCTATCCCCCTCGCTATAGAGTGGGAGCCATGTGAGGGCAGTGTGACTGTGCTTTATTGATCTTTAACGGCTCTCCAATTCTTAGCAGCCTTCTGCACATAGGGAGCCTCAATACACGGCTTTTGACTGACTTGCCTAACAAGTCATTACCACAGAGGGAATAGTGCCCCCCATGGGAACAGGTCTCTGTCCAATATTACAACCATCTGGATGAAGCAAGGACAGGGAGGAAGAGAAAACTGAGGCAGAATGCAGGGGTTAGTGCAAGGGGAACACAGCCCTTCCCATGACCAGATACTTCCTACTTACAGGTACCAAGAGATCCTCTTACTCCACCCTGCCACGTAGAATACCCCATTCATATGAGTGATTCCACTAATCTGTTGGAGAATAAAGAAGACCAATCTCTCAGACAACTCTGAGAAAAGAGTTGTGCGTGTGTGTATGTCTGTGTATGACTCTGTGTGTGTGTGTGTGTGTGTGTGTGTGTCCCAAGTGTGTAGGTGAAGAGAGACCTAGTTTCAAGTGATGGTTCTGAGTAAACTGTGTGACCCTGCGAAAGTCACTTGACCTATCTGAGCCTCAGTTTCCTAATCCATAAAATGAAGATAAAAACATATGCACTACCTCCTTTGCTAGAAGCACTTTGAGCTATTTTATTCCTTTTGGAGATAGGAAGAAATATATACACTTCACTCTGTCAGATTGTCTTATTCTGGTGTCTTACATCATTCTTTTCAAAACAGTTGTTCACTTTATCTCATTTGCTGTTCCTAACACCTGGGGAAGGGAGGAAAAGTAAAGCTTCTTATTCCCATTAACCTTGCCCATAAGAGTAGCAGTGTGGTATGGGGGAATAGGAGGGCAGCTAGTGGCACCATAGAGTACACAGTGCCAGGCCTGGAGTCAGGAAGACTCATCTTCCTGAAAGCAAATTCAGCCTCAGAGATTTACTAGCTGAGTGACCTTGGGCAAGTCACTTAACCCTGTTTGCCTCAGTTTCCTCATCTGCAAAATGAGCTAGAGAAGGAAATGGCAAACCACTGCAATACCTTTGCCATGAAAACTCTAAATGGGGTCACAGAGAGCCAAACAGGACTGAACAACAACAACTTGGAGCCAGAAAGACCTGGGTTCGAGTCCTGCCTCTAATAGATACAGGTTGTGTGACCCTGGGCAAGTTACTTAACTACTCTATGTTCCAGGCAACTGTCTAAACTGTGAGTTAGGGAAGAGTTGTTAATCTGTATCAATGGATAGAGTTTATACATTGGGAGTTCCCTACATACATGATAGCTTAGATCCAATAAATAAATAAAAGATCCTTGCCTACAATCTGAATTTTTCCCACTTTTCAGCCCTTGGGGACACTGACCTCCATTCGATCTGGATTGGGAAAGTGCAACAGGCAGACGCCAATGTTGTAATTCCACATTTTGACTGTCCCGTTTCTCATGCCAGTGATGAGGCACCGCTCCAGCTCATCCAGGACCATCGCTGTGAGCTCCACATCCTTGGACTCTGATGCTGAAAACTCTACTACCTTCTTCCCTGTCATCAACTCCCACACGCTCACCATGCCACTCAGGCTGCCGGTCACCACCTACCGAAAACAGATCTGGGAAGCCTAGGGGCCTTCCTTGTCAACATGGCAGGGTTAGACTCCATTAGGTAGGATAAGGGCAGATCTACAATATTACACTACCATAAGCAGGTCTCCCAATGAGCTGTGCTTGAAATTAAGACATGACTCTGCAGCTAGAACTATCCCAGGTGGATCATTAGGTTCTCACCTGGGATAGCTGTACCTACAGGGTACCCTATCCCCAGCTGATAAACCTGGGCCACGGAAAGTTCCATGCAAGAGATACAGGTATAACACAACACATACCAGACCAGTAGGGTTCCTCTAACAACTCACTGCGTGACACTGAATGAGTCACATTGCCCTCTCAGGATCCCCATTTCTTTATCTTTAAAATGAGCATGTTGGAATTACATCACATAAATATGATGGAATACTACTATGTTATAAGAAATGAGAAAAGAGACAGTTTCAGAGAAGCTGGGAAGACTTATATGAACTAATGCAATGTGAAGTAAGCAGAACCAGAACAATTTATACAATAGCAACAACACTGTGAAGACAAACAACTTTGAAGGATTTCAGAACTCTGATCAATGCAATGACCAACTGGGATTCCAGAGGACTAATGAAGCATACTACCTACCTCCTGGTGATGGACTCAGGGTTCAGAATGAGACATATATTTTTTGGACATGGCCAATATAGAAATACGTTTTGCTTGACTAAGTATATTTGTTAAAGGGATTTTGTTTTTCCTTTTTTTCCCAATTGGGGGGAGGGAGGGGAGGGTGGGAGGGAGAGGTGAGAAGAGAAAATAGATTCGCTAATTTTTAAATAAATATAATTTATAAAAAAATAAACATGTTGGACTATAGAAACCTCTATGGTCCCTTCCAACTCTTAATTTCTGTTTCAAACACTCTTCCATTGCTGATGTTCCATGACTGTTCTGTAAGAGACTACAGAGACTGTTAGATGGCCCATTGGATAGAGCACCGGCCCTGGATTCAGGAAGACCTGAGTTCAAATCTGGCCTCAGACACTTGACACTTACTAGCTGCGTGACCCTGGGCAAATCACTTCACCCCATTGCCTCACAAAAACCAAACAGAAAAAAAAAAGAAAAAAGAGAGAGAAACTACAGATGGTTCAGTGCAACCTATCCCACAATTCTGAAAAAACTCAGAGTACAAATCCATCCTACTGATGGGGGCAAATTGAGCCTCCAGTCCAGTGCTCTAACCATTCCATGCTCCCCTCCCCAGCTCCTTCCCATGAGGGCAAAGCTTCAGTGACCTCACTGAGAAGCATCCATACTACATTGAGTCTTTCAGGGATGCTAAAAAGATAGGTGCCCATCACAGCACACCAGACCTGTTTTAGGTCTAATCACTTCTAATCACTTTATTGTCTGGGGCACAACCATTCCTCCATGTTCTCAACCTGGAACCTTCACCTCTCAATTCCAATCAGTCACCAAGTCCTCTTGATCACCCTCTGCAGCATCAGTTGCAAGAATCCCCTCCTCTCTTCTCTATTTCTCAGGCCACTGTCCTAGTCTAAGGCCACCAATGCCTGTCATTTGGACTACTGCCATAGCATCCTAATTAGCATTCTTCCCTAAACGTTCTCCTTAGTTCAATCTAATCTTCATATCCCTCTCTCAGAAGATTCTTTCTGATCTAGTCATATCATTCCTCTCTTCAAAAATTTTCACTGCTTCCTTATTTCCTAAATCCACAGGCCTTTGCCCAGTGTTCAAAATCCTCCACAACATGGCACCACCATACCTTTCCAGCCTTATCTTAGATTATTAGCTTCCAAGCACTCTACGCACCTACCAAACTGGCATACTCTCTGATCCCATTATTGTACCATGCACATTTTCCTCTATGGTTTGGTCCCAATATTCCCTAAGATAATTCCCTTCCCTGCCTCTCCCTATCTCCAAACACTGAATTCCTGTCCAACCTTTAAAACCCAGCTCACAGGCTCATGAATTTAGAAATGGAAGAAAGCTTTCTACTTAGCAGAACTCCTCTAGCTTCTAGGAGGCAACATGATTCAAATCCCATTTCAGAAGCTACCTGTGTGATTTTCATCAAGTCCCTTAACCTTCCTAGATCTCAAGTTTCCTCATCTGTAAAAAGGAGATGATTGGAGAAAATTATCTCTACAGTCTCTTCAAGCTCTGAATCTATGATTCTATGATTCCTACTATGAGCAAGGGAGAATGGACAAGTATTTCCTCTATTCATAACTGCTGCAGAAAGAGATCCATGGCCACATACCAGGTAACCTAACACACACACAGCAATTCCTGGGACTGCGGAGCCAGTTTCTAGGCCAGTGTCATATCCATACCGTCAGAAGACTGTTTTCTTCCTTTGACTCTGTTATGATTCTGCAGATTTAGCTGCTGTCCTTACCTGCCTGAACGTCTTGCTGTAAAGGACCCCACACACGGCTGTATGATGGGTGGTAGACTCTTCCTCTATTTTCCTGCTCCCTTCCTGGGCCTCTAGATAGCCACTAAGAATCCCAATCTGTGCATGAGGAAAGATGAGACAAACTGAAAATCAGGATGGTCTTGTCTTCTACGACAGTCGCCAATCCACAAGCATTATTAGATACCTGTTCGGTGCCAATCATTGCACTAGTTGCTAAGGATACAACAAAAATAAGACAGCCTCTCCCCTCCAAGAGCTTATATTCTATCAGGGAAAACAACATGTACAAGGATAGGAATAAACTAGGGATATATAAAATGCATACTCTGAGAAGCCAAAACAAGGACAAGAATTATCAAAACCCACCAAATAACCAGTACTTAATGAGTGCCCATCATATATCTCAGGCTGAGACATTAACTGTTTTCTAGGGACCATGGAAGCAAGATCGAATGCGCTTTCTTAAGACAAAATAGGATGAGAAGTGCTCTGGACTTGGAGTCAGATAGATTCACTGACTTTATCACTTACTAACAGATGACATGTGGTATATTGGAAAGAACACTGGATTTTAAGTCACAAGGCCTGGGAATCTAATCCTGGTTCATTCTTTAACTGCCTGTAACCATAGGAAATTCATTTTATTTCTCTAGACCTCAGTTTCCTTATGTGTAAAATGAGGAAATTTGACTAAATTGTTTCTAAGGTCCCTCCCTTCCAGCTTTAACAACTGATGATTTTATTAACAGTTTTACCATGGATAAGTTATGTAACCTCTCTACGCCTCCATTTCCTCATCTGTAAAATAAGGATAATAACACTTGACATTACCTGTCTCATGGGATGTTATGTTTACTCTGGTAAACCATCATGCATTACAGAAATGTGAGGCAGTATTTTTGTTATAATAACTATTATTATTATTGTTGTTGTTGCAATCTCCACTCACCAAGGCTCAATGATTCTCTAGTACTCAGACTTAGTTCTCCCAAACTATCACATTTCCACAATCCAGGTATCAATCTACATAGTCCCCTATACCCTGTCTCTGTACCTTTATACTGGATGTCCCCCATTCCTGGAATGCAATCCTACCTCAGCTCTTCCTCAAAGAGTTCCTCTCTTTCTTCAAAATGCTCAAACACCATCTTCTACATGAAGCCTTTCCTGACCCACCCCCCTCCCAACTGCTAGGGCCCTCCCTTCCAAAGTACCCTGCATCCAACTACTGTGTATTTATTCTTTTGATATTTATTCTGCATATACTTAGACATGGACTACTTGTTTTTCCCCATTAACATGTAAGCTCTTTATAAGTAGGGATTGTTTCATTCATTGCATGTGCATCCCTAGCATGTAGCATGCTATGTTTAATAAATGCTTGTTGATTGACTGAGCAAGCAGCTTGCACCCTTCTAATCTGTTTTTTAATTAGGCAATTGGGGTTAAGTGACTTGCCCAGGGTCACACAGCTAGTAAGTGTCAAATGTTTGGTCTGAGGTCGGATTTGAACTCAGGGCCTCCTGACTTCAGGGCCGGTGCTCTATCCATTGAGCCACCTAGCTGCCCCACACCCTTCTATTATTAAAATAGCATTTTACTTGTGTCAGCAATTTTAGTTCATAAAGTACTTTATTATCCACCACCTCACTAGACCCTCACACAAGTCAATTTAATAAGACTAGTAATAATGGCAACTAAAAAATTAAAAATTTTAAAATGGCAACTGACATGTGTGAATGTATATATACATATATATATACATACACATACATATATATAATTAGATGTTTGTGTAATTATTTATATATAAATATATAAATTGAAATATTTATCAAGAAATATATATTATTTATATAGAAATTATTTGTATATTTGTATGTTATATTTATTATACATATTATATTTCTATGTTATATATTGTATTTTTATTTTTGTCATGATATATTTCTACATAATGTATTGTATTATATGTTATATTTCTGTGTGATATATTATTTATTATATTACTATATAAATATTTTAACATTTTCTTTTATATATACTATACATATGCATATATGTGGCTTACAAAACTCATTATCCTCATCTGATATTTACAACAATCCTGTAAAACAGGGAGATTATCATCCCTATTTTACAGAGGGGTCCAGGGAGATGAAGCCTTCACTGCAAATAGGGAACTCTCTCTCTTCCTCTTGGGCTTTCAATTGCTCTCTATATCACTCATATGATAGTACCCCTAGACGGCACCTTGGATGATTTAACTTTTCATGTATCTCTCTAGCTGGACCATGAGCTTCTTAGAAGCAGGAACCACGTTTTGTATCCTCCAGAGTACCCAACAAATTGTCTTATTATACCAGTTGGTACCCAAGAACTGTTTTGTTGCTAGACTGAATTTTTCATTTCAGATTGCTGCCTAGAACTAAGATGACGCCATTGCGTCCAGAAAGTAGCACAATGGTGGGACTGAGGGTCTAGGGAGTCTCTACTGGCCTACAGGAGTGGACATGATCAAAGCAGGAGAGAGAAGCAGAGCCCAGAGACCTGATAGTACCTTTCACTTGCCTAGTCTATGAGACCTAGGTGCTACTCCCCTGAGAAAGCTTACCCTGTCTATCCCAATGCATAATTCCCCTTCTACCTTCAGGCCCCACTTAGCCCTTTCTTGTACCTCTCATGTCTTTATCATGTGATATTTTGTATTATAATTATCCATATAAATGCCTTAATCCCCTCCTAGAAGATAAACTTCAGGAAGGGGGAGGGGACAATGTTGCATCAACTTCAAGTCTCTTTAATGCGAGTGCTCTGCACACAACAGCCCCTTATTAAGTTTCTGCCAGAATTGAGCTGTTCCTGCTCAGTGACCATTATCTAACCTAGATCTGTATCCTCTTTCCTGAATCTTGTTCTAATGCTTCTGCCATGTCAAACCCTGTGATTCAAATTCCCCGACCTAAACTTGTGATTGCTCTCTGCTCAGTCCTCTGGGGAGGCTACATTGAAGACGCAAAGAGCACTGTATTTGGAGTCAGAAGACCTGGGTTCAAATCCTGGCTCTGACCCGTATGACCTTGGGCAAGTGCTTTAACATCTTATGAATTTGTTTCTGTATCTACAAGGTGAGAAGGAGTAGAGGGAGTAGATGAAGTGATCCCTAGCATCTCTTCCAGTTCTAAATCTTATGATCCTAGACTAGAATTCTCATTGGCTTTTTGAGGAACCAGGGATCATTGGATTGGGAAGCAATACCCAAAAAATAAACCATCCTATGTCTCCCAAATGTAATGCAATGCCCATTGACTAAATCCAAACAAATCCCCCACCACCACCAAAGCTTGTCACTCACCGAATAGGTACCACAAATAAAGGTGTCATTGGCCTTGTGGAAGTAAGCACTGGTAATAGGATGATTCCCCAGGGCAAAAAATTTCCCTGAAAAGGACTGGAAACACAGAAAGTTGTGTGTATCCCATAGACGAATGTTCTGAGGGGGAGAAATATAGAGAAATTAGGATGATGGCACAGATTATTTCGTTGAAAAGTTCTGAAAGGTAGGTTGGCAAGTATTATCTATCCCTATTTTTCAGGTAAGGAAATGAGGCTCAGAGAGACTAGGGAGATCTAGAGCTAAAAAGAACTTTATAAATTGTCTAATCAAAACCCCTTCATTTTGCAGAAGAGGAAACACAGGCCCAGAAAGGTGAAGTGATTTAGCTAAAGTCATATAGCTATGAAGTGACAGGACTAAGATTTGAACTCATTCTCCAACTCCAAATCCAATGTTATTTCCCTTTACCTCAGGCTGCCTCTTCAATGTTAGACAACCCAAACACAAGTCTTAGACTAGTGACGGTAAAAATGATAAGGATGAAATACAATATCTATCCCTCAAGCCCTAAATAGCTGTAGCCATGTCCTGTCCCCATCAGTATGACAGTACAAAATGGCAGCCAGAGCTCTAGGTTGGGGGCCAGGACTCCTGACCACACCCCATGTGGCTTTGGATAAGTACCTTCCCTTCTCTGGGCCTGTCATATGAATGTATTGGATATCTAATTATTGAAGTCCCTTAGACAGACCTAATAGTATGATTAAGACCTATGTGACATGGAGAGCTCTGCCATAAGGCAGGGCTTACCTGTGTTAGGGCAGGATTTAAGGAGGCCCTAAAAGCCCTCTCTTTCCCAAAGGAGCTCTCTTCACCAGCCTGCCTAGGTGTCTTTTGACACCCAATCTAATGCTGTTTCCATTATACCATAATGTCCCCAAAGGAAAACTCCTAGGAATATTATAGCCAAATTCCAGAGTTCCCAGGTCAAGGAGAAAATATTGCAAGTAGCCAGAAAGAAACAATTCAAGTATTGTGGAAACACAATCAGGATAACACAAGATTTAACAGCTTCTACATTAAGAGACCACAGGGCATGGAATATAATATTCCAGAGGGCAAAGGAGATAGGATTACAACCAAGAATCACTTAGCCAGCAAAACTGAGTATAATCCTTCAGGGGAAAAATGGCCATTCAGTGAAATAGGGGACTTTCAAGCATTCTTGATAAAAAGGCCAGAGCTGAATAGAAAATTTCACTTTCAAATACAAGACTCAAGTGAAACATGAAGAGGTAAACAGGAAAGAGAAATCATAAGAGACTTATTAAGGTTGAACTGTTTACACTCCTGCATAGAAAGATGATATTTGTAATTCATGAGACCTTTGTCAGTATTAGAGTAGTTGGAGGGAAAAATTATATTTATGTATATAGATACATAGATAGATAGATAGATAGATAGATAGATAGATAGATAGATAGATAGATAGATAGATAGATAGATAGATAGAGGGCACGGGGTGAGTTGAAGATGAAGGGATGATATCTGCAGAATAAAATTAAGGGGTGAGAGAGGATTATACTGGGAGAAGGAGAAAGGGAGAGGTAGAATGGGGTACATTATCTCACATGAAACAGAAAAGAAAAGGCTTTTACAGTGGAGAGGAAACTAGCGGAGGTAAGAGGAAATGAGTGAATCTTATTCTCATAGGATTTGGCTTAAGGAGGGAACAACATACACACTCAATTGGGTATGGGAAGCTATCTTACCCTACAGGAAAATAGGGGGAGAAGGGGACAAGAGAGCAGGTGGATGATAGAGCGAGGGCAGAATGGGGGAGGGGGTAATCAGAAGTAAACACTTCTGAGGTGGGACAGGATCAAAAGAGAGAATAGAATAAATGGGGGGGGATAGGATGAAGGGAAATATACTTAGTTTTTTCACAATATGACCACTATGGAAGTGTTTTGCATGACTTCACATGTATAACCTGTATCAAGTTGCTTACCTTTTCAATGAGGGTGGGTGGGGAGGAAGGAAGGGAGAAAATTTGGAACCCAAAGTTTTAAAAATGCATGTTAAAAAAATTGTTTTCACATGCAACTGGGAAAGAAGAAATACAGGAAATGGGGTATAGAAATCTATTCTATAGGAAAATAGAAGAGGAAGGGGATGAGAGAAGGAGAGGAGAGATAGAAGGGAGGACAGATTAGGGGAAGGGATATACAGAATGATGCTATCTTGGGGTGGGGGGAGGGATGACATGGGGAGAAAATTTGGAACTCAAAATCTTGTGGAAGTGAATGTTGAAAACTAAAAATTTTTTTAAAAATTTAAAAAAAAAACATTATACCATAATGCTTCTTTCAGGTTAAACAAAGGACCAGTAAAAATAAAAATATGGTAACTGAGATAGCATTAACTCATCAGGACACCAGGTTCACACTAACCTGCAATTCATTAGTCACATGGGCAGAAAGCAAGTGAATTTGGGAAGAGGTGAAATAATATGATAGAGGGGCTGGAACCCTGCATATGAAGTCTGTATTCAAATCCCAGGCAGGTCACAAGGTCTGTGTGACTTTGACGGCCTTATTTTATTTTACTTTTTTTATTATCAGATATGATTTCACTGATGTAGAGAGTTCCTAGCAAGGGGTCCCCTCTACCAGTTCTGCCTGGGGCAGCAAGATGTGAAATGATTTCCCTAAGGTCACACAGCCTGTATGTGGCATAGGTAAGACTTGAACTCGGGTCTTCCTAACTCTGGAGCCAGCTGTCTTTCTGCTATACCACTATGCCTCTTTCAGGGACTTATTTTCTTTCTCTAGAAAAAGGATAGGTGGATAGAGCACCAGCCCTGGAGTCAGGAGGACCTGAGTTCAAACTCGGCCTCAGACACATAACACTTACTAGCTGTGTGACTCTGGGCAAGTCACTTAACCCCAATTGCCTTACCAAAAAAAAAAGAAAGAAAAAGAAAAAGGATAGGGTTGAGTTCTATGATCCCTAAGGTCTTCCATAGCTCTAAACCTTATGATCCTATATTACACAGACAGGACCCCAAAGCTGGGGGCTCTGAACAGTTTGGTAAAAGCAGGACAGGCCTGGATATACCAAAGGAGAAGACACTGAAGTCAAACCGAGGATGGGAGGGCTCAAATACCAACTTCACCTAAAGCAGGCTCCTCTTTTAATTCAGTGTGTAACCTTGAACCAGCTGCTTCCCTATGGCCACAATTTCTGCCTCTAAAATGACAGGGATGGACTCTAGATGGCCTCCAAGGGGTCCTCCCTAGGAAATGGAAAAGAGGGGCTTGTACAGAGATTATCATTGTGGGAGATAGTACTTTGTCTTTGGAGATGCTGATGATGCAGCTGCTTTTTCCATTCACAATAACATGAGTCACTGAGGTCTGGTGTCCCTTCATCCGCCACATGGGCTTCTTTATGAAGAGAGGATTCCATAGCAGAATGATTGGATCATAACCACCTGTCACTGTGATTTAAAAAAAAAAAGGATCAATCTAAACATGTATCAGATCCTGAAACAAGGACCCTTCTTCCATAAAGGAGGTAAGACCTCATTCCTCAGCTAGAGAAGGAAGGAAGAAAGGAAGGAAGGAAGGAAGGAAGGAAGGAAGGAAGGAAGGAGGGAAAGAAGGAAGGAAGGAAGGAGGGAAGGAAGGAAGGAGGGAAGGAAAGAAGGAAGGAAGAAAGGAAGAAAGGAAGGAAGGAGGGAAGGAAGGAGGGAAGGAAAGAAGGAAGGAAGGAAGAAAGGAAGGAAGGAAGGAAGGAAGAAAGGAAGGAAGAAAGGAGGAAAGGAAGGAAGGAAGAAAGCAAGGAAGAAAGGAAGGAAGGAAGGAAGAAAGGAAGGAAGAAAGGAGGGAAGGAAGGAAGGAAGGAAGGAAGAATGGAAGGAAGAAAGGAAGGAAGGAAGGAGGGAAGGAAGGAAGGAAGAAAGAAAGGAAGGAAGGAAGGAAGGAGGGAAGGAAGGAAGGAAGGAAGAAAGGAAGGAAGGAAGAAGGGAGGGAGGGAAGGAAGGAAGGAGGGAGAGAGGGAAGGAGGAAGTAAGAAGGAAGGAAGGAGGGAAGGAAGGAGAAAAGGAAGAGGAAAGGGAAGAGGGAAGGAAGGAGAAAATGAAAGGAGGAAAAGAGGAAAAGGGAGGGATAAGAGAGGGAGGGATGAAGAAAAAGAAGGAGGGAGACTCCTGTCATGTACCAGGCACTGTGCTGAGTGCTTTGCAAATGTTGTCCCATTTCATGCTCACAATAACCCTGAGAGAGAGGTATTGTAATTAACCTCATTTTGTAGTTGAGGAAACAATATAAACAGATGTTAAATGACTTGCCCAAGATCGCACAGCTAGTAAGTATCCGAAGCTGGATTTTAACTCAGGTCTTCCTGACTCCAGACCCATCAGTCTATTCACTAAACCACTGAGGTAACTCTAGACAATTTCACTCTTCATCTTCTCCGTCTGCCTAATCAACCTTTCAGAAAACCTGTCCAAATTCTCCTTCAGGCCACCTCCAGATGTTCTCCCAAGCTCCATACTATGCCAAAATTTCTTTCTCAACCAGCCCTCTTCCCTCATTTCCTCCAGGAAGTCTATCCTTTCTCCCCTTGGAAGAGAAGTAGCACATCCCCTCTTTGTCTCCCTCTGCCCAAACACATCAAAGTTAAGTTTGCTATCTCATCCTCTTTCAGCACCTGGACAAATACATCCAATCTTCTCCTATGCCTGACTTTAAAATTAATGTTACTTCTTAATATGTTGTTTGTGCAAAAATCTGTTCATGTTAATTCTCTCCTAAAAAATCTTCAGTGGCTCTTTACTGAATAAAATAATGAATAAAAGTCAAAATTCCTTTGCCTAGGATTCAAGGCACTCCACAATCTGACTTTATTTGTTATGACTCCCTTCCATATACCTTACACACCAACCAAACTGGACTACTCTCTGTCCCCTGAAACATGCATGGTCCTGTCCTGCCTCCATGTCTTTGCCCATGCTATTCCATATGCCTGTAACATATTTTCTCCCCTTATTTGCCAGTTAAATTCCTCCCTGTTTTGGGTTTGGATCCATGCCTCACCCACATCATAATAAACTATAGTGGGCTCAGTAATCTAATATTTTTTTAATTTAAAAAGTAGAAGGAAATAATGCCTCAGCTACAGAAATGAAAGATATTTTTAATCAAAAAATAATAATTGGAAACAAAGTCAATTGATTTGATTATATAGAAATAAAATAATTTTACACAATAAAAAAGCATTTTCTCTAAAATTAAAGAAATAGATTCAGGAAAATGTCTGCAATATGTGAGACAAGTTCATGGGCCGTAACTTAAGAACCCCTGGTCTATATCAAATAATGCTCAATCAGCAGAACCAAAACTGTATGCACATTGATTGTAAAATATACCCCCCCCCAAAAAAAGAAGAAAGGAATAGAGGGAATAAAGAAGGTAAAAATGAGAAGAATGAAAGGAAGGCAGGCCAGAGGGAGCAGAATTCTAAATAGATCTGGAAGCATAGACAGAACAAAAGCATGTTCTTAGCTTGGTCATGGTTTTGTACGTATAGATGTGTGTGTATCTATCTATCTATAGATAGATGTTTACTGAGTCTATATCTATATCTATATCTATAGATATGTGTGTGTGTATATATATATATATATATATATATATATATATATATATAATTTGGCCCTAACTTAGGGCCAAAATTAAATGCTAAGGTTTTTTTTTACAAGATTTTAACCCTTTTATTTTATATGCTTTTATTGATCCTTTTTGTTGATAGTTATTATTTATAATTTTTTAAAAATTTAACACCTAACAATCTTTTAAAGACCAAATACCTTGTCCTCCATGAAGCCTTTCCTGATCCCCTTTTTGCTTTTTGGGATCTTTTTGCTCCCAAGTCTTGCTTTCAAGGGAACATTTGAGTCCAACAATTCCCTTCCACCAAATACTGCCCTCTTTTTGGAGGCACCAGTGCTGGCCTCAGCAGCTCTGTTCACATTCAGTGACTGGTACCTCACTGAAGGAGGTGGGGCAGATAATGAGAAGAAATACAAGGAAAACTCACCAAGGAAGTTCCTGTCTGGACAGTAATCGAAACATAGAATTCCCTTCCTCAGAGTCATTATGGAACTTCTGAAGTATAAAAGAAAGAAAGATCATAGATATGAGCAAAGGTGCCATAAATCAAAAATATTATTACTATTGTTGCTGAGGAAGATTTAAAAAAATAGACAAGACATAGTCCCTGCCCTCATAGAGTTTACATTCTAGCAAAAGAAGTAACATATTATACATATACAAAAATTGCACAATTTCATAACTATATTGGCAAAATATAATGAGGTACAAAGTGTCATGTGAGATCAAGAAAAAGGAAACTAATTTCTAATTAGGAGGAACAGACAACACTTCATGGAGGAGGTGGTATTTCATGGAGGGGGCTGGGAAGAAAAATTAGCATAGGACCTTGAATATAGTAGGGACTCAGTAAAGATTTGTTGGATATAGAAAAAATCCCTTAGCCTGGCATTCAAAGCCACCTTCTTGCCTTTCTAGCTTTACTTCCCATACTCTCACATATAACACATACTACATGTTTCAGCTAAACTGAGACACTCAGCAGTCCCTGATCTCCTCCTGATTTCTCCTGCCTTCATGCTTTTGTTCAGTCCATCACACACACACACACACACACACACACATACACACTTGGACTTTCCCTTCTCCTTTCCCCACCTTCTAGAATCATTTCTTCCCATCAAGTCTCAATAGTTTAAAAGTCCATGATTCCTGCTCTACTGAAGATTGAAACTCCCCTTATCACCTCAAAATGCCTATTTCTATGCCTACATTTCATTCCTACTAAACAGCACAGGAAAAGGTGTACGTCTTTTCTAAGGTTAGTCCCTCTGCCTTAAGCTCTCCATCTCATCTCCTTCCATCTGCTAAGGCAATTTTTCCCTTCAATTGTCTCCTCTTTCAAAAGAAATAAGAGAGCATCAATGAAACAGTTTTAAATTGTGCAGAAAAAAAGAGCAGAAGGAAGGTCAGAAAATGGCACAGGTAGACAGGACAGCTTTGAAAATATTATATGAATATATACCTTAGGGGCAGCTAGATGGCGCAGTGAATAGAGCTCTAGCCTTAGAGTCAGGAGGACCTGAATTCAAATCCAACCTCAGACACTTTATACTTACTAGCTATGTGACCCTGGGCAAGTCAATTAACCCCAATTGCCTCACCAAAAAAAAAAAAATTTATATATGTATATACACACACACACACACACACACACACACACACACACACACACACACA
>NW_020954564.1:31585238-31678806 GCF_900497805.2 Vombatus ursinus
ACACACACACACACACACACACACACACACACACACACACACACACACACACACACACACTTTAGAAAAAGTTTACCTGGAGGTTTTCTCCCACATGCCTGCACTGGGAGGCTAAGGCTGGTGGATCACTAACTCAGAGTTAAGCCAATCAGATGTCCACATTAAGTCTGACATCAGTTTTGGGAGGTGGAACAAAGCTGACTAAAGAGAAGTAAACTGGCCCAGATTGGGGAAATGTTACTGTTACAATCTACAGTGTGATCAGACCATGAGGGGCTACATTTCTAACTTTGGTGAGATAGGAAGACGCATGTTTGTAATATTTTTCAAGTAAACAATAATAAAGACTTTTTTTAAAAAATTATCTCCTCTGTCATCTATATAGTCATACTTTCTCACCCCTCATTGGTTCTGTTAACAAATATGAACAGGTTCTTGGCTCCTTTCTAAAGTCCCACAAACATTCCCTTGACCTTACTATAGCCTAGCTTCTATCCTATTTTTCCTCTCATTTCCACTGTCAGACTCCAAAGATGGATTATTATTGCTGTGGCTTCCACCTCTGCCATCACCCACTCTTTCCTTAACCCCTCTAGGAGAGTTTCAGTGACTTCTACTCATCTGAAACTACATTCCCCAAGGCCACTGATAATTCCCTTCACTGCCAAGGATTGAGAGGACTTCCCTCAGTCTTTACCCTTGACCTGTGTAGCCTTTCCCACTGAAAACAAATCCTTTTTTGTGAAACTTCTCTCCCTTGTTCCCTCAGATACTGCAGCCATCCTGCCTCATGGGTTGCCCAGGCTCAGTGTCTTTGTTAGGTGCTCAAGCTCTCCTCTTCAACATTCTTTCCCTCAGTGATGTCATCAGTCACATTGCTTCCCCTATCACTGAAATGTATAACCACCTGCCCAGGTACTACCACCACCATCAGTCTTCTTCTCTTGAAGTCCCTCTCTTTCTCCAAGGTCCAGCTCAGATGATACCACCTAATCCATGAAGCCTTCCTTGACCTGTGCCTTAACCCAAGTTGGGAAGAGTATGGCATATCTCTTCCTGCTCACATTTCTTGTAACACTCTGTCAGGGCCTCTCCCTTTACACGTGTCCCATTCCCCTTCCATCATATTGCCTATGTACTTATCCTTCCCCCATGAGACTATAAGCTTCTTGAGAGCAGGGTCTGTGTCATCAGAACTATCTTTGCACCCCCAGCTTTGTATACAGTAGGTATTTAAGAGTGTTTATTATTTATTATTAAATTAAATTAATTTTCATTGAATTAAATAAATTAATATTCAATTAACTTGTCATTACTTATTTATTTATTATTGAATGGAGCCTGTCACTTAACCTCCCTGGGTCTCAGTTTCCTCATTGATAAAATAAGGGGGTTGAACTAAATGATGTTTAAGGTCCCTTATAACTCCGGGTCTATGTTCCCATAATGACTCCCAACCAGAAAAGATCTCCCTCATCTGAATTTTGTAGCTCTCTTATCTATTCTTATGACATCCTAATTCATATTATAGCTATGCTTGTGTCTTATTGTTCCCTACTAAATTAAGGTCACTAAGGGCAGAAACCATGGCATCCCCCTTAGCAAAAGAAGGGACCACACTTACTAAGCATGTGACAGAAAAGCTTTACGCTATAATAGAAAGAGCATAAAGCTTTGGAATTCGAAGGCCTGGATTTAAATCTCAGCTACATTGTCACTTCCTCTTTCTGAAGTGCCTTTTTGTAAAATGGAAATAATACTTGAGAAGCAGTGGTACATAGCAGGTAAAGAGAGCTGACCTCAGAGTCTAAAGGACCTGGGTCCCACCTCTGCTACATGCCCCCAAGCAACTCGGGAAGACTAAGAGTCTATCATCTCCAGGGCAAAAGCTCAACTGAATTGAAGAAGTTTCTTTATTGGGAGCTCTCTCTACCAGTGAAATCAAATGTTTATTAATTTTATTAAATTACTAATTTTACTAAATTTAAATTACTAATTTTACTAAATATTTGTTGATCTAACATCTCCAGCCCTATCTCTCTCTATGCCCTTTGGAAAGCAAACTGCCAGCAGGGAGAGAGGGCAAATCCAGGGTTTTTGAGTCAGCCCCACTGCATGTGGCTATGGCATTCCATCACTTTTTATCAATCTTGGCATAGATCACTGCAGGCCATTTAAAGCTTAACACTACCACCTACTGGTTCATATTCTATAATGCACCCATAACTAATTATGTTACTGATTTTTAAAAAGTCACCAATTTTTCCTTTAAATTCATTTCAACTTTGAGGTCACATGTGTATCAATATTTCTATAAGTCTTGAAATAGGAAGAGAGCTCCTGAGATGTTAAAGCCATTGAATATAATAATGACTATCAAATGGATAAAAATCACAATCAATAAACTAAAAATATTTTTTAAATGGTAATAGCTCATTTTGGATGATGCTTTATGGTTGAATAAGGTTTTCACAACAATCCCATGATACAGATAGTACAAGGGTTATTGTCCATTTTTTATAGGAGTAGCCTAGTGTAGTAGAAAGAACAGTGGACCTGAGTTCCTATCCCAGTTCAACCCCTAACCAGCCATGTGATCTTGGGAAAGTTGATTGGTCTCTCTGAATCTGTGTCTTCATCTGTATGCAAAATGGGGATAATAGAGCCTACCTCACAGGGGCATTGTGAAGTTCAAACGAGTCAACAGAGATGAGGTGATTTTTCAACAACTCCTACACATGTGAGTTACTGTTCATTAATGCAAACTTGCTGACTGGCCAATAGCTGACGGTCATTAATAGGTTGTACCTTTGATGAAAGATCCCAAACCCAAAGGATTTCAGAGGATCCTGTCCTGGTTTCCCTAATTCTGGGATGGTAAGGAGGGCAACTTCCTTACTCAAGGAGGTGCTACTTATAAAAACAAATAGAAGAACCAATCCTACAAATTACCCCCTTTGAATCGCCTCAACCAGTTGACCATCCCCAGTTCCTCCTCTCCTGGCTTTGTCTACAGGTTACCTGTGCCCAGTCCTTTGGAATTATTGGCAAGTCAGTAGACACAGTCCTTTGGATTGGGTGGGCATACATTCTCTGTTCCTACTATGGGGTGTAAGCCCTAGGAGAGAACCCCTCCCACATACCAACACCATCTCTCCCCTTCCACAACAACCGCTTCCATAACATCACCCCCCAAGATTCACAAGACAATAAAGAAGGGAGAACAGAAGGAAGACCACAAACTCTCAAGTTTGCCACTGAGGCAGGGGCCCAGAGGAAGGTTTCTTAACCTGTGGTCGATAAACTTGCCTTTTTAATATTTTAATATTAAAATATTAATTTAATATTAAATTTAATTAATTAATATTTAATATTTTGATCACTGTATTTCACTATAAGTGGTTCCCTCTGCAATTCTATATCTTTTACTTACATTTATTTAAAAACATCCTTCTGGGCAGAGGTCCATGACCCAAAAAAGGTTAAGAATCCCTGCTCTAGAGAGAAGCAGAGACAAATGTGGCTTCCTTAGCCTGCTGGCATTTAAATTCTTCCATAATCTGACCTTGGGGCAGCTAGGTGGTGCAGTGGATAGACTACTAGGCTTGAAATCTGAAAAACTCATCTTCCTGATTTCAAATCTGGCCTCAGACATTTACTAGCTGGGTGACCCCAGGCAACTCACTTAACACTTTAACTCCATTTCCTCATTTGTAAAATGAACTGGAGAAGGAAATGTCAAACCACTCTAGTATCTTTGCCAAGAAAACCCCAAAAGGGGTCATGAAGAATTGGACATAACTCAAAATAGACA
Organism: Vombatus ursinus; assembly: GCF_900497805.2. NCBI lineage: Eukaryota > Metazoa > Chordata > Mammalia > Diprotodontia > Vombatidae > Vombatus > Vombatus ursinus. The sequence continues at coordinate 31,589,053 of NW_020954564.1, forward strand.
CAGAAATCACAAATAATCTAACCTTTCCAGCCTTGCATCATATAAACAGCAAAACTGGACTACTACCTGCTCATTGACCTCACTCTTTTCTCCCCCATCTCTGCATATTCATGGAAGCCATTCCCAAAGTTCCCTCCTTATTTCTCCCATGGGAATCCTTTCCTTCTGAGACCTAGCTCAGGTGACATCTCTTCCACAAAGTCTTCCCTTGTCCTCCCGGGTGAAAATAATCTCTCTCAAATTTTCCTGGAGGACTTTGTCCAGTTCTTTCCTTTATACCTTTCACTTCCTACCTTATATCAAACTTACTTTTGTTATATGTCCTATCCCATGCCATTCAACCCCCAATAGATTATAAATTCCTTGAGGGCAAGGACATCTTAGTATCCTGGAGCCCAGAACAGTGTCCTACAGAAATAACAGGAGCTTATTAGCAGATACTTGTTGAGCTGTTAAGGGAGAGAAAGTTTGAGCTTACTTCAGATGATCAGTTCTAGTTGGCATAATTGTCAGGACCATGGCTGTATTGTCAATGGCTGAGCAAGAGGCCACCAGATTCAGCTGGGGAATGAACTTGATCTGCTGACACCAGTTGGTGTGAATTGCCTAGGGAAGAAAGCAGACAGTAGAGGAAGAACCAAACCAGAACTAAAGTCATGCTGATCCATGGCCAGCAGAACATACTGGGTCCCCAGGGCTATTTTATATCCTATCTATGTCTCATATTCACAGGGTCATTAGAGACCATCTAAGCACAGCGCCCACAGAAAACAAATTCTCACTATAATAACCCTCACAGGTGGTCAGCAGTATGATATGTTTTGTCCAAAGGTATTTGTTAATTATTATTTTGAAGCATTCCCCCACTTTGAAAAGTACTTTCTCATTTTAGCCTCACAACATAACTGGACAGGACAGGTATTGTTTTCCTCACTCTATAGAGAGAGAAACTGAAGCTCGGAGAAGTTAATTCTGACTCTTCTCTATAATATAAATCCAACCAATGGGAAGGAAAACTCACCTTCAATCGGTAACTTCTATGTACTTTAGACTTTTTAGTTAAAAGATGCTGCATAGAGATTTTGATGTAAGCACCACCTAAAAAAATAAGTCAAAAAACAAAAAACAAAGTCCAGTATGAATTACCTTCTCTCTACACATCTTCCCCTTTCCATTAATTCAGAAACTGTTTTATTAAGCTCCTACTATGTGCAAGGCACTGTGTGGCACTGAATATAAAGATTAAAAATGGCATAGACTCCTGCCCTCAAAGAACTTCCATTCTACCCATGGAGAGAAAAAAAAAGTAAAACATGAAGAGGGTCAGTAAGTCAATCAACAAATGTTTATTAAGTGTTTACTATATGATAGGCACTGATTGTGCTAAGTGCTGTGACTACAAATATAGTTTGGGGAATGATGGGGACAAAGTAGTTTAGGGAAATAAGAGGTGGGAGAGAATGCCTTCAGATTAGGGAATAAAGGAAGGATTTACAGACTAGGTGGCACCGAAGAGAAGCTCTGAAAAGTAAAGTTGTGGAGGGCCTCTGCTTTGGCACCCAAGTGTTACCATAATCACATTTAGTGCATGAATATGTAATTATTTGTATTCTATTGCCATAGTTGTAACTAGCTGTGGAGGGCAGCTTGCCTTTTCCACAATATTAATTTGATATAACACTTTTTTTAACCCTTCCAATATATAAATTGCTGCTATATTCCTATTTCAATTCAATAAAGTCGCTGGTCTCCAAAAAAAATAGTCTTTACATCTATTTCCTCATTTGATCTTGACAATTAGTAATTCAATGTTATTATTAGTAGTATTTCATTATTCATTGTTAGTAATAGTATTTTAATTTTTCTGATGAAGAAAGAGAGACACATATTGGGTGATTTGTCATGCAGTTACAGAATTAAGACTAAAACTTACCACTGTTAACTGTCTGGTATTTAGTGCTCTACTGTGCCAGTAACATTTAAATAATAATAATAATTCTATTGAATTACTTCATGCTATTGTAGGGAAAAACTCTATTTCCTAGTAGAATCCCATGATCTTCAGACACATAGACAAGTCACATCTCATCCCAGTTTCTTCCTCTATAAAATGATGAGGGTTGGACTTGACAGTCTGTTAAGAGCCCTTGTAGCTCTTATCATAATAATAATGGCAATTCAGCCTGAGAAAGAACCTCAGTGAGAGGTACCTTGTCTTGCCAGGTGATCTCCAGAATCTTTCTAAGACAATTCAAATGGAAGCGATTCAGTTTCCTGGCATGGCGCTAGTATGTCCAGGTTTCACAGGCATACAACAACGAGGCCAGCATGATGGCTCTGTAGACCTTTCGTCTGGTAGGCAACTTAATACCTCTTCTTTCCCATACTTTGCTTTGAAGCCTCCCAAACACTGAGCAAGCTCTCGCAATGCATGTGTCAACTTCATCATGTGTACATCTCTGGAAAGTTTACTGCTAAGCTAAGTGAATTTATACACAGTATTCAATATTTCTCCATTTGCTGTAACCAAAGTTTCCACATATGGATAGTATGGTGTTGGCTGGTGGAGAGCCTGTGTTTTCTTGGTGTTGTTAGGCCAAAATTAACACAAACAGCAGAGAATCAATCTTCACTTTGTTGCATTTCAGCCTCAGAGTCTGCATTTGAGGGTACAATCATCTGCAAACAAAAAATCATGAACAATTCTCTCTCCACTTTGGTCTTAGCTTGTGGTCTTTCCAAGTTAAATAATTTACCATCAGTGTGATAGCTGATCTTGATGCCATTTTCATCCTTGTTGAAGGTTTGTCAACATGGCTGAAAACATCATGCTAAAAGGCATGAGAGCAAGCAGACAACCCTGCTTTACTCCACTGGTGACTGGGAAAGCACAAGAGCATAATCCATTATCCAGAACCCAGGTAAGCATACCTCCATGAAATTAACATACAATACAGATGAAAATCTCCAGACAACCAAATTTTGACATAATTTTCCACAAGCCCTCATGACTGACAGTATCAAAGGCCTCGGTCAAATCAACAAACATTGTGTACAGACCTCTGTTCTGCTCCTGGAATTTCTCCTGGAGTTGTCGGGCAGTAAACACAATACTGACTGTTCCTCAGCACTTAAGAGAGATGCAGAATTCTGGGCTCAGTAAGAAGACAGGTGAAATTCAGTGTTATGCTGATAGTAACAATCTAAAGCACTTTTATGATTCCTTGAAGGCTATTTATGGGCCAAAGACTTAAGGGGCATCTCAACTAATCAGAGCTGTGGGAGCCACACTGATCAGTGATAAGGACATGATCCTGGAGAGATCGGCTAACCACTTCCATAGTGTTCTCAACAGACTGTCATCAATCAATGCTGAAGCCATTGATCAAATACCTCAGGTTGAAGTCAGTCTAGTCAAACTTCCAGCTGAAGTTTTGAATGACATTAAACTCCTCTCATGTGGCAAAACACCTAGTGCTGATTCCATTCTAGTAGAGATTTACAAGGCAGGGGGTCCACTCCACATGTATATAAGCTGACTGCAGTCTTCCAGGTTATATGGCAAAAGGAGGTTACCAGCTAGGAGATCAAGGATGCCTCCATTGTCCATCTCAGTAAAGGAAAAGGAAATAGGTTGTCCTATGACAATCAGGGAGAAGGGAGTCTCTTTCTTAGTCACTGCCAAAAAGATTCTTGCCAGAATTCTCCTTAATAGGTTGATCTTTCACCTGGAAGATGGTCATCTACCCAAAATCCATCTCTCTAAGCTTCGCTTGCATTTTACTTTTGATGGATTTAAACACTGCCTTCTTAGAGACGGACAAACTATCCTGCTAGTAAATTCTGTGGAGTTCTTGTTTATCGTTTAGTAGCTTCTGAATTTCCCCATCATTTTCATCAAACCAATCCTGATTTTTGTAAGTGTTCTGGCCCAGATGAGTAAGTGTGGTGCTGTACACCAAATTTCTGAAAACCGTCCACTCCTTTTCTGCTCCACTGTTGCCAATTGTTTGTTGGCTCAACTTTCCCTCCAAGTCAGCATCAAACTGTTATCATGCAGAAAAGGCTCTAATCTGTTGACATTACGTCTTTTGGTAGTTGTCTAGCTTTACACCCACTTTTGTTAAATGTGAGTGTTTAGCTTGGAGAGGATAAATCTAAGATCAGTCCAGCATTCAGTGCCACACATTACCTTCATCACTCTCATATCCTGTCTGTCTCCTCTCCTTACAATGACATAGTCTATTAAATGTCAGTGTTTGCTGCAAGGGTGCATTCATGAAGTTTTATTGTGTTTAAGTAAATGGAATACAGGGTCAGTGATGAGAAGGTCATGAGATGCACAAGTCTTCAGTAGCAAGTGACAGTTGCTATTGATGTTTCCAACTCTGTTTCTTCCAAGGACTCGCTGCCATGTCTGATAGTCTGTGACTACTCTGATGTTAAAGTCACCCAGAATTACAAGCTTGTCCTCTTTCAGCACATTGATGATGTGGGTCTCTGGGTCTTCATAAAATTTTTTCTTTGACCTCATCAGGGTTCGTCATGGTGGGAATGTACACATTGATGATGGCAGCATACTGCTAGTAGCAATTGCATTGTCATAAGCCTGTCATTCACTCCTTTTGGAAGGCACTCAAGCTTTTTGATTAGATTAGATTGGGGGCAGCTAGGTGGCAGCTAGGTGGCGCAGTGAATAGAGCACCGGTCCTGAAGTCAGGAGGACCTGAGTTCAAATCTGGCCTCAGACCAAACGCTTGACACTAGCTGTGTGACCCTGGGCAAGTCACTTAACCCCAATTGCCAAAAAAAAAAAGATTAGGTTTGATTGCGAAACCTACATCAGCTTCATGGCACTCCTCATCACCAAGACCAACCCAGAAAAACATGTATCCAGCTCTGACTTCAGTAAGCTGGCTTTCATTTCCCAGCCTTATTTTACTCAAGGCTGCTATCTGATGCAGTATCTGCTGAGTTCTCTCACAACAAGAGCTGTTGGTATTTCAGGTCTACTAGACTTCGTGTTGTCCACAAGTATGTGCACATTCTATGTGTGAAATCATCTTTGCAAAGGTTTTTGCACATTTTTTGTGTTTTGACAAGAAGATAAGATCTCCACCTGAGACAGTAAGCAAACCAGAGTTACGTAAGGTGAAGTAGACAATTTTAGGGTACTTTTTATAGCCCCTTCCTCATGCCAGGTGGTGAGCAGTGTAGTCCTTTAAAAAAGCTACTCAGCAAGGAATAGTTCACCTGTCAGATTTATGGAGAACAGAAGAATTTATGACCAAACAGAAGATAGAAAACATTATTAAAAGTAAAATGGATAATTTTGATTATATCAAATTGAAAAGGTTTTGCACAAACAAAACCAATGCAACCAAGATTAGGAGGGAAGCAGAAAACTGGGAAAGAATTTTTACAACCAGTATCTCTGATAAGGGTCTCATTTCTAAAATGTATAGAGAAATAAGTCAAATTTATAAGAATACAAGTCATTCCCCAATTGATAAATGGTCAAAGAATATGAACAGGCAGTTTTCAGATGAAGAAATTAAAGCCATCTATAGTCATGTGAAAAAATGCTCTAAATCACTATTGATTAGAGAAATGCAAATCAAAACAGCTCTGAGGTACCATATCACACCTATCAGATTGGACAACATGACAAAATGGGAAAATGATAAATTCTGAAGAAGATGCAGGAAAATTGGAACACTGATGCATTGTTGGTGGAGTTGTGAAATGATACAACCATTTTGGAGAGCAATTTGGAACTATGCCCAAAGGCTATAAAAATGTACATACCCTTTGATCCAGCAATAGCACTTCTAGGGCTGTATCCCAAAGAGATCACAAAAATGGGAAAATGACCCACATGTATAAAAATATTTATAGCAGCTCTTTCTGTGGTGGCAAAGAACTGGAATTTGAGGGGATGCCCATCAACTGGGGAATGGCTGAACAAGTTGTGGTACATGAATGTGATGGAATACTATTATGCTATAAGAAAGGATGAGCAGACAGACTTCAGAAAAACCTGGAAAGACTTGTATGGTCTGATGCTGAGTGAAACGAGCAGAACCAGGAGAACGTTGTACACAGTAACAGCCACATTGTGCGATGACTAACTTTGAGAGATTTAGCCCTTCTCAGCAATGCAAGGATCTAAAACATCTTCAAAAGTCTCATGATAGAAAATGCTATCCACATCCAGAGAAAGAACTATGGAGTTTGAATGCAGATTGAAGCATACTATTTGTTCTTTTCTTTCTTCTGTTTTCCTTTGTTCGTTCTTTCTGGTGGTTCCTCCTATTGGTTCTAATCCTTCCTTACAACATGACTAATGTGAAAATATGTTTAATAGGAATGAATACGTAGAGCCTATATCAGATTGCACACCATTTTGGGGAGGGAAGGGGAGAAAAATTTAAAACTCAAAAGTGTATGGAAGTGATAGTTGAAAACTAAAAATAAATTAATAAAAAATAAAAAAATAAAACATACTAGCTGCATGACTCTTGGAAAGTCACAACCAAGAAAAAAAATAATAGAGAAAGGCTTTCTCCCCCCTCCCTTAACATTAAGCTTTAAAAATGCTTTGTAAATAAACTCTCTCTTTTTAGCTTCACCTGAAAAAAAAAAAGCTGCTCAGATATCTAGGGGGCTGATGAATCCCACTGATGCTTCAGTCTAATGAGAAGACAATCTTATGGCCTGGGCTGCCTATGTGCAGGGTTGTGACCACAGCTTCTACTGTATCCAAACCTGCTACTAAGTCACTTGCCCATCACCACAGGACTTTGAGTAGGTGTGAAATAATAAAATAATAAAATAGTAAATAGTAAGATATAAAGTGGGGTGATGTCTTTTGACTCATGCACAGATTGGATGTAAGTAATGCAGAGTTGCAAGTTGGCCTTACTCTCTCTTCCAGTCACTGAGGTCCCTTGGCAGGACAGAAGTCAGACTGGTGATGGCCCAGGATGCAATGGATGACCTTGGTGTCTTCAATGTCTGACCAAACTCTAAATGCTCCACAGCACCTGCTTCCATTACCTTCAAGGCCCATTAAAACAAACTGTTCTCATCCATCCATTCCTCTGGGGAAGTCTTCACATGCTTGGGGTAAACACTCCCCTAACTCACCAACGGGTTTGAAGCCTGTCAATTACCCTCATTTATAGCTGATTTAACCCAGCTGCCAAGATGATTTTACTGGGGTGGGAGTGCTGTGCATGCTCCAGCTTCTTGGAGCTACAGATGAGAGTTGGGGGGCAGTTGGACACCAAAGGCAGAAAGCAGCCCTGAAAAAAGAGCTGAGTAACCTGTACATCCCATATATCCTTCTTGGATAATTGCAGGAATGAAAATTTGCAAGTTAGCTCTCCTAAGGAAAGTCTAAAAAGCTTATGGGTAAGGGCAGGGTAGAGGAGTAGAAGAGGGAGAAAAACAGAGTCTACACCACAGAATGGGCAGAAAAACAATCATCCATTTGTTGACCTTCTGTGAAGCACTATAGACATACTATTGAGCAAATTTTCTAGGTATGTGGAGCGGGATATTTGCAATAGTAATAATAATATCTCATATTTCTGTAGCCCTTTACACATACTACAAGATCCCTTTCCAGCTCAAAATCTATCACCCTGATTATCTGTATTTGACAAAAAAGAGTAAGACCATAGTGGGGAGGTGAATTGCCCTAGTCACACATCTAACTACTGCTAGAACCAGAGCTGGAACCCAGGTCTCCTGAGCACAAGACTAGGATAAATCCACCTAATTCACCATAAGACATTGATGATGGAATGCCTTATGCATCCTAAAGGCATTTAAAGGGACTACTGAACTCTCTGTAGCTGCAAAAAAGTGGAAACAAAGCTGAAGCCCATTTAATGGAAAAAGGTTAAACAAACTGTGATACATGAATGCAATCGAATATTACTACATTATAAGAAATGATGACTGAAGGGAACAATGGGAAGATTTATATAAACAGATATAAAGTAAAGTAAGCAGAACCAAGAAAATTATATACATAATAACTGCAACAATATGAATGGAGAGAACAAGAAAAAATTTAAAGTTGAACATTGTATGATTATAATGACCAAAGAAGAGATATAGGAATGCAACTTCCTCCACCCCAATTCTACCCTCACTCCTTCTTTGTAGAAGTAAGGAGCATTGGTTGATATGTTGGTTAGTGTTGAATGTGGGGCTTCTTGATGATTTAGTTTTGTTGAATTGATTTTTTCATCTTTTTTTTTTTTTTACAGGTGTAAGGGATGATTCTCCGGTGGGGAGAGGTGAAGGATCTAGTAGGAAATGAAAGTGATATAAAAACAATAGATAGCCATAACAACAATTTTTAAATAAAAACATAGAGAACATTGGAGAGGGTGATGTTTAACACAGAGAAAATCAAATCATGAATTGTCATCTCACTAGAGATATTCTAAGGGCCAGAGGCTTCCTGATGCTCCTTAAATTACACCACCTAGGCCTAACCTTGTTCTGGTTTCCCGAGATCAAACTTTGTTTTGTTCTGGAAGATATGTGGGTGAAACAATCCAGAATCCGCAATATCATCGGAGACAAAGATGAGGACATTGCCCTTTATATCACCAACACAAAACACGGCTTTGTGTTGGTCTGTCCTGGGGGGAGAGAGAGGAAACAGAAGAGGAAATCAATCCCTGAGACACTACTGCATCTGCTTCTGCTTCTGCTCTGCTCTGCTATCAAACATTCCCATCTCTTGAATGAGGAAGGCTACTACGAATGCTGCACTTGGTGTCTCCACTGATCATCATGGGCCTAGCAGCCTAAGCTCAGAAAGACTTCAAGTCAGGCCTAAAAATGTAGACTATGGGTGAAGAATAATTTTTAACAAAAATTGGGTGGGGAGGAGGGGAGGACAGAAAGGGTCCCTAATGAGTTAACTTTCAAATGGGCAGCCAACTTTAGCGTGTAGTGTCCTCATAGAAGCATAGAAAGTACAGTGGCAAGTGCAATGTATTAAAATCCTGTCTCTGCCACTGTACCTGTGTGATGGGGGGCACGTCACTTTCCTTCTCTGGGACTGAGTTTCCTCACCTGTAAAATCGGGGACTTGTAAGGTCCCTTCTAGCTCTAAATTTATGAACTTCTTTGGAAAGGAACTTAAACATCCCCTGGTTGGTCCCATCTTCTCAATGTGGAGATAGACAGGGAGGGAGCAACCTGCCCAAAATCACAAAGGAAATTATTTCTCTTTCAACACTCACTCAGAAAGAGAACAACTTGGAGACAGGGGATAAGAGTTGGAATCCCAGCCATTTACTGCTTGTACAGCCTTGGGCAAGTCATTTAACTTCTCTGGGCCTCAGTTTCCTCATATGTAAAAATGAGGGATTAGAGTTCAATAACTTCTATAGTCCCTTCCAACTCTAAATCTATAATTCTTTGATGTCAAATGTACTCTATTTTGGTATCTGTTAGGTATCAGTCTCTACCTTCTACTCTGGGTTTCACACACACTGATTTTTATCCTTTCAGGAGGGATTCCCAAAGCCATGGTGATGCTGGACAAGCATAGAAGGAAGATGCCAAAGAAGGACTCTTCTCCTTTAGAAAAAAAGCTACCTTTGGCAGGACTTTGAACAGCAGATGGGGTTTAAAACCAATTCCTCTAACTCAAGAGGCAATAGTCTTCCTTTATATCAAAGGCCCAAAGTCTTGAACCATAGTTAACAATGAAACATTGGGCCAAGCTATCAGAGACTTAGAAGTCAGGAATTGAGTAAATAACATTTTTGCACTCTTCCTTATCTGCCCTTGTTACAGGAATTGATTTTACATTTACTATTCTCTTATAAAAAAATCCCAAGTAGTAATATGCCTAAGTAGCAAGGTGGATATAGGGGCCCTGAGAAAGAAAGTAGAGACTGCAGCCATAAGGGATTTAATCTAGTATACTTGGGACAATCCAGAACAAGTCTTCAGCACCACTAACTCTAAGCACTTCCTCCACTACATGCCTGAGCAGGAACCCACGACTGCAGAAGCAGGAGGAAGCCAAGTAACCAATAGAGTCCTAGACTGTGTTGCCATACATCCTGATGCCTTAACCAAAGCATGAAGAAATACAGCCATTTCAATGGGCCACTGGAGGAGATATGCAAGGCCAGGAACAAGTTTTGTTGTTGTTGAGTCATTTTTAGTCATGCCTAACTCTTCATGACCCCATTTGGGGTTTTCTTGGCAAAGATACTAGAGTGGTTTGCCATTTCTTTCTCTAACTCATTTTACAGATGAGGAAATGGAGCCAAAGTGTTAAGTGACTTGCCCAGGGTCACACTAGGAAGTGTCTGAGGCCAGATTTGAACTCATGAAGATGAGTCTTTCTCACTCCAGACCCAGAAGTCTATCCACTGTACCACCTAGCTATTGAGGAACCAGTTAGTCCCCTTCAATAATACCCAGGATGGGCCTTTGGCCAAACTCACCAGTAATCCATGACTAAGGCACAACTGTCCAGGTCAATAAAGATAAAAGTCCTTTGGCATTTGTTTCCAGAAATGTCAAAGAATTCTGGGGAAGAATCAAGGAGAAATGCTGGTGAGCAAACCCAAACCCACTTATTGTCTATTGCTCTCAAGCTGTAACACGGAAGTCAGGGCACAAAACTGAAAACTGGCCACCAACCTCAGTTCTAAACTCCTCTAGTATTTTCTTTACCTGGAATCACAAAATCTTAGAGCCAAAGGAGACCTTTGGCGTCATTTAGCATTCAAAAACACAGTCTAGATTTAGAGTTGGAAAAAACCTTAAAAATCCTGTAATTCTACCACCTCACTTTAAAGATGGGAAAACTGAAGCCCTGAGACTCATTCAGGTCCACAGCTAGGAAGTGGCAAAGCCAGGATGAATCCCAGGTCCTCCAACTCCAAATTTAGGGAACTTTCTACTATATCAGGTTCATCACTATAATGCTTTCCTGATTTATGCAAAACACTTAACTGTGTTACCCTGTGAGGTAAATAGTAGAATTATTATCATGACCTGTAGCTAAATAAGAATAGCTAAAAAGACTGAAATTCAGAGTCTTTTTAAGTGACTTTCAAATACCACAGAGTTAATAAGCATCTGAACTAGGGCTTGAATTCAGGTTTTTTGACAAGTCCAGGGTTCTTTCCATTCATAACCATTGCCCCTGTTACAACCCCTGCTCTCCCAATTAACCTCAAGGACAATGTCACCAACAAATAGTCTCGATTTAAACACCTCTAGTGATTGGGAGCTTATCACTAAATGGTGCAGCTATTCTATTTTTGAATGGTTCTAATTTTTAGGAACATCTTCCTAAATTAAACTGAAATTTGCCTCCAGTAACTCCTGAAGCTAGGTTCCCAACTCTTCCCTCCAGGCCATATGGTTAGCAGTGGAACCTTAACTAGAACCCAGATCCTTCTGATGACTAGTGTGCTTTTTTTTCCACTGTAACTCCCCACTAGGACCCCAACTTAATAGTTGTATAAAGAGTGATGGAGGTCTCTTGCTATTCATTTTAATGGGATTATATCTGTATTACTAATCCCCCAGTACAATGCTATCTATTCTGGCTGAGTCTCAAAAGATGTTTAATAATAGATATCTTACCTTCCAACACAAAGGGAGGCCTTCTCGAGCCTCTGAAGAGGGAATTCAGTCTGCTTCAATCACCTCCCCATGCCTGCTCTTACCTAAATCCTGGTCTGTGGATGCAATCACCATCAGGTTGATGTTATCCAGACATATCATGTCGTTGACCCACATCTGCTGAGTGTGGCGGCGATGTGTCTGGTCCAGCTAAGAAAAAGAAAGATTGATGAGCAATGGGCAACATGCCCGTTAAAAACAATCATAATCCAACCTCCTCATTCTACAGATGAGGAAACTGGAGCCCAAAGAAGGGAAGGGGTAAAGGTGGGAACAAGATCCAACCCTGGTTATTGGGTCATAGAATCATAAATGGAGAGCTGGAAGGGACCTGAGGGGTCATCTAGTCCATCTTACTTATAGATGAGGAAACTGGTGCCCAAATAATTAAAGTGACTTGTCCAAGGTCACTTAGGATGGGAGTGATAGAACTGACATAAAAACCTGGGATTGAGGAATGGTTGAAGGTTTTGGTGTATGAATGTGATGGGATATTACTGTGCTACAAGAAATGAGAAAACAGATAATTTCAAAGAGACATGGAAAGCCTTGTATGAATTGATATCAAGTGAAATGAGCAGAACCAGAAGAACAATTTATAACTGTAATATTGATATTATAAAAATGAACAATTTTGAAGATTTTTATAAATTGATGGAGAATGAAATTAGTAAAGTCAGAAAAACAATTTATACAGTAAGGACAACACTCTTAAAGAAGCAAATTTTGAAAGCTGTAAGAACTATGATCAATACAATGACCATCCAGGGTTTAAAAAGATCAGTGATGAAACATACTATCTACCTCCTGACAAAAAAAAAATGACAGATTTTAGAGTACAGAATGAGCCATAAATATTTTTGTAAGCAGTTATGAGGGAATGTTTTGCTTGACTATGTCTATTTGTTACAAGGAATTTGTTTCTCTTTTCTCTCTCTCTCTCTTTTTTTTTTAGTGAGGTGGGGATAAAGGTAAGAGGAAACAAATAGATTTCTGTTAATTTTAAAAAAAAAAACTTTACCACTACTAGGTCTGTACCCCAAAGAAATGAAAGAAAAAGGAAAAGGACCTATATGTAAAAAAATATTTATAGCAGCTCTTTTTGTGGTGGCAAAGAATTGGAAATTGAGGGAATGCTCATCAATTGGGAAATGATTGGGAACAAAATGTGGCATATGATTGTGATGCAATAGTATTGTGCTATAAGAAATGACAAGGGAGATAGTTTCAGAAAAACATGGCAAGACCTACATGAACTGATACAAAGTGAAGTGAGCTGTACACAGTAACAGCAATATTGTAATGATGATCAGCTATGAAAGACTTGGCTGCTCTGATCAATACAATGATACAAGACAATGCCAAAGAATTTGTAATGAAAAAATGCTATCTACCTCCAGAGAGAGAACAGATGAACCCTGAGTGCAAATTAAAGTATACTTTTTCGGGGGCAGCTAGGTGGCACAGTGGATAGAGCACCGACCCTGAAGTCAGGAGGATCTGAGTTCAAATTCGGCCTCAGACCAAACACTTGACACGTACTAGCTGTGTGACCTTGGGCAAGTCACTTAACCCTGGTTGCCTCACTAAAAAAAGCCAAAAAATAAATAAAGTATACTTTTTCACTTTCTTTATTATCCTTGCTTTTTTTATAATACATAAATAGGTTTCATTTAATTTCTCAGGCATAATTGATATATTACTTGCCTTCTCAGTAGTTTGGGGAAAGGGCAGGAGGAAGGAAGAGAACTCAAAATTTTAAGAAAAAAGAATGTTAAAAAGCACTTTAAAAAATAGATGGGAGGCACTGGTGGAGCATGGACGAAGTGGAGCTGCCTACCAGTGTGGGATGCTACGTGTACTTTCAGATGAGGAAACTTTTTGCTAGTTTTGTTTCATTTTGTTATAAGAAACTTCTCACACAGCGGGGAACAATTTGTAAATGTTTGTAATGAAAAAACAAAACTCATCAATAGAAATTTTTTTAAAAATAAAAACTCAGTTCCTCTGACTCCAAACCCAGTGCTTTCCACCGCATTGTTCTGTCTCCTTTGGTCACCCAGCAAGGCCGGCTTAATTTTAATCACACTCCTCCTATTACCAACCAATAACAAGGGCTTCATTATAACGTTGACCTTGGGATCTTGACTGCAAGGCAATGTGTAATAAGGTTCTTATGGTATTTCAACTAAACCCCCTAGGATAAAGTCCAAGGAGAACACTCAAGGAGCACATTTTATAACTTTCAAAGAACATTCCTATGAAGTAAGTTTTGCCACTGGAAGTAGACTCTTACCAAACACATGTTTGGTCCTTTACCTATCAGTGTTTCCCAAAACAAATCATACTGTTGGTTTTGTAAAATATCCACCTTCTCTGCCTCCCTCTCACTTAGGGACAGAGAATGAAGAGTACAAAACAAAAGAGTCAGGGATGGAAGGAATAGGACACGGGGTAAAGGGAAATGAGTTTGTTTTCTAAATTTACAGGCTTTAAGAAATAAGAGCATTTTACAGGAATGGTCTTATAGTTCAGTACAAGTTTGCCAATGGCCAGTACCAGCTCACGAGCCAGGGGACATTTAGGAATTTATAATCTAGGCAAGTAATAGGATCACGAATGTGTAATTTTACATTCACAATAGTGGTCAAAGGGCTCTGTGATTTAACCAGGATGAGGGTACTCTCTTCTACCAATACCAACCGATAATAATAATAAAATAGCTAGCATTTATAAACCTTATTACATATACAATCATCATGCAGAAGAATCTTTACCTATGTTATCACATTTGATCATCACAACAATCCTGAAAGGTAGATGCTACTGTCATCCCTATTCTCCATATAAAAAAACTGAGACCAAGAGAAATTAAGTGACTGACTGTCCTCAAGGCCTAGTGCTCTACTAGGCCAATGACACTCTGCCTATACCTCAGTAGATAAATGTTAGTGAGTTGCCTGGAACACCAAGAATTTAAGTTACTTGCTCAGGATCATAGAACTAGTAAGTGTCAGAGGTGGTGATTGAACTCCAGACAGTACACTCTGCGTTCTCCATAAAATTTTTTGGTTAGTTAATGAACCTGTGAATTCACAGATGTGTAGATCAGGTAAGTTGTCTGAGGCACTGAAAGGTTAAGCAATTTGCCCAGGCTTATATAGCCAATAAGCGTCACAGGCAGCACTTGAACCCAGGTCTTCCTGACTTTGGAGACCAGTTCTATCCACGGTAGCCTTTTTAAAAAATAATAATACTTTCTATAACTCCCTTCAGGTTTGCAAAGTGCCTTACATATGTTATCTCATTTGATCCTCATAACAACCCTGTGAGGTAAGTAATGTTATTATCCCCATTTTATTTTATTTTATTTTATTTTATTTTAATTTATGTTGCTAGGCAATGGGGTTAAGTGACTTGCCCAGGATCACACAGCTAGTAAGTGTTATGTGTCTGAGGCCTGATTTGAACTCAGGTCCTCCTGAATCCAGGGCCAGTGCTTTATCCACTGTGTCACCTGGCTGCCCACCCCTATTATCCCCATTTTAGAGATTAGGAGAGATTCAGGATTTGCACCAAGGTCCTTCTAACTTCCAGTCCAGCTCTCTATCCATTGTACCATTTTAAAAAATCAAATCATAAAATCACAACTTAGACATGGAAAAGGCCACAGAGACCACCTAATCCAACTACCTCCTTTTAAAGAAGAAAGTGAAATCCAGCGAGTTGGGAAGTCACCTGCCCAAGGTCACACAGGAAGTCATTGGCTAGGGGCAAGACTAGACCCAAAGTCTCCTGACTGTCATCTAGTGTTCTTTCTACTGCCCTGTGAGGTCTCCAACTCATCACGATACAGATTCTCTTCTTTCTAGCTTGCCAAGACTGAAAATACCAAAATACAAATGCACAACCAATTAAGGAGCAATTATTTGCATAACAAAGGATTTGCCTAGGTTTTGCCTTAAACAGAACTTCATTAATGCATTTAAATGTTGGGAGGCAGCATGATTAGAAGACCTAGACTCATGTGCCAGTTGTATTTGTTATGTGATATCCAGTAAATCAATGAACTGATATCTTCCCAACTTGTCTCATTCCCCTTCATACCTTGCACATCATCTCCCCTACAAGCTCTTGAACAAATTAGGGAGAAGCAGAGAACGGAGCTAATCAAGGTGAGCCCTCATGAAGGAGAGGTACCCAGAAGAATAACCAAGGTCCCCATTACAATTCAATAATTAATAAATACAAAAACATTTATTAAGTACTTAATATATGCCCCCACTCCCCAAGGGGCGAGAACACAAATACAAAAGTAAAGTAACCCGGCTGTTAAGGAATTTATATTCTAATACAGAGACTATAGATAAGGGAATGATGGCTCAGAAGGGGTATTTTGGTTTGGGAGTCTTAGGGATAGAGAGTGGAATCATAGTAGAGTTGACTGATAGTCCCTTTCCAGTAGCAATGGCAATATTGATTTAATTATGGTTCCCCAAAATGGGGATGGGGAAAGCTATTTATGCCTACAAAACAAATGGTAAGAAGATGGTTGGTGGAATGTGAAATAAAGTGAGCTTAATAAATGATTTTTCATTCATTCAAAATTGTAAGGAAAAATTACTGAAAGACTTAAGAAATTTCATCAATGAAATTGCCTCCAAAACATCAATAACGTAGTATGCCACTTACCTCCTGACTGAGAAGTGATAGTTTCAAGGTGAAAAATGAAAAAAAAAGCACGCTTTTCAGACCTAGCCAATGTGTAAACCCACACATTCGTTTTGGTTCTGCGAGTCTATTACAAAGGTTTCATGTTTTTTCTTTTTTTGCAGTGGGAAAGAAGAGTTAGCAATAGTATTATCCATAAGAAGAAGCAGAAATAAAAGAGGGTTACTGAAGTGTTTTTTAATGCACAGAAGTGAAGAAAGTTCTGAACAAAACAAAATTGAGCAAGACAGCTTTGAAAGTAACATTAAATTTACTATATACTTAAAAGGAAAAACAAGCTATATCTAATAGAGATTTTCACAGTCATATATAATCCTCATTATCAACTTTCATTTATATATGGAAAAGTTCATTTTATTTGGTGTTACAATTTAGAATAAAAAAATTTTTTTTTCAAAGGAAGACTTCATGCAAATGAGTCTTAAAGTGGACCCTGAAGGTAGGATGTGTATACACAAAGGGATGGCAACAGGCCATTCCAAGGATACGAAATAGCATGAGCAAAGGCACCAGGATGATAATGAGCAATGTCTAAATGAGGTACAATGTGGAGACCCACTTGAGGGTAGTGGAGGGGACCCAGTCTGGGAGATAAGAAATAAGATTGGGAAAGTAGAGCGTGGCCTAAAATGCTTTATGGGGATGTGCTGTTAACACAGTTACTTTTTTTTTTTTTATCTAATGAGTAATAGAGAGCCAATATAAGCCCTGGAACAGGAGATCTTCATAACAAAAGCAGTTTTTGAGGAATATTAACATGGCAGTGTTATACTAAGTGAAGGGGTGAGGATAAAAGGTGGTTAAGGGAGATGAGTGGCAAGAGACAAGCAGGGGGCAAACTATGTCATCTGTTTGTGCCTGCCCTCTCTTTAACCAGGTGAAAAGCATCCTGAGGGCAGGGATCATATTTTTTTATTTCTTTTGTATCCTCTTCAGTATCTCATACAATGCTGGGTACACAGTGAGTGCCTGATAAATGCTTGTTGGTTAACTAAAAACAATGTTTCTTACTTTTGAAAAGGCCAAAAAATACCACCAGGAAGAATTAATTCCAAGGACTGGCCTTGGAACAGTACGTACTCATGTCCTACCATCCTCTCCAGGAAAGGCAATAAAGGAGGGGAGCCCTGACCTAGAGTTCCTTCTTCCCAGAAGCCTCCACAGAAAGAAGGAAACAGAAGATAAGCTCCCTCAGCATACTCAAAGTTTGTGGACTGCCCATGCTAATTCCAATTCTGTCTTGACACATCACAAAAATTTAGACTGGCTCCTACAGACCTCAGTTTCCTCCCTAAATATGGGATGATGGTATTGGTTCCCTCCCGGTCCTGAAGGGATATGCCCAGAAATACTTAACAGAAGTCATTGTAAAATTCTTCTCAATTATACAAGGCCTATAAAGTAACTGTGTTTACAACACATTTAAAATAAATCTTCCATCTCTAGAGAATCATTGATTTTCTTCCCATATTCCTACATGTTTGCCACTGGCAAATATCTCTAAATCCCTAAATGTTTGCCTCTCTTGCCACTGGCTAAAATTCAGGAAAAAAGAACTAGAAAGTTGGGTGTTGAACATACTGATCTGTGTCATCTTTGTATTAGCTCTTCAGCTCCTCCAGGACAGAAACTATGACTATGGAGATTGTATTATTTTAAACAGTCAGATTCTATTATTATGACTATGAATGAATCACAAAACTATGAATATGATTCATTCATTCATGATTCTATGCCCAAATAGGAGTTATCTTCTCCACCCAAAATTTCCCCTCCTCTAATCTTCCTTCAAAGTGAGACTGATGACTTTGAGAAATTCTGCCTCACTTAAATCCAATTCACAAGCAATGCAAGACATCACCCCATGATGTAATCAGTCCTCTTCCACTGCAAAGGACAAACAACAATTTCTTTAGAGGGCACCACTATCAAGGAGCAGAATAGTGCAAGGAGGAAAACACTGGCTTTGGAGTCGGAAAGCCTGGGTTCAAATCCTGCCTACTAATGTCAAAACCTTGAGCAAGTTGTTTAAGTAGACCTCAGTTTCCTCATCTATAAAAAGAGGAAGCTGAACTTGTTAGCCCCAGGTCCCTGTCAGTTCTTAAATTTATATGATTCTATGATCCTAAAAGGCATTCAAGTTCATAACCTTGGAATTCTCCCTGAGTCTCACTTCTCTCACCTACTTCCCATCTAATCAATTGCCAAATCTTGCAGATTCTGCCTCCAAGACAACTCAACTCTCAATCTATGTCTTTCATATGAACCCTTCCTCAAAGGCAGGAATTGTCTTGTTTTTGCCTTTGTATCACCAAATGCTGAATACAGGGCTTTATGAGTCACTTAATACGAAAGGGAAGGAAAAGGAATAAGCATTTATATATAGTCTATTAGGGGCCAGGGGTGGGGAACCTGCAGCCTCGAGGGCACATGTGACCCCCTAGGTCCTCAAGTGCAGCCCTTTGACTGAATCTAAACTTCACAGAAGAAATCCCCTTAATAAAAGGATTTGTTCTGTAAAACTTGGACTCAGTCAAAAGGCCACATCCAAGGACCTAGAAGGCTACACGTGACCTCGAGGCTGCAGGTTCCCCACCCCTGCCAGGGGGTGCTAGGCATTTTATAAATATTATCTCATTTGATCTTCACAACAACCCTGTGAGTAGGCACTCACAGGGTTATTATCCCCATTTTATAGCTGAGGAAACTAAGGCAAACAGAGAGGTAAGTTACTTGTCTTGGGGTCTCAGAAATTAAGTGTCTGAGGACAGATTTGAACTCAGGTGTTCCTGACTTGAGGCCAGCACTGTATCCACTGTGCCCCCCAGCTGCCTGATAATAAGTTAAATAAATAATAATAATAAATCTTAATCTTTAATTAATTAATTAGCATTTCTTGAACTACCTGGTTCTCTAATGGCCACAAACATGAATCTTCCTCTCTATCCCTCTCCTCTCAGTAGCCTAAAACCTTCTTTTCTTAAGCTCCCAGAAGATATCTTTACCTCCAGTTTTGCAGAGAAAATCAAGACCATCTGCTGTGAGCTCCCTGTATCCACTGCCGCAGTCCTCAAAATGTTTCCACATCTTTACCTACCCTCTTCTTCCTTAACTTTTGGCTCTGAGGAAGAACCACTGCTTACAACCTTAAAATCTGACTTCTGAACCCACCCCTCAGCTGAAACAACTCTCCCCAAGATTGCTGATGTTATCTTTTCCCAACCTTCCCTCCCTGACCTCTATGCAGTCTTTGACATTCTTCACCACCCCAACCTTCTAGGTGGCTGAGTGTTGGATAGTGTGCTGGACCTGGAATCAGGATGATCTGAGTTCAAATATGATCTCAGATACTGAGCAGATTAATTTCTATCTGTCTTAGTTTCCTCACCTGTAAAATGGGGATTATAATAGTATCTACTCCCCAGGGTTGTTGTGATGATCAAATGAGATAATATTTGTAAAGCACTTTGCAAACCTTAAAGTGCTATATAAATGCTGACTACTGTCATTATGGGCAGCTAGGTGGCACAATGGATAGAGTGCTGGGCCTGAAGTTAAGAAGACTCATTTTCCTGATTTCAAATCCAACTTCAGACACTTATTAGCTTTGTGACCCCGGGCAAATCCTTTACCCTATTTGCTTCAGTTTCCTCATCCATAAAAATGAGCTGGAGAAGGAAATGGCAAACTGCTCCAGTATCTTTGATAAGAAAACCCCAAATGGAGTCAGGAAGAGTCAGACACAACTGAAAGGACTGAACAACACAACATTATTATTATACCATCTTCTTTCTTGACTTATCTGAAGTTGATTCTCCATTTCCTAGCTTCATGTATTGTGACAAGACATCCCCTATGTCTGGAAAGCATTCTGTTCCTGTCCTCCCCTCTCTGTCCTTCTCTTCCCTCAAGAATCAGCTCAGGAGCCACCTTCCCTGATCCTCACAGTAGTAAGTGCTCTCTCCCTCCTTAAATTATATTGTTTTATGCCTATTTCTGTACATGTTGGCTCTTCCTACCCATACCCCCAAGCAGGATGCAAACTCCTTGTGAGAAGGGACTGCTTCGGTTTTGTTCCTACGTCCCAAGCACAGTGACTTGCTCATTGTAGACATTTAATAAAAGCTTGTTGAACTGTACTGAATTGAATTACATGGACTGTCCGGAGCAGCTTGAAGGATTCGTCCCAGAACTGAAGGATCCCGTCTTTGGTGACAGTAAGGAAGCGACCAGCTGATCCCTGAAACTGATTGGCTAAGAATTGCAACTTCACAATCTCATGTCCGTGATTCCTGGATGAGGAAATAAATTTTAAAAAAAAAAGAAAGAAGATAGAATGAAACAAAAGAAAGATTTAATCACATCACAAGGTTGCAGAGGAGGAACAGAGGGGGAAAAAAAGAACAAGAAGAGGATTCTTGTGAGAGAAAAAAAAAGAAATTCAACTGGTTTTGTGAAGGTCCTTCAGAGCCTCCTCTTCCCTCCTTCCCCATCCCTCCCTTAGTTTTATTTAATTAAGGTTTATAGTCTACAGATTATACACACTGGGGAGGGAAAAACAGAACCCATCTATGGTCTTGGCTTAGTAGGAATCTACAGAAAGCAGCAAGTTTGTCATGCAAGTGCTTTGGAACACAATGGGTTGTGGGAACAAAGGAATGAACAATTTTATAAATCCCTTTCCATTGGAAATGAGGCCCTAAACAAATAGTGTAATGAACACAAAATGAGCTCTGCAATAATATTCCAATTACCATGCTTGTTGCAAAGATATTAGGAACGGGAAAAAGGGCAGAGGTGAGGGAACGTATAGGAATCATGGCAATCCCATCACTAGAGAAAGATAAAAGTAGAGGAGGAGGAATTTAGGAACAATTCTGATTCCCTTACAACCTGCTTAGGAAAGCTAAACTACAGATTTAGATGAATGAGGAGAAAGTAAATAAGGGAATCCTCAAGCTGGAAGAAACTCAAAGATTGTCTCATCCAACCCCTAGGTTCAGAATGAATTCCCTCTAAACCATCCAAAGACAGTAGTTAGTCATCTATCTTCTGCTTAAAGATCTCTACTGACAAGGAACTCAATATCTGACAAGGAGGTGCATTCCATCAGTAGCCACCCTTGACCTAACAAGGCCTTCCTTGAAGGCCTCACTCTGAAGAATGAACTCACTAGAGAACTTATTAGAGTGAATTGGTACATTAGGATCACAGACTAGTCCTTGTTATTCCCCCAAGAAGACAGTCAAATCCATCTCTCACTTTAACAGCCCTTCAGGTATTTGGAGGACTTTAATCATACCCACCCCCAACAAAGCCTTCTTCTATTCTCTAGGCCCACCATTTTCAAACTTCTTGGTCTCAGAACTTCTTTCACATTCTTTTTTTAAATTAATTTATTTATTTTTAGTTTTCAACATTCACTTCCACAAGATTTTGAGTTCCAAATTTTCTCCCCATCTCTCCCCTCCCCTCCACCCCAAGACAACATGCATTCTGAATACCCCTTCCCCCAATCTGCTCTCCCTTCTATCACCACCCCCACCTTCTCTTGCCCTCTTCCCCTTCTATTTTCCTATAAGGCAGGATAGATTTTTATACCCCATTGCCTATATCTTATTTCCCAGTTGCATGTAAAAACAATTTTTAACATTTGTTTTTAAAATTTTGGGTTTCAAATTCTCTCCCTTCCTCCTTCCCCACTCACCCTCATTGATAAGGCAACTCAATATAGGTTATACATGTGTAGTCATGCAAAACACTTTCATAATAGTCATGTTGTAAAAAACTAACCATATAAACTATATAACTATATAAATAATTATAACTTCATCCTATCCTGCCCCCCATTTATTGTAGTCTCTCCTTTGACCCTACCCTCCTCAAAAGTGTTTGCTTCTGCTTACCCTCTCCCCCAATCTGCCCTCCCTTCTATCATGTCCCCCCCTCATCTCCTTCCCCCCTATTTTCCTGTAAGGTAAGATAGATTTCCATACCCAATTGAGTGTGTATGTTATTCTCTCCTTAAGCCAAATCCAATGAGAGTAAGATTCACTCATTCCCTCTCACCTCCCCCCACTTCCCCTCCACTGTAAAAGCTTTTTCTTGTCTGTTTTATGTGAGATAATTCACCCCAATCTACCTCTCCCTTTCTCCTTCTCCCAGTACATTCCTCTCTCATCTCTTAATTATATATGTATATATATATATGTATACACACACACATCTTCCTACTACCCCAATAATGAGAAATGTCTCTTGAGTTGCAAATATCTTTTCAATATCATCTTTTTTTGAATGTAAACAGTTCAACTTTAATAAGTCCCTTATGATTTCTCTTTCCTGTTTACCTTTTCACGCTTTTCTTGAGTCTTGTATTTGAAAGTCAAATTTTCTATTTAGCTCTGGTTTCTCAAGAATGCATTAAATTCCTCTACATCATTGAATATCAATTTTTTCCCCTCATTGATCACACTCGGTTTTGCCAGGTAGGTGATTCTTGGTTTTAATCCTAGCTCTTTTGACCTCTGGAATATCATATTCCAAGCCCTCTGATCCCTTAATGTAGATGCTGCTAAACCATGTGTTATCCTGATTGTGTTTCCACAATACTTGAATTGTTTCTTTCTGGCTGCTTGAAATATTTTCTCCTTGACCTGGGAACTTTGGAATTTGGCTATAATATTCCTGGGAGTTTTCCTTTTGGGATTTCTTTCAGGAGGTGATCAGTGGTTTCTTTCAATTTCTATTTCACCCTCTATTTTATTTCAAGAACATCAGGGCAGTTTTCCCTAATAATTTCTTAAAAGATAATGTCTAGGCTCTTTTTTTGATCATGGCTTTCAGGAAATCCAATAATTTTTAAGTTATCTCTCCTGGATCTATTTTCCAGGTCAGTTATTTTTCCAATGAGATATTTCACACTGTCTTCTATTTTTTCATTCTTTTGGTTTTGTTTTACAATGTCTCGATTTCTCATAGAGTCATTAGCTTCCATTTGCTCCATTTTAATTTTTAAGGAATTATTTTCCTCACTGAGCTTTTGGACCTCCTTTTCCATTTGGCCAATTCTGCTTTTTAAGGGTTCTTCTCCTCATTGGCTTTTTGGACCTCTTTTGTCATTTGGGTTAGTCCATTTTTTAAGGTGTTATTTTCTTCAGTATTTTTTTGGGTCTCCTTTAGCAAGTTGCTGACTTGTTTTTCATGATTTTCTGGCATCTCTCTCATTTCTCTTCCCAATTTTTCCTCTACTTCTCTTACTTGCTTTTCAAAATCCTTTTTGAGCTCTTCCATGGCCTGGGACCAATTCTTATTTTTCTTGGAGGCTTTGGATGCAGGAGCTTTGATTTAGTTATCTTCTGGTTGTATGTTTGATCTTCTTTGTCACCAAAGTAAGATTCTATAGTCTAAGTTTTTTTGTGCTGATTGCTCTTATTCCCAGTCAATTACTTGACTTTTAAACTCTTTGTTCAGGTAGGGCTCTGCTTCCAGTGTGGAGGGTGCACTGTCCCAAGCAGGGGTTTTATGCAACTGTTTTCAGAGATACTTCTAGGGACTGTAAATTTTCAGTTCTTCCAAGGTGGTATGATCAAAGGCGAGGTGTTTACTCCTTTCCTGGCCTATGCTCTGTTCTATGAGTGACCACAAACACTCTTTTCTGCCTTTGAACTGTGAGGAGGATTCTCTCTCCACCACTACACCAGTGCTCATCCTCGCCCCAGGACTGTGACCCAGATCCAAGCAGGGGCAAAGCAAGAGAATCCTGCCTCAGCACCAGCAAAGAGATCCCTGCAATCCTGCTCTGATCAGCCGCTTGATCCCTCCATCATCTGTGGGCCAAGAGTTCTGGAAGCAGTCACGTTTCCTAGGGCTGTCCTAGGACTGGGGCTGGGACCATGCTCCTCTCTCACTAAGGTCCAACAGACCTTTCCTACTGACCTTGTAAGTCATCTTTGACATTTGTGGGTTGAGGAGTCTGGAAACCACTACAGCTGCTAGTGATTCAGTCCCCTGAGGCCTGCTCCAGGTTCACTGAGGCCTGGTCTTTGCCTGTGCGGCCCAGGTTGAACTGTGCTCCTCTCCTAGCCCGTCACAACAGACCTTTCCCATCAACCATCCAGGTCATCCTGCGCTGGAAATTTATTTCACTCTGTCTTTTTGTGGGTCCTACTGCTCTAGAATTTGTTTAGAGCCATTTTTTATAGGTATTTGGAGGGGTCTGGGGGAGAGCTCAAGCAAGTCACTGCTTTTACTCCACCATCTTGGCTGCGCCCCACCTCTTTACACTCTTAAAAATTATTGAGGTCCCTTTTATACACTCTTAAAAATTGAAGGCCCCAAAGAACTATTTTTGGGAGTTATAGCTATCTATATTTACAATACTAGAAATTAAAACTGATAAATTTTAAAGTATTCATTTAAATATAATTATGACTAGGTAAAACAATGAAAACATAAAAAACAAAGAAATCAATAAAAAACTTTTTTCTAATTTTAAGAGGTTACTATCTTTTTTGACACTGTACACTAAGGACCATGAGAACTTTTCATCTAACTTATAACTGCAAGTTTCCATATATGCTGTTTCCCTGCAAATTCCTTAAGAATAGAGACTCTTACCTTTCAATTTGTATACCCAGTGCTTACTACAGTGTTTCACACATAGTAAATGCTTAACAAATGCTATTTTCATTAAAGAAAAAAAAAGATTTTACCTCAAGGACCCCCAGAAAGAGTCTCAAGGACTGTCAGGGGTCTGTGGACCTCATTTTGAGAACCACTGCTCTAGGCTATGGACTAGACCCATAATTGAATAGAAAGGGACCTGAGTTAGCTCCAAAATCAAAAAATGGAGTCAGGATGGTTCACTCAATTTCCATAATTGATCACTTGCTATCCGAATCCCCTCAAATCCCTCCCTGTTGAAGTATAAGAACACAGGAGTAGGAGTTGGGAGACCCAAGTTCTAGTCACATTACTGCTCTTACCTAGCTGATGACAGAATCAGGCTCTAGAAAGATGGACCACATCTAACAGAATGAGACACAATGGGAACGTGTCCTGCACTTAGATTCACAAAAATCAACCACACAGAAAACCTTAGTGCATTGTTTGAACTTAGCCCTGCATGGCTGGGAAGCTGGACCATCCCTAACTGCTGATTAAAGACTCTTACCTAAGGACCTAGGTTATGCTGACCAGAAACCCAGTCAAAATCCAAAGACTGATGCAAGGAGTTTTCTCACAATTGTACAACTCAAGCAATACATATGTCTTATTTGAAAACTGACCCAATACTGATCTATCAGTTATTGTTTCCATGTTCCTCTGATTGTTCACAGACACTTGGGGGAAGTGGGACACCTGTTTTTTCTGATTTCAGGGAATAACAGCCATTCACTCTCCCACTTCCAACCTGGAAAGTCGCTAATTTTTCCTCCAATTAGAAATGAGATTACCTAATATTGTATCCTGGTTAATTGTTTCTTTGTAATTAATGGGCCTTATTTGATTATTGTTTTTAATGTATAAAAGTCTGTCTTCTCCTGTATCTGGGGTCCAGGCCTAAGTTGAGTAGGTCTGATCCCAGTTTGTGGGCAACTGCTGTGCATTACTTAATAAATCGACACGCTCGGAAAATTGAACTTTTATTTCCTTGGTCTTATTATCTTCTCACACCACTGAAGGACTAAGGTAGTAACAGCTCATGGGTTTTAATTGTAAAGCACTTTGCAAACTTTAGAGTACTATATAAAAGCTAGTGATTATGTTTATACTCTCTTCTTCCTTGACTTTCATGTCAGTTTTCTCCCTGAAGCTGACTCTCTATTTCGTGCCTTCGTGTATTATGATAATATATCCCTGTGTCTGGCTCTGTCCCTGTCCTCCCCTCTCATCCTTTTCTTCCCTCAAGGATCAACCTAGGAGCCACTTTCCCTGATCCAGCTAATTGTGAGAGCTCTCTCTCTCCTTATATTACCTTGAATTTCTATTGGGAAAAAAGATTTGCCAGGTCATTTTGTTCTATTTAAATATGCCTCTACTCCTCTACCTCAACCCATAGCTTCTAGCTGCTAAAAATAAGTTGTGATAACTACACCAGCTCTCAATTATGGACCTTCTTCTGGCCTATCCTATGCCAAAATTATCACTGTAGAGATGCCTCAGTTTCTTCATCTGTCAAGTGGGGATAATGAAGAAAGAGCTTCGTATACCTTGTAAGGTGGGTAATGAAAATGGCATTATGCTCATTTGGATGAGAATGAAAATAAAATTCAGTGAAGTTATAACTTGTTCAACATATCACATTGAGGAAACAATGGAGGTGGGATATCTGACTGGGTTCATTGTTCTTTCCACTACATAATGATCCCTCAGCACAAAAGCTTTTCTGAGTTAGGCTATTTTCTAAACCTATAGAGGAGGACTTAAGATTTCTTACAGTGGAACAATCCTCATAGGAGGTTGGAGACGCAGTCGATACTGGCCTTTCCTCATCTCTTCCTTCCCTTTGAAATCCCGCATCAGATGATCTAGATACTTGCGCTGAATCAAGGGAAAAACATAAGGGAAGAAAATATTGGCATCTTAGAACTGTTTTGTTTTGTTTCTTTTTTTTTGCTTTTTGGTGAGGCAATCGGGGTTAAGTGACTTGCCCAGGGTCACAGAGCTAGTAAGTGTCACATGTTTGAGACTGGATTTGAACTCAGGTTGTCCTGACTCCAAGGCCAGAGCTCTATCCACTGTGCAACCTAGCTGCCCCACTTTACTTTTTCTTTAAAGACATAGTATCCTTCTCTCACCCTGCTAGAGGTACAGGCACTACTCATGGCTCTGCTTCCACTTTTTTTAATCAGCATGGAAGTTTTGACCTGTGCCTGGGCTGGTTAGCTCCTCCTAATGCAACATGGAAGCCTCCTATTCATGGGAGCTCACTATACTGGTGCCAGAGTGTATGCGGATACCCAACCAGCTTAGCCCACTGCAACTCAGAACTCCCAAGCCCAAGAGAACTGTCAGGCTCAACAGCCCCTGTACCATATGCCACCACCCGGGGAACAGAAAACTCAATAATTTTTTCTTCATTCATGCATTTATATTAGCTTCTGGTAATATCAGGCAAGCTTAAAGGAGTAATCACTACTCACTTCTCACAAAACTCTGGCATTCGTTGATCTCTAGACAAGTCTTCAAGAAGAATAAACCAAAAGACAAAACATTTTGGTTTGGTGTTGCTCTACCACCTGAGCATTTTAAAAGTTAAGGTTCATGGGGATATTAGCAGCAGCAATGAAATCATAGGCTCTCAGAGTGGGAAAGGGCCTCCCTCAGAGGTCACCTAGTCCAAACTATCTGAAGTAGGAATCCCATTTTTACTTCCAACTAGGAGATTAACCTGATAAAATATTCCAGGCATCACCATATCCTGAGCAGCCATTCTTGTTTTTTAATAGCTCTGATTGTTAGAAATATCCTTATATTTAATTGATGTTTACCTCCCTATAATTTCTCTTGATTACTGGCTTGATTTAGTGATAATCTGATCCTACAAAAGGTAGAAGATATGCACTGCTATAAAATTAAATAAACAGAACCAGGAAAACAACATACACAATGATAATAATAATGTAAGAAGGAAAAGTATCAATCAAAAACTGAAAACAATCAAAACTGAATGCTATAAAATTATATATGACTAAAGTTGGCCACAAAGAATAGATATGAAAAGGCATCTCACACCTCCTCATCTTTGCAGAGGTGGAGGAGTAAGGTTGTGGTAAACTGCCTATAATGTCAGACTTTTTCAATGTGTTAGATGCTTCCACTAAGCTGGATTTTTTTTTTTATTCTCTGTTATAGGGGATGATTCCTTGGGAAGGAGGAGACAAATACGTTGGAATATGAAGGAGATGTGAAAACAAATCACTAAAAAAAATTTTAAAAATAAAAGGAACAATACTTTCCCTGGGAGCCAAGATGGTAAAGAGTAAGCAGTAAATTGCCATAACTCTCCCATATTCACCTCCAAAAAACCATAAAATAGTGCCCCAAAACAAAGCCTGGAACAGCAGAATCAGCAAAAAGACAAAGTGAAACAATTGTTGAGCCCAAGCAACTTGGAAGATCAGTAGGAAAGGCCTATCTCACTTGGGTGAAAGGGGAGCACAGTCTAGGCCAGAAAGCATCCCAGCAAGCCAGCAGTAAGCCCCACCTCAGCAAACCAGCAGTAGTTCTTGAGCTCCATAGTGGTGGAGCAGGCAAATGGGAACACCAGGACCCCCCACATGCCTCAGCATAGCCAGGGGAATGGCAGACTCCAGCTCCAAGAACCACCATGTGCTTCAGTATAGTCCGGGACAAACAGGCAGACATCAACCCTACCAGGGCTGGCAACCACCAGTGGCCAGACCACTGTGTGTTTCAGTGTATTCCTGGGGGAAAACCCCACCTGCCTCAACATATCACAGACACCAGCACTAGGACCCCAGCTAAGCACTAGGAAAGCTGCCAGACCCCTACACACCAGCTGCACCCCACATGACCCCCTCAGCTCAGCACCAAACACAGGATCCCCTGTGGGCCTCAGGGTAACATCGGAGCAGCACCAGGTAAACAACCACGACCTGTGGCCCCTGGCATAAGAAGCCTGAGACAATGCCCCTTCCACTCTGGGAGCAGAACTCAAA
The DNA here is from genome assembly GCF_900497805.2 of Vombatus ursinus. Taxonomy (NCBI): domain Eukaryota; kingdom Metazoa; phylum Chordata; class Mammalia; order Diprotodontia; family Vombatidae; genus Vombatus; species Vombatus ursinus. The sequence continues at coordinate 31,618,155 of NW_020954564.1, forward strand.
TTTAAAAGAAAGGAAAAATGCCCCCAAAAATGAGCAAAAAGCAACAACAACCAAAAAAAAAAAACAATCTGATCATAGAAAGTTATTATGATGACAGGGAAGATCAAAAAACAAACTCAGAAGAGGACAACAATGTCAAAACACCTGTGGGCAAACCTCCAAAGAAAAATGGGAAGTGGTCTCAAGTCCAGAGAGAACTCATGGAAGAGCTCAAAAAGGAGCTTAAAAATCACATAAGAGAGCTAGAAGAAAAATTGGAGAAATAAATGAGAATGATGCAAAAGAATTATAAAAAAAGAATAAACAGCTTGGAAAAAGAAAACTACTACTTAAAAAGTAGAATTGGCCAAATGGAAAAGGTGATACAAAAATCCACTGAAGAAAACAACTCCTTAAAAAGTACAATTGGCCAAATAGAAAAGAAAATACAAAAACTAATTGAAGAAAACAGCTCCTTAAATTGGGCAAGTGGAAACAGTGACTCTATCAGACATCAAAGAATCAATCAAATACTGTGTGTCCCTGGGTAAGTCACTTAACCCCGATTGCCCCACCAAAAACAAACAAAAAAAAAAGTCAAGAATCAATCAAATTCACGAGAATGAAAAAAATAGAAGAAAATGTAAAATACCTCATGGGAAAAATAACTGATCTGAAAAATCCAGGATCCAGGAGATCCAGGAGAGACAATGTCAGAACCATTAGACTACCTAAAAGCCAGATTCAAAAGGAGGACCTGGATAGCATCTTCCAAGAAATTATCAAGGAAAACTGCCCTGATATCCTGGAACCAGAGGGCAAAATTGGCATTGAAAGAATCCACCAATCACCTCAGAGATCACAAAATAAAAACTCCAAAGAACATTATAGCCAAATTTCAGAACTATCAGGTCAAGGAAAAAATACTGCAAGTGGCCAGAAAGGAACAATTCAAATATTAGGGAGCCATAATCAGGATTACGCAGGACTTTGCAGCTGCAACATTAAAAGACTGGAGGTCATGGAATGTGATGTTCTGAAAGGCGAAGGAGCTAGGACTACAACCAAGAATTACTTACCCAGCAAAATTAAGCATAATACTTCAAGGGAAAAAACAATGAATTCAATTCAACTCAATGAAATAGGAGGATTTCAAGCTTTCATAAGGAGAAGACTAGACTTAAACCAAAAAATTGATCTCCAATATCAAGACCCAAGAAACACAAACAGGGAAAAAAAGGAAAAGGAAACATAAGGGATTCAATAGAGCTAAAACTGTTTACATCCCCACATGTAATTCTTTAAATTTGTATCATTAACAGTACATCTAGAAGGAATACACACACTCAGAGGGTACCGGTATAAGGTGAATTTGAGGGAATGACATAAAAAAAAATTAAAGGATGAGAAAGAGGAGTACACTAGGTGTAGAAGGAAAGGAGAGGTAGAATGGGGTAAATTATTTCACGTGAAGAGATGCAAAAGACCTATTACAGTGGAGGGGAAGATGAGAGGATAGGCAATGGGCATAACTTGAAACTTACTCTCATTGGTATTGGCTCAAAGAGAGAATAATATATACAAGAAGTTCAATATAGAAATCTATCTTACCTGACAGGGAAGTAGAAGGGTCAGAAATTAAGTAAAGGCAGGAGTGGGGAGACTGACAGAAGGGAGGGCAGATCAGGGGAGGTAGGAGATAGAAGCAAAATACCACTGAGGAGGGAAATGGTGAAAGGAGAGAGAGGACAAAGAGGAGGAAAAAAATAGGATGGAGGGAAATACACAGTAATCATAACTATGAATGTGAATGGGATGAACTCTCCCATAAAATAGAAGCAGATAGTAGAGTGGATCAAAAGCCAGAATCCTACAATATGTTGTTTACAATAAACATACTTGAAGCAGAGAGACACACACAGAATAAAGGTAAAGGGCTGGAGCAGAATCTATTATGCTTGGGACCCAGATGCACTGTTGGTGGAGTTGTGAACTGATCCAACCATTCTAGAGAGCAATTTGGAATTATGCCCAAAGGCAACCAAACTGTGCACATACTTTGATCCAGAATACCACTACTAGGTCTGTATCCCAAAGAGATCACAAAAAAGGGAAAGGGACCTACATGTACAAAAATATAGCAGCCCTTTTTGTGGTGGCAAAATATTGGAAATTGAGGGGATGCCCATCAATTGGGGAATGGCTGAACAAGCTGTGATATAAGAATGCAATGGAATACTATTGTGCAGTAAGAAATGATGAACAGGCAGATTGCAGAAAAACCTGGAAAGACTTGTACAAACTGACACAAAGTAAAATGAGCAGAACCAGGAAAACATTATACATAGTATCAGCAACATTGTGTGATGATCAATTATGAATGACTCAGCTCTTCTCAGTAAGACAATGATCTAAGACAAGTATAAAGGACTCACAAAGGAAAATGCTATACATATCCAGATAAAGAACTGATGGACTCTGAATGCACATTAAAACATATTTTTTCACTTACTTTATTCTTTTTTAAGTTTTTTTTCCTTTTGATCTGTTTCTTCTTTCATAACTGTGACTAATATGAAAATATGTTTTACATAATAGCACATGTATTACCATTTTCAGAAAGGAGGGATGGAGGGAGAAAAATATGAAACTTAAAATCTTGTAAAAATGAATGCTAAAAATTGTCTTGACATGTAACTGGGGAAAAAATACTATTAAAAATAAAATAAAATGGATGACAAGAAATAAAAAGAATAGCAGGAGGTGAAGAAAGAAGAACTAGGAAAATAATATACGCAATAACTATAATAGTGTCAACCAAAAGAACAATAAAATGAAACTGAACGCTTTAAAGAAAAAAAAAGGTAACAAGGGAATCTGCTATTCTTGACCTGATTCTCATCAATAAGGAATAACCATTTACTAAAGTAGAAAGAAGAAGAAACTTGGAAGCAAATAACCACTCTATCACAAAACAGCATAGAGAGGAATAAAGCTAAGCATAGTCTGACAAGCATGCCCAAAATTAGATAAAGCAGTGAACTCCATGTGAAATCAAGGTCCTGCTGTTCTGGAGCTGTGAGTTGCTTTGCTGACATGTGATCCCTATATATGAGTCTCACTACCACTGTTCTTTAAGTTTGTGTCCACTAGATTCTATATATTTTTGTTAGAGGGTATGCCCCAGGTTTGGGGGGAGAATGCTTTTTAACTATTGTTCTGGCTATGCCATTTCGGTAAACATCTTTGATAAAAGTTAATTGAGTCTACTGGCTGACTATTCATGAGAAGGACACCAGTGGGGCTAAGGAGCTAGAAGGAGACATCCACAGGGTTGCCCCTAGAACCTGAGGTAGTAATCACCCTCTGAGGACTCAACCTGCCAATGCAAGCACAAGTGTGAGTTGGGGGAGTGAGCCCAAAGGGCATGTTACATATAATATTCAAAGGACAGTTTGTGAGCACTTAGAAAGCAAGGCAATGATCACTAAAAGCCAGTGTGGCTTCATCAAAAATAGGTCAAAGGGGCAGCTAAGTGGTGCAGTGGATAGAGCACCAGGCCTGGAGTCAGAAGGACCCGAGTTCAAATCTAGCCTCAGACACATAACACTCACTAGCTGTGTAACTCTGGGCAAGTCATTTAACCCCAAATGCCTCGCCAAAAAAAATTTTTTTTGAGAGGGTAACTAGACTGGTAGATCATCAGCTAAACGATAGTATAATTCAGTGTATTTGGAATTGGGAGACAATTGAACCCAAAAAGTAGTTATTAATGGGTTGATGTCAACTTGGAGAGAGCTCTCTAGTGAGAAGCCCAAAAGAATTTTTGCTTCTCATTTCTCACTTAGTTGCATTACTCTGTGCTCTGAATTTTCCACCAACCCCTGAGTCAGGCACCTTCCTCCCCACCCCCTGCTTTTTGTGTGCTGCCTTTCTTCATTAGATTGTAAGATGCTTGAGGGCAGGAACTGTCTTTCTCTTTTTATATTTGTATCCCCAGTGCTTAGCACAGTGCCTAGCACATAGTAGGTGTTTACTAAATGTTTACTGACTATTGACCTCTCATAGTTCTATAATGAGATAATAAAATGCTTAGCACAGTGTCTGGCACATAATAAGCACTCTATAAAAACTTATCCCTTTCCTCCTCCCTTCCCTTCCACTTAATATTGTTATCTGTGACTTAGATGAAGGCGTATATGTCATATTTGTTAGATCTACAGATGGCATAAAACCTATAGAGACAGACAACAAGCTGGATGACAAAATTAGAATCCACAAGAATCTCAACAAACTAGAACAGCAGGCAAAATCTAAAATGATTAAATGCAATAAGGACAAATACTCAGTTTTACATTTTGGATTCAGAATATCATTCTCACAAGTCCAGGATGGAAGAGACAGGCAGACGACAGTTCTCATGGGTAGGGTGGGGGGTCCTGAAGGTTTTAGTAACCTGAAATCTTGATATGAGTCAGTGCCATGACATGAATGGGGGTAGCAGCAATGTTAACAACAAATGTGTCAGCAACAATTGCTAGACAACGAGGAGCCACCTGTTGTCCTAGATAAACATACTTTAACCAGTGAATACACTACCCGTATAGGATGTTGGCCATAAATCACAGAAGGGACTTTCCCTAGAGCAACACCTGCTCATTATCCATCTTGGCTCACCTTCAGGTGACCCTGAGCTTATTATAATATCATTTGCACTGCAGTTTTGCCTCCCCTTGTGGGCTTTTCTGTATGCATTATGAGTAGCCACATGCACAGCTCCACTTTACCATCATGACCAGGCAATCATGGTTTGGACCAGATTCAGGATGCTTGTTAATATTTTCTGCTCTATATAAACCTCATGCTCCACTCCAGTGGGGCATCTATTTCCCTTAAGGAATAGCCCTTACCCTGAATAAAATGCCCTTGCTTGGTTTGGAGACAGTGTGAATCTGAATTCTTTCAAGACAACACTGCAACATATGCCCGTTACACCTCAACAGGGGTAAAAAGCTAATGCTATCCTGAACTGCGTTGGGAGGCATGATATCCTCAACAAGGGAGGTAATAGTTTCATTATAACTCAAGTCCACAGGGCTCTATTTACTTCTGGGCCACATTTAAGGTGCATGCAGAAGAGGGACACCAGGAATACAAGAAGACACGCCAGAGGAGGATGGGTTTAAGGAAGCAGCAACGTTTAAAAGCCTGAAGAAGAAAAGAATTGGAGGGGGGTAGAGGAAGCACATAATAATAGTCTTTAAACCTTTTGAGAGCTATTATGTGGAAAAGGAATTAGATTTGTTCTGTCAAGTCCCAGATGGCAGATTTAGCAACTATAATTGGAAGTTACAAAGAGCTGAATTCAGGCTTTATATAAGGAAAAGCTTCCTTACAATTAGAGCTATCCAAAGTGCAGTGAGCTTTCTCAGGATAGTCATGGGCTTTTCTTCATTTAAGTTTCAATTAGAAGCTGGGACGTCTGGGGATGAAGACGAGATGGTATGGTAGAAAAGCCCTCTGCTGAGCTCTCCCAACATTCCCCTCCAAACAATTTTTTTTTTTTTTTTTGGCAAGGCAATTGGGATTAAGTGACTTGCCCAGAGTCACACAGCCAGTAAGTGTTATGCGTCTGAGGCCAGATTTGAACTCAGGTCCTCCTGACTCCAGGGCCAGTGCTCTATCCACTGTACCACCTAGCTGCCCCCAAACAATTTTAAAACAATACCTCAAGTCAAATTCTGGATAGGCAGAGCCAAAAGGTCAGCGTGAGATAATCTTCCAGCCCAAAATGATATAGGAAGTCAGAAAGACAGATCTGCAGCATGGGGGAGGAGGTTGGCCCAAAGCCCACGTGAATGAACCATCAGTGGGAGGACTAGGTGGTGGTAACAGAAGCAGCAGCAGCAGCTTTTGGAGCTCTCAAGCCAGAGACAGTAAGGGACCCTGGCAACTGGTCAGAAAGCGATTACAGGGGGTCCCCTGTGCTAGCACTTGATGCAAGACCAGATACTATATGGTCATTCCATCACCTATATCCACTTCTGGGTCATAGTTCAAGCGCAGAGAGGAGCACTTTTAGTCAAGAGGGAGCAGAAGCCCTGAGAGGTGGTATCACTTCCAGTCCCAAGAGATCAGGGGCCTTTCCTGGGCAAGGACCAGTGTGCATACCAGTGTGCAATAGAGTAATGACCATTCTCCCCAGATCACAACCTTGGAAGTTCCCAAAACTCCCCAAACCCCAGAACTAGCTCTGAAGACAGCAACGCAAAAAAGTCTGAAGTTTGAGATAGGGCCCCTTCCCCACCATGCTGAGAATGGAGTCCAACATGAACATAAAGTTCCAAATCAAGAAACGGGGTAGAAAAATGAACAAACAACAAAAAAGGAACCCGACCTTAAGAAGGTACTATGGTGACAGGAAAGATCAAGACACAAACTCAGAAAACAGTGAAAACAAAACAGCTACAAGCAAAGGAAAAAATGTGAATTGGACACAATTCCAAAAGAATTCCTAGAAGGGCTAAAAAAAAAAAAAAAGGTCAATTATCAAAAAAGTCCAAATCAAGTAAGAGTGATAAAGGAAAAATTAGATGAAGAAATGGAAGCAAGAGAAGAAAATTGTAAAGAAATTATTAACAACTTGGCAAAAGAGACACAAAAACTACTGAAGAAAATAATACCTTAAAAAACAGAATTGGCTAAATGGAAATAGAGGGACAAAAGCTAAATGAAGAAAATAATTCCTTCAAAATTAGAATTGGACAAATAGAAACTAATGACTCCATGAGACCTCAAGAAACAATAAAACAAAATCAAAAGAATGAAAAAATAGACTAGATGAGATTTCTCATAGGAAAAACAACTGACCTGGAAAATAGATCAAGAGAAATAATTTAAGAATTATTTGGATTACCTGAAAGCCTTGATCAGAGGAACAGTCTAGGGATTCCAAGAAATCATCAAGGAAAACTGCCCAGGTATTCTAGAACCAGAGGGTAAAATAGAAATTGAAAGAAATCACCAATTACCTCCTAAAAGAGTAGCCAAAATGAAAACTCCCTGGAATATTATAGCCAAATTCCAGAGCTCCCAGGTCAAAGAGAAAATAGCTCAAGCAACAAGAAAGAAGCCATTCAAATACCATAGAGCGACAGTTAGGATCACACAGGATTTAACCATTTTAAAGAAGCAGAGAGCTTGGAATATGATATTCTGGAAGGCAAAAGAGCTGCGATTACAACCAAGAATAACCTATCCAGAAAAACTAAGCATAATTCTTCAAGGAAAAAAAAAATGTATATCTAATGAAATAGGGCAGGGCAGCTAGGTGGTGCAGTGGATAGAGCACCAGCCCTGGATTCAGGAGGACCTGAGTTCAAATCCAGCCTCAGACACATAACACTTAACCCCATTGCCTAGCCAAAAAAAAAAAAGAAAGAAAGAAAGAAAAAGAAAATGAAATAGGGGACTTTCAAGCGTTCCTAATGAAAAGGCCAGAGCTAAATAGAAGTTTTGACTTTCAAATATAAGACTTAAGCATAAAACGGTAAATATGAAAGAAATCATAAGGGATTCCATAAGGGTAAACTGTGTACCTTTCTGTATGGGAATATGACACATGTTTCTTTTAAAAACTTTATCATTATTAGGGCAAGTAGAAGGATTCTACATAGAAAGAGGGTGCAGGAATGAGTCAATTATGTTGGGATGATGTGAAAAAGATGGATAGGCAAGAAAGAGGGGCGCTTGCCTAAGAGAAAGTGGAAGGGAGAAGAAGAATAGGGGAAATTATCTCACATAAAAGTGGTGTACAAGGTAAAACTTTTACAGCGGAGGGGAAAATGGGTGGGAGGGTGAGGAATGCTTGTGCTAGGTGTTGTCTGGGGGATTTGGAGCTTGAAAAGACCACTCATCTTATCTCAGGAGGCAGGTGGAGTTGGAACTCTTGGGGGCAACTGGTACCTAGAAGAGAGGGGAGGGTATAGACCCAGGGAGGAAATTTTGAGAAAAATTGGTAAAAGAAAGTAACCAGGGGGAGAATAGAGATCAGTGATGAGCTGCATAATCAGTAACATGGTGGGGACAGGGAGAGTATGTCACCTCTAAGAAATAGCATTGTCGTGATAATGAGGCACAGTGGAAAAGGGATAAGCTTTTTACCTTGGGGTAAGTTCTCAAGGAAGTGGCAGAAACAGTCTAGAGCTGAGAGCCCAGAGTGGATGGATAAGCCTGGAAGTTTTAATTCCATGAGGAAAATAGAGAGAAGATAATTATAGGAATCATGAACCAGAAAAATGAGGATCTAGAGTAGACAGAGAGGGTGAATAATAAAGAGAGCAAGAGAAATCCTCTGACAAGGGGTGGAAAATGAAATTTTAAAAACTAATGTAAAACTCAAAAGCTTATGGAAGTAATTGTTGATGATTCAAAATAAATTAATTAAAAATTTAAAAAATAAAATAAAATAAAAACTAATGAACAGAACTAAAGGGGAGGAAAGAAAGGGAGAATCTACTTAATTAACTGAGAAGAAAAAAGGAGAGAAGAATTAGATACTTAAAAACAGTAAAGGAAAAGGAACTTATAAGCAAAATCCCAAAGGGAAAGGAGTAACAAATGGTAGGGGAGATATGGACTAAGGAGAAGAGAGCCAGTGGGAATAAGGCCCTCTTTAAAAAGATTAAGCTTGGGGGCAGCTAGGTGGTACAGTGGATAGAGCTCTGGCCTTGGAGTCAGGAGGACCTGAGTTCAAATCTGACCTCAGACACTTGCCACTTACTAGCTGTGTGACCCTGGGCAAGTCACTTAATCCCAATTGCCTCACCAAAAAGCAAACAAACAAACAAAGATTAAGCTAAAGTAACTGAAGAAACATAGTATTGTGTTTACAATAGAAGGTGGGGAGGGGGGATAACCTTAAAAAATATTAGACGCAAATGGAGGAAAACATAAACCTAACTCTCATAACTTGAAATGAGAATGAATTAAATAATCCAATAAAACAAAAAAAGAATGACAAGATTGGATAAGAAAACAAAACCCTACAATATGATGCTTATAAGAAACATTTAAAAAACAAAGATATACACAAAATAAAAACCTAAAGGATAGGAAAAAATTTACTAATGCATCAAGTGAATCTAAAAGAGCAAGAGCTACAGTCATACTATATGACAAAGCAAAAACAAGCATTCAAAATAAAAAGAGATAAACAGGGAAATCACATTATACTGAAAGGAACCATAGAAAGCAAATCAATATCAGTAATAAGCTTATATGTTCCAAGTGCCTTGGCACCAAATTCACAAAAAAAAAAAAAAAACCATTAACTGAGTTACAAGATGACATAGACAGAGACATAATAGTGAGAAGAGACTTCACTATCCCTCTCTCAGTTTTGGATAAGTCTAATAGAAAGATAAAAAGGAAAATTTGGAACTGAATAAATTACTAGAAAACCTAAAGCTAAAAGATCTGTGGTGTCTTCTAAATGAGACTACAAAAGAATATAAGTATCTCGGGGCAGGTAGGTGGCACAGTGGATAGAGCACCAGCCCTGAAGTCAGGAGGACCTGAGTTCAAATCTGTTCTGAGACCAAACACTTGACACTTACTAGCTGTGTGGCCCTGAGCAAGTCACTGAACCCCAATTGCCTAAAAAAAAAAAAAATAAGTATCTCTTAGCACCATATGGAACCTTTACAAAAATTGACCAAATATTAGAGCACAGAGATATTGCAAATAAATGTAAAAAGGCAGAAATCATTAATATATCCTTTACAGACCACAACATAATAAAAGTAGTCATTGGTTCAGGGACTACAAATGAAAGGCAAAGACCCAAGTAAAGACTTACAACAAAATCCTAAATAATGAATGGTTCAAAAATCAAATCATAGAAATAATTATTATGTGACAGAAAGTTATAATGATAAACTACATAAAAATTTCTAGGATGCAGCTAAAGTGGTCCTCAGGAGGAAAAAATCACATTCCTATAAACATACATTAACAAAATAGAAAAAGTGGAACGATGAACTTAATATGTATCTTTTTCATTAGAAAGCAAATAAAACTAAGGGCAAAACTAAAGGAGAAACAGATAAATTAGAAACCAAAAAAAGGAAAAGATTAATAAAACTAAAAGTTGGGTTTTTTAAAAGACTAATAAAATGTATAAACTAAGTCTTAGCCAATTTGATTTTAAAGAAAGCAAAAATTAAATCAATAAAATAGCAAATGAGCAAGGTGAAATCAAAACAAACCCAGAAGAAATGAAAATAATTGGAACATATTATACACAGTTATAAGCTAACAAAATTGAGAACACAAAAGAAATAGAGGAATAACTTCAAAAATACAAAATATCCAAACTATCAGAAGACCAGAAAGAGAGATTTTAAATAACCCAATCTCAGAAAAGAAAATAGATCCAGCTATAAAGGAGCTACTGAAGAAAAAAATTCATCATCTTGATGTATTGATTCACGGGAGATTTTATTAAACTTTTAAAGAACAAAAAAAAAGTACCTATACTTCACAAATTATTATCAAAAATTGAGAAAAGAAGCTCTCTACCAGAATCCTTTCATGAGAATATAGTCCTATTACTTAAACCATGGAAAGATAAAATACAAAAGGAAAATTATAGGCCAATATCAATAATCCACATTGACTCAAAAATTTTTAACAAAATCCTGCCAAACAGACTACCCAAGACTTAGCCAAGAAATCATTATGACCAACTAGGGATTGCAAGGATGATTCAACATTAAGAAAACAATCAATATAATTAATCATACTAAAAACCAAAACATCCAAAACCACATAATCATCTCAACAGATGAAAACATAGCCTTTAAGTAGAGAATTCTTTTATGCTAAAAACCCTATAAAGTATTAGCATAAAGGGATCTTTTTTCATATCATCAAAAGTAATATCCAAAACTAAAAGCAAGTATTATATGCATATTTTCAATAAATGTGAGAGTGAAACATGGATGCCCACTCTCCCCACTAGAAATGCTAGCAACAGCCATAAGAAAAGAGAAAGAAATTAAAGGCATAATGAGAGGTAAAGAAGAGATTTAAACTATCCCTATTTGCTGACAGTATACTTGGAAAATTCTAGGTAATCAGCAAAGATACTAATTGAGACAATTGGTAGCTTTAGCAAAGTCACAAGGTACAAAATAAACCTTTAAAAACCAATAGCATTTCTCTATGATAATAACAAAACCTAAGAAATAATAATAGAAGGGGAAATCTCATTCCAAATAACCACGAAACCCAAGAAATCTAGATTACTAGTGTCAAACTCAAATAGAAACAGATATCTGCTGACTGCATATTGACTTAGAAAACCACCAATTTATATTATCTGTGTTGTACTGTATTTTTATTTATTTTGTTAAACATTCCCCAATTACATTTTAATCTGATTCTGAGTTTTGTGGGTGCTAGTAGCTGCCAGGCCTGAGTTTGATACTTTTGATCTAGAACAACAAGCGAAATGATGAAACAAGTAGGGATAAAAAGAGAATAGTACCTCTAGACCAAAAACCATATTATAAATCAGCAGTCATCAAAACTATGTAGTACTGGTTAAAAAATAGAGAGATAAATCAGTGGAAAAGACTAGACGAGAGAAAATCAGAAACAATGGATCTCAATAACCCAGTGTTTGATGAAGTGAAAAATATAAATTACCTAGGAAAAAACTCCTTATTTGATAAAAACCACTGGAAAAACTAGAAAACACTCTGGTACAAATTAGGATTAGAGCAACACCTTACACCATATTCTACAACATATTCTAAATGGATACATTACCTTAATATTAAAGATTATACTATAAAAAAATTAGGAGAGAAGCAAATCACACTTTCAAAGCTATGAGTAGGAGATGTATTCCTAACCAAACAAGAGATAGAGGCAGCTATAAAAGATAAAATGGATAATTTTGATTATATGAAACTGAAAAGTTTCTGTACAAAAATCAATGCACCTAGGATAACAAAGGAAGTGGTTGAATGGGAAAAAGTCTTTGTATTTCTCTAATAAAAGTTTTGTATCCAAGATATGTAAACAATAAATAAATATGTACATAATACTAATATGCATTCCCCGATATATAAGTAGTCAAAGGAGATGAACAAACAGTTCTCAAAAGAATTGTCAATTATTCACAACTACATCAAAGAATGCTCCAAATCGGGGCAGCTAGGTGGCGCGGTGGATAGAGCACCGGCCCTGAAGTCAGGAGGACCTGAGTTCAAATCCAGCCTCAGACCAAACACTTGACACTTACTAGCTGTGTGACCCTGGGCAAGTCACTTAACCCCAATTGCCTAAAAAAAAAAAAAAAAAGAATGCTCCACTAATATAAGAGAAATACAAATGCAAAAACAACCCTGAGGTTTCACCTCACATCCTGCAAATTGGCTACAATGATAAAAAATAGAAATCATCAACGTAGGAAGGGTTGTAGGAACATAGGCATAGTAATAATACATTGTTGGTGTTGTGAAATGGAACAACCATTTTAAAAAGCAATTTGAAATTATTAAAGTAAAATGATTACAATGTCCATATCTTTTGGACTAGAGACTCTATTAAGAGGCTTATACCCGAAGAAGTCATTGATAAGAAAAAAGTTCCCATATATATCAAAATGTTTATAGCAGTACTTTTTGTGATAGCAAAAATTAGAAATAAATAAGATATCCATCAACTGGGAAACGGCTAAACAAATTATGGTACATGAATGTAATGGCATATTACTGTGCTCTAAACCTGTCTTAACCTTCCTTACTAAATTATAAACTCATTGAAGGCTGGGACCATTTTAAATTCAATTTTGATTCTCACCTAAGGTAACCACAGAGCCTAGTACATAGCAGACACGTAAGTGGTTTTTTAATTGAACGTTAAAAAAAAAATGACATAGTCCTCACTCTCAAGAAGCTTATGTTGATACAACATCTTCACAGAGAAGTAAAAATAAAATACAAAACAAATTTTAGGGGTGGGAGGGAATAACTATGGGAGTCAGGGAATCTCAAAGAAGGTAGCACTTGATCTGAGCCTTGAAGAGAGATACATTACAAGAGGAGGAGGAGAGAAGGGAGCTCATTCTAAACCTAGGGACAGCATCTACAGGAGAGGTTCTTAACCTGGGGTCTATAAATTTGTTTTTTGTTTTTCTAGTATTTTGAGAATCGTATTCCAATGTAATCAGATTCTTTTGTTGCCTCGTGTATTTTATTTTATTCATTTAAAGACATTCTTCTCAGAAGGCGTCTGTGGGCTTCATCAGACTGCCAAAGGGAGTTCACCATGACCCCAAAAAAAGGTTAAGAAGCCCTGCTCTACAGCATACTCACACAAGTGGCTATCCAGACTTTGTTGGAAGCGGTTGTGAGAGAGGACCCTCTGCCTCTTAAGGCAGCCCATTTCACTTTGGGGTGGATCCAATTGTTAAGAAGTTTTTCTTTATATCATGCTTACATTTTCCTCTGAGGAACTTCCACTTCCACTCATGGCTCCTAGTTTTATCTTTCTTAGACATAACAACCATTCAAACATCCCCAGTTATTTCAACCTCTTCTTATAAGGCATGAGTTAAAGGTCTTTCACCATCCTGGTTGCCCACCTCTGGTGGCTTACGGTCAAGGTGTTGATGGGGCTCTGCCTCAGCTAGGCTGGCCTGTCACTAGGCCCATATATGATGTCCTTTCAGTTTAGCAGGATCTACCAGAATTTTCACTCCGCTAATATAGTCTTTGCAGGCTGAGGATCCCACTTATACCATGATGCAGCACGGGAGGATTTTAGTGGGAGAAGAATGACAAATGTGAGGTATATAAAGAAAGATGGAAAGAGAGGTTTCATAGGATACACACAGAAAGAAAGTTCATAAAAATCTGATGACTTGGAGCAGCTAGGTGGCTCAGTGGATAGAGCACTGGCACTGGAGTCAGGACCTGGGTTCAAATCCAGCCTCAGACACTTGACACTTACTAGCTGTGTGACCTTGGGCAAGTCACTTAACCCCATTGCCTACCAAAAAAAAAATCTAATGACTCCCTCATTTTACAAATAGAAGACTCATCTTCCTGAGTTCAAACCTGGCCTCAGATACTTTCTAGCTGTGTGACTCTGGGCAAAGTCATTTAACCCTGTTTGCCTCAGTTCCCTCATCCATAAAATGAGCCGGAGAAGAAAATGGCAAACAACTCCAGTATCTTTGCCAAAAAAAACCCTAAAGGGGTCATGAAAAGTTGGACATGACTGAAACAACCAAACAACAACAACAAGAAAACTGAGGCCCAAATGAGTTAAATGATTTGCCCAAGGTTACCACAAGTTAAGTGGGACACCAAATAAAGAAAAGTAGAATCAGAATAGCAGTTTACATATTAACAATTACTATACATATTGACTATTACTTTACTATATAAAAGGAAAATATATACAACTAGGTAGCACAGTGAATAGTGTTGGGCAGAAAGACCTGAGTTCAAATCCAATACCAGGCACTTACTAGCTATGTGACTATGTGATCCTGAGCATGTCATTTAATCTCTGTCTACCTCAGTTTCATGAATTGTAAAATGAGGAGCAATAGCACCTACCTCCAAGGGTTGTTGTGAGGATCAAATGGGATAATATTTATAAAGCACTTAGCACAGTGCCTGATACACAGTAGGTGCTTAATAAATGCTTGTCTCCTTCCTCCAAAAGTACAGGGATAAATGGACAAAGATAACAAAAGGGAATGGAGGAAGAAATAGTTGATAAATTGTTCTAAATATCTGTATGATGCTCATTTTAAGAAAAACTTAGTTACAAGTTTAATTGAATGTTATTACTTAAATGTATCTGTGGCCTCACTTTAGTTCTTTCCTCAAAAGATACACATTGCAGCCCATCCATGCCTGCCTATTCTGTGTAACTCTTGACTTATCCTGGATCCAGCTGGTTTACTGTAGAAGATCAATCCAACACTCTAAAGACCTTCCTCAATTTCTCCTAACATTGTGAGAGTATCAGTGGAGCACTCTGGCCATCTATCTGTCATTCCTCACTCTAACCAGGTGACCAGGTCATCTTGTTTTCAAATCATACAATTCCTCCATGGTTATATGCTGCAGCCTGCTCACACTTGTCCGTGTCTCTATTGCCCTCCCTGTGATACTCATTTAAGTTAAATTTATGATAAATCTCTTACTTAAAAAATGAAAGTTATCCCCACTGCTACAATAACAACTTCCCATCCCCTGATGCCCATCACCTCTAGTTGCCAAGGACAGCTGAAGACTTACCCAGGTCACCAATCCATCACAATCTGCATCCACTTTCCAGAACAGGTATTCCAGGGCTTCATCAGTCACAGATGAAAATGTCTCCTTCATCACCTTTTGAAAACTTTCCATGTTCAAAGCTGAAAATGGGAGATTAATCTATTCAATATATATTTATTAAACATCTACTATATTGAAGGCCACATCCAGGTGTTTTGATACTCTAGAAGGGCAACGTAACCAAGAAAAGACATGTGCTACCAAGGAGGGGAGTTTCATCTGGGAGAAACAGCTGAAGAAGACAGATTCTGTAAAACATCAGAGTCCCCAACCATATTCAGAAGACAATTTACTCTTCATGAGAATATGGACGATTAGAGCTGGAATAGGCAGTGTGATTATAGAAATCGTGAAAAGTGGTAGAAAGAGCACGGACTCCAAGTCCAGAAGAGCTAGAGTCCAGACCACACTCTGCTACTAGCTGAATATGTGACCTTGGGCAATGCGCAATGATTCATATTTATATAGTACTCAAAGGTTTAAAAAGGGTTTTCCTGACAAAAACCCTGTGAGACAGATAATACCACGGCAACCTACCTCCTCTCTCTGGGTCTCCATTTTTACCTTTACAAAAATGGTGGTGGGGTAGAAATAGGAAGGGAGGGATAAAAAGGGATAAGTGGGCCCAGAGTTGAGCTAGAAGAGGAGTTCTTTATGTTTTTTGAGTCATAAACCCCTCTTTGGCAGTCTGGTAAAGCTTATGGACCCCTTCTCAAAATAATGTTGGGTTTTTTTTGGTTGATTTTTTTTTAAATAATGTTTTTAAATGTACAAAATAAAATGCATAAGATTTCAAAGAAAACAAAAGGTTAGTAAAAATAAAGATTTTTTTCTCATCCAAGCTCATGGAACCTCTTAAATCTAACCATGGATCCCTTGCGGGGATCTATGGACCCTAGGTTAAGAAACCCTGGACTACAGAAGATTAGATCTAGAGTTGGAAGAGACCTCAGAACCCATTTAGTCTAACTCCATCTCACTTTACAGGTGAAGAAATTGGGGTCCAAGAAAGTTAAGTGATTTGCCCGAGGCTTTGCAAATAAAAAGTGTCAGAGGTGAAAGTTGAACCCAGGTCCTCTGTCTATAGACCCAGTGCTCATTCTCCTGTACTATCATCTCTAAAGTCCTATCTATCTCTAAAGTTCTAATGTTCTGTGATTTTTAGTCATAATACACAAGGTTGGCTGGGTGGTTTTTGTTTGTTTGTTTTTGGTGAGGCAACTGGGGTTAAGAGACTTGCCCTCAGTCACACTGCTAGTGAGTTTTTTTTAACGTGTCTGAGGCCGAATTTGAACTCAGGTCCTCCTGACTCCAGGGCCAGTGCTTCCACTGTGCTACTTAGCTACCCCAAGGGTTGGCTGTTTTGATCTTAGATTATAAGCTCGTGGAGGGCAGGAACTGTCTTTTGCCTCTTTTTTATATCCTTAGCATGTGAGTAGCACATAGTAGGTACTTAATAAATGTTTATGGAATTCAATTGGAGAAGTTTTTTTGTTTGTTTGTTTTTTTACTTGACCTGTAAATGCTTTGATATCAGTGATTCCCAATGAGGAAACTCTCCCTACCAATGTAGATCAGCGCCAGCTCTACAACTTATAGTCTGAGAGAGATACCTGGGACAAGGAGAGTTTAAGTTATTTACCCAGGGTAACATAATCAGTATATGTCAGAAATAAGACTTGAACCTAGATATTCTTGACTCTGAGGCTAGTAGGCTTATTAAATCAAGGAAAAGTTGATTTCTGTCCCCTCAATTAACCAACACCATCACCAGTCCTCCTCTCTCATTCCTCTCCCTGTCACGTACATACACAAAAATTGAGTCAAAGCAGTTTTACCTCCATTGTGGTCTGCAGCCTTTTCAAACATTTTCTCCAATGTTTGTAGTATCTCCTGGTTTATACACACTTCTGTATCTGGCTGGGAGCAGATAGACTGACTAGCTGTGGTTGTCTCAGATTTAGCTCGGATCTTCTTTGGTCCATTTGACTTGAACAGAAAAGTGTTCCATTTTTAAGCACACTCAATTTAAAGAAAGATTTGAAGACATTCTCTCAAGAAGAGAAATTAAATGCCTTTGATGTTATAAGCTGATATATAAGGAATTAAATCAAAGCCCTTAGAACTGAATGGGTAGGGTTGTGAATTGATCCAACCATCCTGGAAAACAATTTGGAACTATACCCACAGTGCATACCCTTTGGTACGTTCATACCCTTTGATCCAACAATACCACTACTAGGTTTGTATCCCAAAGAGATTTTTTTAAAAAGGAGAGGGGGAGGCTGCCACAGGAAGGGCTAATTTGTGCAAAAATATTTATAGCAGTTCTTTTTGTGGTGGCAAAGAATTGGAAAATGATGCCCATCAATTGGGGAACAAGTTGTGGTATATGATTGTAAAGGAATATTGCGGTGTTATAAGAAACGATAAGCAGGATGATTTCAGAAAAACCTAGAAAGACTTAAACGAACTGATGCAAAGTGAAGTGAACATAACCAGGAGAACACTGTACATAGTAATAGCAATATTGTACAATAATCAACTGTGAATGATTTAGCTATTCTCAGCGATACAATGATCTAAGACAATTCCAAAAGACTCATGATGAAAAATGCCATCCACCTCCAGAGAAAGAACTGATGGAATCTGAATGCAGATCAAAGCATTCTATTTTTCACTTTATTTTTTGTGGGGTTTTTCTTTTAGGTCTATGTCTTCTTTCACAACATGACTAACATAAAAATTTTTTTTGCATCATTGTACATCCATAACCTATATCAAGGTGCTTACCATCTCAGGGAGGAAGGAGAGGAGGGAAGTAGGGAGAGAATTTGGAACTCAACATTTTTTTTAAATGAATGTCAAAAATTACATGTAATTGGGGAAAAAAGTAAAATATTATTAAAAAAAAAAAAAAGAAGAACTGAATGATCAATGAATGCAGGACATCACCTGATCTGGGCTCCTGTCTTCAATCAGGCATTGTTCTCCTTTCTTATCTCTACCTCTTGGAATTCATGGTTTCTTTCAAAACTCAGCTAACGTGTTGTTAGCTCGTCCTGTAAAAAGTCTTTCTTCCCCAACCCCACTGCCACCTCAAGGGCCCTTCCACCTAAGTTTACTTTGTGCATACCCTTTGTATGAGTTTCATATATACTTACATGAAACTAGAAATACAAACTCTTTGAGAACATAGATCATTCCATTTCTGTCTTTGTGTCTCCAGAACTTAGACAAAAACCGGGCTCAACTGAGTTATCACCCCTATTGTCCAGCTGACACAAAAGAGATCCAGAGAAACGACTTGTCCAAAGTCATACTTGACTAGCATTAAATGCTAAAATCAGAAAAATCACAGACTCAGAATTGGAAGCCACCTTAGAAGTCAACCACTGTGATCCTTGCTCAAGCCTGACTGAATATACTTGCAAATTTGATAAACATGCCCTCTCTACCTTCATCCAAGGGATAAATGTTCAATGGAAGGTCAAATGATTCCAAATTAACTGTGGACTAAATTCTATATTATTTCTTTAAGTCTTTAAGTAGTCAAGTCCAAGTCCAAACCATTTCATAATATAGTGGAAAGAACATGAATTGGGCGTAGGTCCTGACTCTGCCACATATGAGATGTGTAAACATGGGCAAGTTATATAACTTCTCAGATGCTGTTTCCTCTGCTATAAAATGAGGAGGCTGGAATAGATGACTTCTAAGGTTTCTTTCCAGCTCTAATATCCTATATTTTGGCTCCTTCATACCTAACTGTTATTCTCCCACAACTGCCCTTGCTCAGGCCAATCTCCCCATGTTCTCCAAGAAACTCTAAGAAGCCCATTCCTACTTCCACTTTTTAGAATCATAGATTTAGAGATAAAAGGGCCCTTAAAGACTAAATAGTCCAACCCCCTTGTTTTATAGATAGAGGCAGTGAAGAGAGGTAGAATTTGAACCCAGTTTCTTTGACATGACCTATGAACTTTTCCATACTATCTTCCTGGTTCTTGAAGTTCCCTCTATCTGGAATTCTTACAATGACCTCCCCCTACCCAAAACCAACCCATAATTTAAAGATCCCTCCCCTAATAGCTTCAAGACTGGTTGATAACCAGAGGAGAGCTGCCCATAAAAAAAAAAAAAGAAAAAAAAAAAAACATGGTACATAGAAACTCTCTAAGTTTATAGCTTTCTAGCTGTTCCTCACATACAAAATTCCAGATCCCATGTCCCTATGCCTGGAATGTGCTCCCTCCCCACCTCTGCCTCCAAGAGTCACCAAGTTTCCTTCAACGTTCTTACATCTAAATTAGGGAAAGTAAACATAGAGAAAGAAAACTATAGACCAATTTCTCTAATCAATATTGATACAAAATTTTTAAATAAAAAAATACTACCATGTTTAGCTCCAATGCCACCTCCTACATGAGACCTTTCCTGATCCTTTCTCTCCACCCCTAGCCTCCACCCAGCTGTTACAATGACTTCCTTACCTTGTGAGATGTGGTATGTTTTCTGGATTTTCCATCCTTAGATGTTTTATTTGACCTAAAATTAGGAATCAAAAGCAGTTCAGCAATGAGTTTTGCGTGGAAAGACTGGGCAAGTAGCTTAAGCTCAGTCAATTAGAACATAGTAAGAATGAAGCCAGAGTCACTAATTTAACCTTCTCATGGACCAGTTAGCTATGTCCAGCGCCAGGTACAGAAGCTGAATCCCATGTTCTTGGCAAATCAACTCAAAAACACAGGGCTGTAATAACTCTATCAATTGTAGAAAAAAGGGCATTGGACTGAGAGTCAAGATACCTGGGTTTGAAACCCAGCTCCAACACTTACAGGCAATATGACCTTGGGCAAGTCTTTGACTCAGTTTTCCCATCTATAAAGATGAGGCTTTGTTTTCATCTCTCCTATACAGGTATCATACCTCTTTCCTATTATAGTTAGCTGAATATTTCTTATATTCCCCTACTAGCTATAAGGACAGGGACTTTGCCTATTTTAACGCCTGTTTCTCCCAAACACTGAGTCATGCATTTTAGATAGGATCACAGACTTTAAGCAGGAAGGGATCTTAGAGGTCATCTAGTCCAACCGCATCATTTTATACATGAAGAAGCTGAGGCTCAGAGAGGTAAATTAACTTGCGTAGTAAGTGGCAGAGTGGGAATATGAACTCAAGGCCTCTGACTCAAATCCCTCCTCTTATCCTTACAACCTGTATGAGTTTAGGTAGGTCACTTAACTTACCTGGGAACCATTTGCTCATCTGTAAAATGAGAGGGGTTAGAACAGCCTGTTTCTACTATGCCAAGCTGCTTGTTGATTTAAATTGATGGGATTAATTTGGAATAATGAAATTATTTCACTTGATGGTTCTTGCTAAAAACTGTTTAAAACCTTAGTCAAGAGGAGTTATAACATGGAGTCAATTGGGGATACAGGTGATAATCAGGGGAGAAGGGCCTGGGTTAAGAAGGTACACCATTCCGACTCCTACCCACCAAGATATATACTTCACTGAGCGTAGCTGTGTATCTTCTCCAATGACTAACATATCTCCACTCCACTTAGCCTATATTTCAGTGACTTCTAAAAACTGTCCATTTTGCCCCATTAGCTATGATGACTTCCTTACCTTGCAAGATGAGCTACTTTCTTTGGATTTTTCATTGCCATATGTTTTACTTGACCTAAAATTAGGAATCAAAAGCAGTTTAACAATGAGTTTTGCGTGGAAAGACTGGGCAAGTAGCTTAAACCCAATCAGAACACAGTGTGAATGAAGCCAAAGTCATGAATTCAATCTTCCTGTGGACCGTTAGCTATGTCCAGTTCCAGGGACAGAAGCTGAACTCCATATTCTTGGCAAAACACAGGCCTGTACTAACTCTATTAATTTTAAAAAAGAGGTCACAGAGGATTAGAAACCAAATGAAATGTTCCTTCCTTACAAACACCAGTAAGTATTGAATTCAAATATGTGCTTTTGACCATAGTAAAGAGCTTTTCTGCACCTGTGCTCTTTAGGGTTTTCAACATGAATGCGATGTTTTGTCTAAGGCTTTATTTTGAATCAACTAGGTGGCATTAGAGCACTGGGCCTGGAGTCAGAAAGACCTGAGTTCAAATCCAACCTCAGACACTTAACTGTGTGACCTGGGAAAGTCACTTAACCTCTGTTTGTCTCAGTTCCCTCAATTACAAAATGGAGATAACAGCAGCTACTTCTCAAGATTGTTGTGAAATGAAATATCAAAAGAAATATTTGTAAAGCCTTAGGACAGTGCCTGGCATATAGTAGGTATTATATAAATGCTTATTCCCTTCCCCTCTCTATTGAAATAATCATATGGTTCTTGTTTTTATTGTTTCCACAAGTAATTGTGCTAATTGTTTTCCCAATGCTGAACCAACTTGAGCTTATTCCTATAGAATCCAACTTGTCTCAGTGAATGGCTTTCTGCACAGATTGCTGTAGTCTCCTTGTGAGGATTTTAGGCAAAACTTTTGCACCAACATTCATTAGTAAGAATGGTCTATAGTTCTATTTCTACTTTTCTCTCCTTGGTTAGGGTATCAGGACTATATCTTACAAAAGAAGTTTGGTAAACTGTACTTTATTTTTGAGAATAATTTTTGTAGCATAGCTATTAGTTGCTCTTTAAATATGGCTAGGTGGCACGGTAGATAGAGTCCTAGGCCTAAAATCAGGAAGACTCATCTTCCTGAGTTCAAATCTACCTCAGATGCTTACTAGCTCTATGACCCTGGGCAAGTCACCTAACTCTGTCTGCCTCCATTTCTTCATCTGTAAACTGGAGAAAGAAATGGCAAGCTGCTCCTGTATCTTTGCCAAGAAAAAAAAACCCCAAAAGTAGTCACAAAGAGTTGGACAAGACTGAAAAGACTAAACAACAACAAATGATAGAATTCACTTGGAAATTCATCTGGCCTAGGAGTTTTTTCCTTTAGTAGTTTTCATTTACATTTGCTCAAATTCATTTTATAAGACTGCATTAAGATCTCTATTCTTATTGTTGTTGTTTTTAAGTCAGATGTGTTTTGTTTTGTTTTTTTGCTTTCTGGTGAGGCAATCGGGGTTAAGTGACTTGCCCAAGGTCACACAACTAGTGTCAAGTGTCTGCGGCAGAAATTGAATTCAGGTCCTCCTGACTCTAAGGCCAAAGCTCTATCCACTGTGCCACCTAGCTGCCCCTCAGGAGTTTATTTTTGAAAGTTCCAATAACTTCCTCTGAATTCTTGGCTTTGTCTTTTTATGTTATATACTTAATCTGTTCCACTGATCAGCTTCTCAATTTTTAACCAGTACCAAATCATTTTGATAACAATTACTTTGTAATATAGTTTAAGATCTTGTATTGCTAGCCCCTTTAGTTCCTTCTTTTTCATCAATTCCCTTCAGATTCTTGACCTTTTATTCATTCTTTGATAGTTTGATTGGAATGGGACTGAACAAGGAAATAATTTAGATTTGTCATTTTTCTTATATTGCCACAAATTACTAATACGCATTTCATATTTCTTCAGTGGTTGAATCTGTGTTTCTTTTGAGTGTTTTGTTATTACATACACATAATTTCTACATGTTTTAGTAGACTTCCAAATATTTTATATATTCTGTAGCTTATATATTCTTTAGCTATTTTAAATGGAATTTCTTTTTGTACCTCTTCCTATTGGGTTTTAATTGGTTATATACAGGAATGCTGATGATTTATGTTGATTTATTTTATATCTTGCTACTTTGCTGAAGTTGTCCCAACTAACTTTTAAATTGACTTTCTAGTGTTTTCTAAGTAAATTATCATATTGTCTACAAAAAGCAATAATTGTGTTTCTTCTTTGCGTAAGCTTATTCTTCAGATTTCTTTTTCTTGTCTCAATGCTATAGTTAGTGTTTCTAGAACTAAGTTAAATAGTAGTGACAATAATGGGCATCCTTGTTTTATATCCATGAATTTACTGAGAAAGCCCCTAATTTTTCTCCACTACATAAAATGTTTGCTCTTGATTTTAAAATAGGTACTATTTATTATAGTGATGAAAAATAAATTTATTCCTCTGTCTTTGGTGCTTAACAGAAATGAGTGTTAGATTTTTGTCAAAAACTTTTTCAGTATGTATTGATTATAATAATGTAATTATATTTATGTAACTAATACAGTTTAAGTTTACAGTCTTTATATTAAATCAAACCTACTTTCCCAGTATAAATCCAACCTGGCCATAGTGCATAATCTTTTTAAGATGTTATTATAACTCAAAATCTCACCAAAGTGAATGTTGAAAACTAAAAATTAATTCATTTTTAAAATGTTATTATAACCTATTTGTTACATTTTATTGAAAATTTTTACATCGGTGGTCATTATAGATATTAGCCTACAGTTTTCTTTCTCTTACTTTGTCTCGCCTTAGTTTACATATCAAAAACATATTTGCTGTCTGAGGATGTGGGAAAATTGGGACACTAACACACTGTTGGTGAAATTGTGAAATGGTCTAACCATTCAGGGGAGTAATTTGGAACTATGCTCAAAGGGCAACCAAACTGTGCATACCCTTTGATCCAGGAATATCACTACTAGGTCTGTATCCCAAAGAAATCATAAAAAAGGGTAAAGGACTTACATGTGCAAAAAGATTTATAGCAACCCTTTTTGTGGTAAAAAATAATGGAAATTGAGGGGATGCCCACCAATTGGAGAATGGCTGAACAAACTGTGGCACATTAATGTAATGGAATACTATTGTGCAATAAGAAATGATGAGCAGGTAGGTTTCAGAAAAACTTGGAAAAACTTGTACAAACTGATGCAAAGCAAAATAAGCAGAACTAGGAAAACATTGTACACAGTATCAGCAACATTGTGTGATAATCAAATATGAATGACTCAGCTCTTCTCAGCAACACAATGATCCAAGACAAGTACAAAGGACTCATGATGGAAAATGCTATCCACATCCATATAAAGAACTGATGGACTCTGAATGCAAATCAAGGCACACTTTTTCCATTTTATTTTTTTCATGGTTTTTTTTTTCTTTTTGATCTGTTTCTTCTTTCACAACTGTGACTAATATGGAAATATGTTTTACATAATTGTACATATATAACCTATATCAAATTGCCTACCATTTTAGGAAGAGGGGAGGGGAGAGAGAGGGAGAAATATTTGGAACTCAAAATCTTCTAAAAATGAATGCTAAAAATTGTCTTGACATATAATTGGGAAAAAACTTAAATACTATCAAAATTAAAAAAAAAAGTTTGTATCATGGAAAGTTTTTGGAAGAGCCCTTTCTTTTCCTCTTTTTCCAAGAATTTATTAATTTAGAATTAATTTTTGAATGTTTGATAAAATTCACTGGTAAATCCATCTGATCCTGGTGTTCCCTCCCACTTCTTTGGGATTTTATTTCTGGCTTACTCAACTTCTTTTTCTTAATGTTTCTTCTGCTGGTCTGGGTATTTTATATCTAAGAATTTATCCATTTAATTTGTTTTGTTGGTACATAATTGAACAAAAATAATTTGTTTTATTTCCTCTTCAAATGTGAAATTTCTAATTTTTGATGTGCAGAATATGGTTTTCTTCTCTTTTTAAAAGTCAGATTAGTTATTTGTCTTTTTTATTTTTTTTTTTAATTAACTCCTAGCTTTACTTATTCCAATGGCATTTTTGTATTTCAATCTTGTTAATCTCTTGATTTTCAGAATTTTTACTTTGTTGTTTACTTCAAGGTTTTTGACATGTCTTTCTGGGGCTTTTTGTTGCATACCCAATTCATTGCTTTGTTTTTTTTCCCTCTTTTGTTGATAACGGTGTTTAGATATATAAAAATTTCCCCCTTAATGGTTGCTTTAGCTACATCCCATAAGCTTTTGTATGCTATCTCATTATAATAATGAGATAATTTTTATTGAATACAGTTTTATTGCATTGTGATCAGCAAGGATATGTTTAGTATTTCTGCTTTCGGTAAGGTTTCTATGCCCCAATACATGTTTAATTTTTTACCAAGTTTACATGTATGATTGAGAAAGAATATAAACCTCTGTGTTCCCATTTAGAAATCACCAGAAAGCTATTATATCTAATTTTTCTAAAGTTCTATTCATGTCCTTAGCTTCTTTTTTGTTTAGTTTTTTGTTAGTTTCTCTAGATCTGAAAGGGATACTTTCAATGAGATCCTCCACTATTAAACTGTACTTTGGGTGTTTACTTTTCCCTACAATTTGATTAACTTTCACTTGAAGTATTAATAGGGCAGCTAGGTGGTATTTAGATACTCCAGTATTTTTGCCAAGCCCAAATGAGGTCATAATGAGTCAGACATGACTAAAATGACTGAATAGCAACAACAAAAATACTCATTTTGGTGCAGCAAGGTGGCATAGTAGAATGCCACACCTGAAGTCAGGAAAACTCATCTTCCTGAATTCAAATCTGGCTTCAGATACTTACTAGCTGTGTGACCCTGGGCAAGTCACTTAGCCCTGTTTGCTTCAGTTTCTCATCTGTAAAAAGAGCTGGAGAAGGAAATGGCAAACCACTCCAGTATCTTTGCCAAGAAAACCCCAAATGAGGTCACAAAAGAGTCAGACACAACTGAACAACAATTTATTAAGATGCTATGCTGTTCAGAACATGTAAGTATTGCCATAGATATTGATTCACAAGCAATTCACAAAATTTGATTCATAAGCAAAATGTCATTTGTTTATTGTGGCATTTTACTGTCTATATTTAGTTTTATCCGAAAAGATGGCTACTCTTGCCTTTTTTAGTTCATATTAAGTAAAATAGATTCTCTTTCAGTTCCTCTCATTTTAACTTTATGTGAATCTTTGTGTTTCAAGTATACTTCTTGAAAATAACATATTGCTGGATTGCTTTGTAATCCATGCTGTTATACACTTGCATTTTATGGATGAGTTTATCTCATTCACTTTCATAATTATCATTATTGTGTATTTCCCTCCATCTTGTACTTTTTCCAAACTTTACCCCACTCCCTTCTTTACACCTAAAAACGTGGTAAAAGAGTTTGCCCAATATTTGTGATCTATAAACAAAGTAATGTTTCCATTCTATTATACCTCTTCTCTTTCCCTTGACTATTGCCTTACGTATCCTGCCTTCCCTCTTAAACCTCATTCTCCCCGTCTCCTTGAGTTTAATCTATTTCTATACCATGATATGGATGTGTATTAACTGTGTTCAACCTTCCTTTACCCAGCTCAGATGAAAGTGAGATTCTTGGAATATTGTTTCCCCCAACCACCCATGCTTGAATACTTTTCATTTCATTAATCCATTATGTAAAATAGTGCTCTCCCTCCCCAGTACAGTTCCTTATCCAATTCTATTTCTGTCATCTCCTAAGTAATTCAAAACAGAACACTAACCACAGGATCTCTATCTTTCTTATTTATCTTTCTTGGTTGTAATCCTTTTTCTTTTGCCTTTTAGATTATCATATCCCAAGTTCTCCCTTTCTTTACAGTGAGTGTTGCCAAAACTTATGTGAGCCAACCCGAGGTCTGTTAGTACTTGAATTTTTTTCTTCTTGGCCCTTTGTAGTATGTTTTCTTTGACTAGAAAACTCTGGATATTGGCTATGATATTCCTGAAATTTTTCATTTGGGTTCTTTTTCAGAGGGTAACCATTAGATTCTGTTTTCACGATGCCCTCCAGTTCTAAGAGATTATTGGTAGTTTTCATTTATGATTTCTTGAAATAAGATAGCCAAGCTTTTTGGGGGGGGGGGGGTAATATTTTTCAGATAGTCTGATTCTTATATTCTATCTCCTTGAACTATTTTCTAGATCAGTTGTTTTTCATATTATGTACATTTTCTTCTTAAAAAAAACTCTTCATTTTAATATTTCTTGGGTCTCATTATCTCACTGGGTCATTGTTTTCTAATTGGCCCACTCTAATTTACAGGGCATTCTCAGGCAAGATATCCTACCATCTGCTCTAAGGTATTAATTCTTGCCATTTTTTCCTCCCTGCTGGAAAAGAAAGTGAGGCTACTGACCTTGCACAGCCCTCCCTCACTCAAATCAAAGTCAATTGCAAGTCATGTCACCATCTCCCTGATGTCATGGTCCTCTTTGAGAACAAAGGACAAACACAACTGTGAGTAGTACAAGCTGCCTGGATATGGACCCAGCTGGCTAGTTCCAGTTGAGTAACTCAGCTCATCATCCCCTCTCCCTGTCCCTGTCCCTGTCCCTCTCCTCTCTGGGGTTTGCTGGCTAGATTTCTTTCTCAAAGACCAAGCCTTAAACCCAATTCACTCTGGAGCTCATAGATTGGACAATAGGTCCCTGCCCAAGCACCACTCAATGGTTATTTTTTGGGCCCTCTTGGCTCAGAGTGAATGTAAATAGTAACTGTTCCTCTTTTGGTCAGCAACTGAGGATCTTCCCCTCCCAGTTTATTTATTTTTTTTTTATTAAAGGGGCCATCCCTTGACTCACTTCTTAAAGAGGCCTATTCACTGAATGGGCATTACCTCACTCAAAGTTAGAACCTGAAAACACCTTAGCTTAAAAGGGCCAGGGTCTCCCAATGCATCCTGGGCCATCTCCAGTTGTCCTGATGAATATCTGGCAACTGGACCCAGATTTCTCTAGAGAAGAAAGTGAGACTGGTAACCCTGCACAGCCCTCCCTCACTCAAATCAAAGTTAATTGCAAGTCATGTCATCATCTCCCTGATGTCATGGTTCTCTTTGAGAACAAAGGACAAATACAACAACCTTTTCCTCAGTAACATTTGGTATTACTTGTTTGATTTCTTCAGGTATTCTATGTAGTCTTCGTGGCCAGGACATTTTTTTTTCTCAGAGGCTCTATGCAAACTTGTTACGGAATTACTCTTTTCTGGGTTTACCCATTGGTCATTTCAATCCAAGGTTATTTCTGCATTGTTTGGTATTTTCTTTGCTTTACTCCCATTCCTAGCCTCAGGTCTGGATTGGGAGTTGGGGTGGGTCACGTATGCAGCAAGGGCCTTGGGTCCCACTCTGTTTTTGTACTTATGGATGGTACAGGTCCAGGGCTATGCTTCATCTGGAGTGTAGTGACTTAAGATTAGACCCTGCCTTCTGCAGTAATTATCTGGGTTTGTCTCCGGTTGTGATACAGGGACAAAGTGCCTGAGGAATACTGCTCAAGGGCTTTTTCCTATAGGGGCTCCAGGACTTCCCTATGTGGGGGACAGTCCCCAATTTGTTTCCCATATGCCATATATCTACCCTAATTTGTTTCTATTCAGGGCTTCTGCAGGATTCTTACTGGGATTTTTTGTGCAGTCCTAGCCTGGGTAGAGAAGTTTATTCTTTTAGTATTCTTTATTATTCCTTCTGGGGCCTTTTCAGAGCTTCATTGGAGTAAGAAGTTTCCTATAGGTACTAACATACTCTTTCAAATTCAGTTTTGTTGGCATATAATAGAGCAGCATTCTGATAATTATTTTTAGGAACTTTAAAGTTACGCCATTTGACACCTATGTATGTGGAAGTATCCTAAAAACTGTAAAACAAAAATCTAGAAGAATATATAAAATCATTAACACCATCAAACTGGAAAGGCTCTGAGCATGGTCCCTAAGAAGACTGTGTATGCTCTGTCGTGTAAGGGACAAACTAAATTTGGGGAAGATTTCCTGCTCACAGCTACCTCAACACTAAAGCATTGTCTTTAGATCCATGATTTCATGGGTGTAGATGCTCCCTAAACTGACTTAGATTGCAGCTTTTCCACACTTTTACAGATGGCTTTCTTCATTTGCTGGGTCCACTACCCTGGTGTAAGACTTCATCACCTCATGCCTGGACTATTACAAAAGCAGGTTTGGGGAAAAGACAATGTCTGCTTGGTCTTCCTCTCACAAGTCTCTCCCCACTCCAGTCCCTTCTCCATTTAAATGCCAAAGTGAGTTTACTAAAACACAAATCTGACCACATCACCCTCATCTCAATAAACTCCAGTGACTCCATTCAAAGCCCTTCATAAACTGCTACACACACACACACACACACACACACCATTCCAGTGTTTTAAACATTATACTACCATCACCCCATCTAGTCCATAATTGAGTAACACTGTTGTCCCTGCTTGCCATTCCTCACATAAGACTCTCCATCTCCTGACTCCAGGCATTTTCACCGATTGTACCCTATAGCTGGAATGCTCTCCCTTCCTCATCTCTGCCTCTGACTTCCTTTAAACCCCAAATAAAAACCTACCTTCTCCATGAAGCCATTCTGGATCCCCCTTACTTCTAGTGACTCCCCTTCTTGATTATCTCCAATTTATCCTATACAGATCTTTGTACATAGCTGTTTGTACATGATGTCATCCCATTAGAATCTTTACAAGTATTATCCTCACACCAGCCCTGCAAGGTAGATGCTATTATTATTCCCATTTTAAAAATAAGGAAACTGAGGCAAATGGTCAAGTTAAATGATTTGCCCAGAGTCATACATGTAATACATTTCTGAGACTGTATTTGAAGTCAAAGTCTTCCTGACTCTGGGCCTAGCACTCTACCCATTGCACCACCTAGCAATAATTTATGCATCTTCATTCTCTCATGGTTAGAAATGAAAATTCCATAACCCTTCCCTAACTCCACATATCATCCATTTAGGGACTTACCTTTCCAATCAGGAACTTCTTAGGCAGCCTGATTATACAGTACCTTCTCTTACTCACTGCTATGTATCCTGATCGCAACCATGGAATAGAAGTGGTTCTAGTCTAGGTTCTCCAGCTCCCATGGTTCTCTTAAATTTGGCTTTTTTTTTTTTTTTTGCTTTTTGGTGAGGCAATTGGGATTAAGTGACTTGCTCAGGGTCACACAGCTACTATCAAGTGTCTGAGGCTGGATTTGAACTCAGGTCCTCCTGACTCCAAGGCTGGAGCCCTATCCATGTGCCACCTAGCTGTCCCTAAATTTGGCTTTCTTAAAAGGGACCAAACCTTTTCTCATGTCTGAGTATTTCTGAAACACTTGAAAACAAGTTTTTAAACAAAAACATGAAGTGGTTTCTTCACAGCGCCACTGATTACAAGGATCATAGGACAAGAAATAGAAGGTTTCTCAAAGGTTGAGTACAACACCCTCATTTTATAGATGAGGAAAATGAGAACCACAAAAGTTAAAGGATCTGAACAAGAGGTCACACCCAGGTGTGTTAAAATAAGAATTTGAAACCAGGTCCTAAACTCCAGAGCTAATTCATATTCCTCTGTCCTATACTATACCCCAAGAAAGAACAGTTCAAGAATAAATGGATGGATGAGGGAATCCATCCCCATTGTTAGGGAAGAAAAAACAATCAAAATATATGCACTGATGGGCAAAAAAAGGCAACTTCAAATGATGGCATTTTTATTAGAATTATCAAATCAACAAATATTGAGCACTTCCTATGTGTACTGTCATAAAGCGAATGCAAGTAAGAACAGGACCCAGTCCCTGCCCTCCTAGAGCTTACAATCCTTCTGTGAAGACCAAACATGGAGGTAAGCAATTCAAGATTTAAATAACAGCTCAAGTCAACAAAATAAGTGTCAAAGTAGTACATTAAAGATGTACCAACAATAATTCCTGAAAGGGTAAAATTTTAGTTGGGTCATGAAGTTGGAATAGGATTAAAATGAAAAGAAAGCAGTCCAGGCAGGTGGTACAGTTGAGCAAAAGTACAAAGGCAGGAAAATAAAGGTATATTAAAGGAACAAAGAATAAACTGGTTTGTCTCCTGCAGAGGGTTCTAGTAGAAATAACATCACGAAAGTAGGCTAGAAAGGCAGCTAGGGGCCAGACTTTGAATGAATGTCAGATTTTTTAAAAATTGAATTTTATTTTGTAGGAAAGAATCACAGGAGGTTTTTGATAAATTAAGTTAACAGCACCGTGCAGGACTGATTAAATAAGGGAAGGAGAGGGAATAGAAGAAGAAGAGAAATCAATTAGGAGGTCCACTGCAGTACTCCAGGCAAGAACTGTGATTTCAAAATAAGTTAATAACAGTGGGAATAGTAAGAAAATGGAATATGTATATGTATGTGTGTGTGTGTGTGTGTGTGTGTGTGTGTGTGTGTGCGTGTGTATATATATATCTTTTAAGGAACAAATTGACAGAACTGGCAACTTGACTGAATAGTGGAAGTCGGGAGCCTGGGTGAACTGAGATTTAGAATGAAACTACCAAAAACAGAAAAATGTGGTCAAGAAGAGAAACTAGTTTTTAAGAAAAATTAAGCTGATTTTACAGCCATCATGTCTGAGGTGACTCTAAGATATCCAAACAAAAATGTCCAACAAATAGTTTAAAATACAGGATTGAAGCTTGAGTGAGAACTCAGGGCAAGTATAGATTTCAGGCTCATTCACTGAAATGTTTGAGCATGGGTTGTGTAGAAGGCACTGTAGTCATCTCCATTTGATTAAATAAACACGAGTGATGAACTTATTATGTACAAAGCACTATGCCAGGCATCAAGGATATGAACATATAGGTCCTACATTCAAGGAACTTTCGATTTAAGGGGGCTTGGTGGCAGGACAGGAGAGAAGGACAAATAAATTGCTATGACACAACAGAGTGACATAAAAGTAAAGGAGGCCTTAAAGTACTATGAATAAATTTGAGAACAGAGAACTAGGAAGGGGGAGGCGGTGCAGGTGGAGGTGGGAAAGGAATAGGGGGTTCTTCAAAGTCATTCCACAAGTCAGAGAAGATTGGCAGCAGAGATAGGCCCGAAAAGGAAGGGATCTCACCAGAAGATTTGAAGGACATGGGAAAGGACCAGGGAGAGGAAGCAGAGTCCATTCCAGGGACAGTTGAAGTAGTATCAGTAAATGAGGGAGAGTATGTGTAGAGAGAGGAGAGAAACTAACAAAGACACAGAAAAAGGAGTCAAAGGGAGAACAATATGGTATCCCAGAAACCAAGGGTGGAAAGATTTTCAAGTACAAAGGGCTTATTTACAGTGTCAAAGTCTACACAAAGGTAAGACAAGGTCTAAGAAAATGCCACTGAATTTGGCAACTGGGAATTATTAATGAATACAATTTCAGAATAGCAGAAAAAAGTTAACTCAGACCACAGGGACCTAAAGAGAGAGTAAGCAATGTAGAAGTAGAGGCAATAATTGTAGATAATTCACTCCAGAAGTTTGACAGTAAAAATAAGTAAATATGATA
Source organism: Vombatus ursinus (assembly GCF_900497805.2). Lineage (NCBI taxonomy): Eukaryota > Metazoa > Chordata > Mammalia > Diprotodontia > Vombatidae > Vombatus > Vombatus ursinus. The sequence goes on from NW_020954564.1 coordinate 31,650,766, forward strand.
AAAGCTAAGAGTGGAATAAAGTGAAAACTAGTAGGATTTGAGAAAGAGGGAAACCAGTACATCTTTGTAAGTAGATCTGGTGGGGTTAGAGACTGACGATATGGGCAAGAAGTAATAATTAAAGGAACAAGGTCCTTGAGGAGATGAAAGAGGATAAAATGGAAGACAATAATATGAGGGACTAGTCCCAGTAAAAGATGAAGACCACTTCTTCTGATATAGCCGCGAAGGAAGAAAAAATATAGGTACAGAAGCTTTAAATAAAAAAAAAAAAAGGTAGATGAAAAAGGTCTCAACCTTCTCATTAAAGAGAGCAAGGGAACAAGACTAATAAGACTAGGACTTTTGAGCGAGGCTTTTGACAAGAACGCAAGTTTTAAAGGGTGACTGGACTAGGAAGAAGAGACAAATAGAATTGTCAAGTAGCAATGAGAGCTCAGTTGAAATTAAACGGAGGAGATCTGTAACAGAGAACTCAGAGGCATCAACCTTGGCTACATAGGACAAAGTTGATTCAGAGGCTTACTTAGTTGCTGTTCAACCTTTGATCTCTTATCATGGACAAACAAAAGTTATTCAGGCTATTCCTTCCACTTTAAATGTTTCCAGTCTAATTTCTCTACTCACCATGTGTTAAGTGACTCTCACCAGCTAATCCTGCTGGACCCTGCAGAAAGAGGTTTGTTCATTTGAGTGTCAAGGGTACTTTTGAGCAAAAGACATCCTAGCAGCTCCCTCTCTTCATCCCAAAGCAGTGCTTCTATGAGGTCACCATGGAACTCTGTTAGCTATTGCTTGGCTGTAGTAGACTGGTTACATTTGGAGGAACATCAGGGCAAATACAAAAAGGATTCCTCAGGCTAAAACTGAAAGAGAATGCTACAAAGCACACTCACAGCAACTTTTTCATTACATTTTAGCGATTTGCCTTTTATTGATGATATGAGACATGTGAGCTTACAGATCATAAAGGATGACGATCAGAATTACAGGACGTTATCTCAAAGAGAAATGAATACAAATAATCCTATAGGACAGTATATGTACAAACAAAACAGTCATGCAACAAGCGGAAAATGACAAAGGGTCCAAATATGTAGAGCTTACCCAAACCAACCACCAAAAGCTAAGACAACATTTCTACCTCCTTCTGTATATATCCCAAACCTTCCCATGAATTGGGAAGCTAACAGCACTTAGTGAGAGAAAGTAAAGTGGAAGTAAAGACAATTTTAGAAACTTATGCTTTAGTACCATTTAGTCCTGGCAACCCAAAGTAGTGTAATTACTGAGAAATAGTTTCATTCTAACTCATGGTGCACCATATCACTTCAACAAGAACAAATGAGTAAAAAGTAAATAAATAAAACAGTGCCAAACTAAATCACAATGAGTGATGTTACTTATCAAATCATTGATGAATAATCTAACAAAATTATATCTCATCCAAAATATCTAAAACCCAACAATCACAGAGAATATCTAGGTTGTAACACGTGGAAAACCAAACACTTCCATCTGTCAAGTTTTAAAAAAAAAAAAAGGCAGAGTTGAAGATGTGGAAGTTCTCGGCAGCTGGGAATTCCCATTTTAAAACTCCTGACTCCAGTATGGTTCAGTAACTCCTATGTAACTTAATTTGGGGAAGCTGCCTGCAACACTGAAATGTTGTTTAACTTGTCCACAGTGATACAGCTAGTATGTAGTAGAGGTAATATATGAACCCAAGTCTTCCTAATTCAAAGGCCAATCTTTTATTCACTATATCATAATACCACTCCAGGTCAAAGTATATATAAAATTTTGCTATATCCTGGAAAATAAGAAGCATCTAACCCCAAGTTCCCAAAAGAATTATTAGATTGGATACTTACAGAAGGATTTTAATCATTAAGGTCCTTAAACTGTCAATTGGGAAAAAAAAATCAGATTAAATATCTCTGAAGAGAATCTGATATCCATGATATTTAGGGAATTAACATAAATATTGAACTTTTACCAAAGGGTATGAACAGCTCAAATGAAGAACTGAAAACTATTAACTCTATGAAAAAATCATATGTGGTTTGACCTCACAGAGAGCAAACCGGCAAAGACAACAAAAGATTGATTGATTTCACATTGCAAGGGCTACAAGACAGGCATCGAGCTGGGAATTGGTCCAACTGTTCTAGAAAGCAATTTGGAATCATACTAAAAAGTGACCAAATGTCTATACCCATTAACCCAGTGAAGTACCAGACATAGACACAAGGAAGTCAAAGACAGAAAGGTCCCACATACACCAAAATACTCATAGGAGCACTGTTTGTTGCAGCAAAGAAATGGAAACAAGAGAAGCTCCATGAACTAAACAATGGCTAAACAAACTGTGGTACATGAATATAATGCAACATTACTGCACTTTAAGAAATGATGAATACAAAGAAATCAGAGAAGCATGGGAAGACTTACACGAACTAACCCAGAATGAAGAAGAACCAGGAAAACGATATACACAACAACTGCAACAACATAAATGAAAAGAACAAAAACAAAAAACGAAAGTATGATGATAATATTCTTGGTCCTAGAGAGCTGAGAAAATGCACCTTCTTTCTTTCTCTCCAGGTATGAGGGACTATAGGTCTTAGTACATTGCAGATGCTATCCAATTCTGTTGATAACTTGGCTAGTTATGCTGAAGTTCCTTCCCCCTTTTTTTAATTATCTTGTGTTACCAAGGACAGCTTTCTGGGAAAGGGAAGAGGGAAGAGGGACTGATGCAGAAAGGAAAGTGATGTATAAAAAAAAAGACGTCAATTTTTTAATCAGCATTTTGTAATGCAATTTTGCCACTGCTTCAACAAAAATGTTACTTCTATTAAAATTTTTTATGAATTTTCGTTATAACCTTTCATCTCCATCAATTCATAATTTTTCAATTTCCTATAAGACCAAACAAGTCTATATTCTCCTTCCCCCAACTCTCTGCTGCACCTAACACACACACACACACACACACACACACACACACACACACACACCCATGGGGGGGGTAGAAAGGAACTTGCACAAAATACATGTTCATCAATTGCTCTGTCACAGGATGATGAAGAAAACATTACTACGCACCCTAAAAGGCAACAAAGCAAATTAATACCTCAAAGCAATCCTGGTATTTTTTGATAAACTTAAAGAATAAAAATTATTCGGAAGTCACTGAAAAATCACAGAATCTTTGAGTTGGAAGGAACCTCACTGGTCAAGTAGTCCAAATCATACCTCAACTCATGCATGTTAAAATATAAGGTCCTTTAAAGTAACAGTTGTTTTGTTCACTGTATTCCCACTATCTGACACAATGCAAAAAAGCAAAGAGTAGGTCTTAATAAATGTTTCATTAATTGAATCATCTCAATATTCTTCCCAAATGGTCATCCAGCCTAAAATTACAGGACCCCCACCCCCCCCCAGTAACAGAACTTACTAATTCCTGAGGAAATAGTTTTCCATTTCACTGTTGACCAACTGTTCCCTCTTGATCAGTAATTTAAAAAAAAAAAAAAAGGAATACCAAAATATTTACACCAGCACTTTTTGCAGCATCAAAGAACTGGAAACAAAGTAGATATCCATCAATTAGAAAACAACAAAATAAGTTAAAGCACATGAATATGATGAATACAGAAGAAAATGGGAAGACAAATGAACTGATGCATAAGCGAAACAAGAAAAATAATGACAAAAAATAAATGGAACAAGAACAAAATGATCAAAACTGTTTCAAAATTGTGATGAGCCAGCTTAGACCCAAAGAAGAGATATGAAAAGGCATTTCCCCTAATCTTTTTTTTTCAGAAGTAGGAAAATATAGATATGGAATAATGCATACATTGTCAGCCTTAAGTTTTTCAATGTTGGTTCTACTAAGCTATTTTTTCCTTTTTTTCTTTTGTTATAAGGGATTGCTCTCTGTGAGTGTTAGAAGAGAATACTAAAAAACATATAGGCAATGTAAAAATAAAAGACATAAATAAATAAGTTAACCCAAAAAGTTGCTTTTTTTTTTCCATTTTTGCCCAATGGACTGATCCCCTGGGATCAAGAACAATCTTTTTTCCCTGTCAGATACTCGAAGACAAAAATACCATGTTTCCCCTGAGTCTTCTCCAACTCTTAAAAAAGCCAGAAAGAACCTCAGAGATAAACTAATCCAAGCACTACCAGAAGAATGTTAGAACGTACGTTCCTTTTAAATAGGAATAATTTCATTCACTATATTCCCAACGCCTAGCATGGTACAGGCAGCACTTAGGTCATCCTTCAAGGCATCGAGGTGGAATAGCGAATAAAAAAATAGTGAATAAAAACTTGGAATCAGAAAAACCTGAGTTTGAATCCCTTTCTCAGACACTTACTAGCTGACCCTGAGGCAAGACATTTAACCTCTTTCAGCCTGCTTCTTAACTCACATAGGATTGTTATGAGGAGTAAATGAAAGAATAGATGTAAAACTTTTTTTGCAAAACCTTAAACACAATATATTAGTTATGATTACTATCTCCACTTAATCCTGATTCCTTCGATAATAAGAAAAATATGGAGCCTAGAAATGACTACAAAACTCTAAGTATTAGAGTAAAGAATGAGGAGGTATTCTCATTCTAGAGCCTAAGAGCTCAATGGTTGAACTTCTAGTCAACTTAAATATCTATTTATCTTTTGTTCCTCAAATGTTAATCATTTTGTCCCTTAAGTACACACAGAAGGAATGGCTAGAATAAAGTCTAAACCTGAAGATCTAACAAAAGACTAACTGTTCTATTCAAATTAAGGATGGCAAACAAGTGTTAACCTTAGTGTCAATGAGAACTACTCAAGGTTTAACTTGTGAATTTTAAGATTTATTCATTATTTAAAGTCTTTAAACCACTCCCGTATAATCTGTCAAACTGCTAAAGTGCACATTAGTAGCAAGAAAATTATCCTTTTTCTTTTCAAACATAGGAGTTTGAATTCATACTCCTATAACACTAGAGCTGAAAATGAATCCTAAGGAATCTAGTCCATTTTATAGAAACTGAGGTCCAGAGATGGAATATTACTTTGCCAAGGTTACACAAGAAAGTGAATTTAACAATCAGGTCCATACTAAAGTCCAAATCTCCTTATTCATATCGAATATTTTTCCCACTGAACTGTCAAGGACCTCCCTCAAAATCAAAGAATTCAGAAGTCAGATGTACAAGACAAGAGCATATCTTTAGTGTGGTTCCATCCATGTTCCCCATTCTTCTCCCCCTTCTTCCCTGTCCCCTCCATACCCTTCTCTCTGGGAAAAATACCATTTAATTTTATGTCATTCCTCAATTCATAGGTAACCTTCAAAAACATTTGCAGCAGGGAATAGGCATAGAAGAGTCAGAAGTTTGAATTAGTCAAGCATACCTGGAGATCCAGGGAAATAAAATCACTAGTGTATTGTGTAAAGGATCAAAGGACAGTCAGAACTCTAAATGATCTGTAAACTAACTGCTTAAAACTGAATGTGACAAAGCAACATATTGAAGTTTAAATGACTAAATTTAACATATTAAAACACAAATATAAATGTGAATATGACAAATAATGTGTTCTTTCAGTCCCTTTACATGTGGAATATAAAGGGTAGGGAGAGAGGTTAAAACAGAAGACTTGAGTTCAAATTTCTATACTACTACTACCTGAGTAACCCACTAGAGAAAAAGTCTCACTGGCACTAACATGGAAAGGACCTTAGAACCTTAAAAATACTAGAACTGATAAAGACACTAAGGACCATCTAGTTCCACCTTCTCATTTTACAGATAGGAGAAACTGAGGCCCACCTTGGGAATATGACTTGCACAAAGTGACACAGTGACATGACTATGACTAACCAGGATTCAGCTCTTCTCCCATTTTAATGTCCTTTGCACATAATTCACCCACTTGCTTAGCTCGATAAGGACTTCAGCAGGACTCTCATCCTCTATATTCTCTTATTTCTATTCTGAAAGCTTGAACTTAGACTAATTTTAATAAGAATAATTATTATGCTCTCCAAATGTTTGGTCTTATACTCGTAGCTTTAATAGCAATATTCTCACTAAAAGCTTGTTCTTACACTCCTCATTTTAATAATTATTATTCTGCTTTTCTATACTGAAGACTCCAAGGTTTGTGTTCATTTCAAATTGTTAGCAGTCAATAGTGTAATAAGAACATTACCATTTCCATCAAAACTGAACACCATGGGGGCAGCTATGTGGCGTATTAGATAGAGCACTGGCCCTGGAGTCAAGAGGACCTAAGTTCAAATTCAGCCTCAGACACTTGACATTTCCTAGCTGGTGTGACCTTGGCAAGTCACTTAATCCCGACTGCCTCACCAAAAATAAAAAAAAACAAACCTGATGACCACGAACTTAATTTTATAAATGTATACTATTCCAATGATTCCCATCTATCAGAAATTTCCTGAACTTTGTTCTATACCGGAAATTCAATTCAATACCAGAAGATAATCAACAGATTAAACTAACAGCCTTTGTTCTCTCCATGGACATCACACTCTTAACCCCTACACTAAGTCCTAGAGTTGTCTTTCCCTACCATTTCCCATCTGTTCCCATTTCCATGACTCCCTCAGTAGCTTTTAAATAGCTCATAAAGATACGTAATTTAATAAAACAAAAAAGCAAACTTTTCTATCAAAAAGTCACCTGCATTTAATTGAAGTAAAATTTTATTTGCTAAAACTGATGAGAGTTCAGTCCTTAATGATTTCTTTTTTCATTTCAGTAAGTTTGGGGAATAAAAGAAGAAAAATATAAAAATAAAACAGACACACTAAACCCTAGTATTTTGGTGTATCACTTCTGATAATTCAGGAAAGAAAATGCATGGAATAGGAGACTAAGCACTGGTCTGAAAATGAGAAACCCTGGTTTTCCAGCTTCCAAACAGTTCTCCATCAGTGCAATCATGGATGGACAAGTCACTTCCCCACTATGAACCTGCTTACTCATCTTTAAACTAAGGGAGTTGGACCAGAAGATCTCCTAAGTCCTCTCTAGTTCTGATATTCTTGGATGGTTTATAGTTTGATACACTAATTACCAAAAAACAAAAACAAAAAAAAAAAACAAAAAACCTCTGGGCTGTCGCTGGACACTGAAATTTTCAAATGATAGTGTTGGTTGTGTATCTCTACAATCAATTATTCACTATGTTCTTGGAGACTATCATCAGTCATCCATACATCTTTAAAGTCTGTTTGCTATTCACCTTGCATAATCATAATAGTCTGACCAAGAGGTTTCTTACATAGAACTAAAATTGGGGCTCATGACTCTTCAATGTCATATTGAAATTAGCAGATCAGAGTTCAAGTTCTAATAATATGGACTAGATTACCACAGGATCACAGATTTAGAGCTGGAAGAGATCTTAAAGGTCAACTAATTCAAAACTACTCATTTTATATAAAATAACCAACTTTGGCCACACTATAGCTTACTGAATAAACACCAGTACTGTGGTCAGAATAATAAGACATTACATCCAAATTTAAATTAAACCAAGAGCTTCCTCCCAAATTATATGTGCTCACCAATTTGCATGACGTTATTTAAGTTTGAACAGTTCTACAAATAGTCAAAAATAGAGCGCAAACAGAAGAGAGGGAAATTCATTTCTAGCCTCTATATGAAGGTTTTAAATATTTGTGACTTCTCACCAAGAGAATCATTGATAAGAGTATGAGGAAAGGCAGTATTAAAACTACAGGGACAGAGAGAAGTGAAGCTTTTTTTTTCAAAAATCTGATACAGCAACAAATGAGGAAAGGCTGATTTTACTCACTAAGGATCTTGGCCCCAGAAGAATAGAGCACAGAAAATAATATAACAAGTACTAAACTAACAAAATGTCTCCTCATATTATCACAGGTTCAGGTTCTTCTGTTTAGTGGCAATTACTTCATGTGAGCAAGCTACAGAAATCATTCTGCAATATACGATAACAAATGACCTTGCTATCACAACAGCAATTTAGTCTTATTTAGGACGAGCTGCTTTGGAATGCACAAAATAAACTATATGTGTTAAGTTGGTATATCAAGAATTCATTCTGCTTAAAAAAAAAAAAAAAAGACGTTTTTGCAGACTCATTCATCTCTGTTGTAACTAAAGTAACATAACTTGTTACCTAAGTCTGTTAAGCTCACACACTACAGGGTAACCTAGAGACAAAAATTAAATTTCTGACATCGCAGGCTTGGTATTTAAAAATAAAATATATAATATCTTGATCAAACAATAAAATTATAATGTTCATTCTCTGACTGTAATTGACTGTAACTAGGAACAAATGCACAAGAGTGAAAACAAAAATATAACTTGGGGATCACAGGCTTTCAGGTTGGAAGGACCTCAGAAGTTAGCTAATTCAGACTATCTTAAACAGTAAAAAGGAAGTGAATTCAGAAATAAAATTATCCAAATTAAAATCTGAAAAAAGTCAGTAATTGAGCTAAGCATCTGAAGCCAAAAACTTTTCTTGAAAAAACATCCTATGAAAACAGCAAGGCTTATTGTGGGGCAATTTGAAAAACTGTCACTTAGACAGTTCCTACTCACTAAATAAGAGGCCAGTAGATGGGATATGAAGCAACCACGATGGAGTCAAAATCCAATTTTCACTAATTTGGTAAGGTCAAAGAGTGAGTTTTGGTCTGAAATGCACTCACAACAGAGTAGTTTCCCAAGGACTCCTCAGGCAGCATACAACATGCCAAGAGAACACAAACTGCTTATTAAAGTTTACTGCATAAATGACCTAAATACAAATTAGTTAAGTGAGAGTGTATGAGCATCAACCACAAAAATTCAGTTCAATCAACATACTTCAAAGTCTTAAATTACTGGTTTTGCACCTTGTTACCAAAGCAACCATTTAGATTAGATGGTAACATCACCCTATGAATAAATTCAGTGTGTTCCTGTATGAAGTTATTGTTTGTCAAAATCCATGTTAAATGCCCTCACAAATAATGTGACATATTTAGAAAGATAATTCTTCATATATAAGGGTTTTCATTTTTTACATAGGCCCAGGATACAATCTTCAACAATCAGTATTTACATACCACTAACAATTGTACTCAGTATTTAAAAAGGAGCATACAAAAGGTTATCCTTTGCCCATTTAAGTTTACATCGAGCTTTTTAATGCAACAAACTTTTCTTTGAAGCTACTCCGAAGAAATCCGTAGTATGGGGAAAATAGCCCTATTTTATTTGTATTAAGTTTTGTTTGCTACTTTAAGTCATGCCCAAAAGAAAAGTAGAAAAAAAAATCTCTCCTTGACAATCAGTGACGGTTCTATCGTACTTGTCTTCATAAAGAGGATAAAGAGTATCTAGCCTCACAAAGATTGGAGGACAACCGGTGTATGGTGAGAATGAAAAAGAAAAAAACTATCTAGAGAACAAAAGAATTTGAAACTGCAACAAACTAGTTTAAAGAAAGGATACAAAAGAAGTATCCACAATTTAATCACATGAACTGAATCTTGGACTATCAGCATCTTATGTTTTCAGCCTAATAGACCAGGGCATGACAAATTTCAGAAGACATGACATTCTTGAAATACAGAACTTTATTTAGAAACTGTTTAAAGTAGAAAAAAACCCTGTCAAGAAAGACCAGGTGGAATATGGTTTCCCAGTAAAATGGAATTTTTAGGGCAACAAAAGTCTAAAAAGGCCACAAGAGAGAAATAGCACCACTGTATTTTAACAATGGCGAGTTACTTGCATTTTTGGCATTATTATTATTATTCACTGAATTTGGGTTTTCCTCAGAATTCCACACAGATCATGCACTACACAACAATTTTATCATAAATGCTCGCCTTCTACACACATTTTAGGACACCAGAATCTACCACCAGAAACAAACTGATACAAGCACATCAGAACTGATCAATCTCAGTAGTAGGTAACTGAGAAACCTGGCAGGTTCCTGCCAAACAAAAGGGATGAAAACAGGTTGAGGTGCAAAGCAAAAAAGATGGGAGTGTTTAGGAATGAAATATTTTAAATATTAATATTTAAATTAGACATGGTACTGTATTTTCTGCAAAAAAAAAATTAACATTTAGTAACACACTAATGAATTTTATCTCCAAGGAGATTAGTGCACTGGCAACTACTATTCAGATACAGTGAGGGCTGTGGACAGCAGGTACCAAAAAAAAAAAAAAAAAAAAAAAAAAGACCCAGGCCTTACAGATCACAAGGTAATCTCAGCCTTCACAGATCACTCCCCCTCTACCAGAGGTCCAGAAAGAACATGGAGCATGATCACCTGCCCATGGTATGTCTATTCTCAGCAGCATGCTTTAAGGGGCAGAAAGAAGAGACCCCAAATGGGGAATATAAGGGGAAGAGAAGAGTAAAAAAAGGAACTAAAAGATAGGATGGAAAAACAAGACAATCTGCTTCCAAGCAAAATTCATTTTCAGAGAAGCGATTTTGCTTTCCAAAAGCAATTTTTAGGTAATAAAACTGGACACATCTTGCTTTCCAGAAAATACAATGCAAAGAAGGTTTGGAGAAACATCAAAAAACTACCACAGAAATGCTCCACAAAAACAATTTTGAGCTCTTCAACTCAATCATACATCTCAGAGCCAAAAGACTCCCTCTGACTGTTAGGCAAAAATCCAGCCTATTCTTTCATGGGGGGTTAACCACTGAGTAATACCAAAAAGTTCTAGAATAAATTTCTTTATTTTGCATTTTGATCAATTTTTATGCCTGAAAGTACTAAAAGAGCACCACAGGCCTTCTCAGACAGCCATGTATAAGGTTAGGTTCTTTCTAACCACAATATGAAGCACAGAGAATCTCCTGTCACACATTTTATAATTTGACATATGGAAACATTTTTAAATACTCTTAAGGCATTTATTTAGTTCTATGCTGAGATTTCACATTAGTTAATCCATTCTGTGAGTTGTCCTCACATTTCTCTATTTTAAGTTTCCATTTTCAATATATTACATAAAAACAATTTTTTCAGATATCAGTGTCTTTACCAGCAACCAAATAGTGAGTTCTCAAGGTCTGCCTCTTTGTTCCCTAAGTGAACCAGCTAGATGTTAATACTGCTCTGCCACAAGATAAAAGCTCCTAACTCAAAACCCATTGGAAAAGGAGTGAAACTTCTGCAAAGTGCACTTTAAGAAGAGGTACTTTTTGCTTATGAAAAGAAACCAGTGAGTGAGTCCTCTAAAAAATAATAAAAGGGAGTATTTTACAGTTAAGCACATGATTTGGGGTGAAAAATTCAGACGTTGCTGCTCTACTGGTACAGTACATGGGTTATTAATACTCTTCTTGCTCCTCTTGTGGTCCCCCTTCATCAGGTATCACAAAGCCTTCCTAAAAGAGGAGAGAAAAAGATGGCTTGACTCAGAATGCTATATAATCATTCACATATTACTTTGCACTTTATAAAGTTATTTTCGCACAATGCTGTGCAGTAAGGTATTGCAAGAATTATCATTATGCCCATTTTAAAGATAAGGAAAAAGAGGCTCAGAGAGATGGAAAGCAATTTGCTAAAGATGACAGATCATTAAGATATTCCAGAGTCAGACCTTGAACTTGATTCCTCTGAATCCAAGTTCAAAACATGTGTACCAACATTTGAAAACTGCACCATGCTAACATGATTGTCAACATTAACAGTAACTGCAGGTCACATTTATATATCTATGTAGAGAAAGAGATAGAACTTCAAAATTTGGTAAATGCTTTACATCAATCATCTCACTTGAGCCTCACGACAATCCTATGAAGTCAGTGCTATTATTTCCATTTTTCACAAAAACTGAGGCCCTGTAATGTGCTTGGGGTCCCAAGCTTATAAGTGTCAGAGACAGGATTTGAATCCAGGTCTTCCTGACTGAGTCCTGGGCTCTGTCTTTAGCACAATGGCTCCCATTAAAGCATTCTTTGACTTCATACCAAGCGATTGTTGGGAGGAAGGGGTGAAGAGAGAGGCAAGGGTTGGAGGGAGGGGGAAAACTAGAGAAGAAAAATTTTAAAAAAGAACATAACCCCTGACTACAAAATTTATAGTCTAGTTGGTAACTGTCTATAGAAACTGAAGGATAAAGAGGTAGTAGATTGTGGTGTTAAACACTGCATATAATGTCAGATTTTTTTGGCATGTCAGTTAATGTTGCTGAACATGTCTCTTTTCTTTTTTTAAAAGGGATGGATCTCTGAGAAGGAAAGAAGGTAGGACTTGTACATAAAACAGCTCAATTTTTCTTATATTCTGTGAAAAGAAAAACTTTAATACTATATGTTTTAAGTGTCAAGTCTGTCAGAATGTTACAGCATTAAATATTTTGAAAGCACACACCAAGTTCCAATGTGGAGCTTGCCTAAACCATACTATATATACTCAGTATCTGTCTTCCCCTTCTAAACTGGAAAAAAAGAAAGGAAAAAGAAAAACCAAAGACAACCAATGTCTAGAAGAGAAATGAGATAATTAAATCCTCCTTCATTCAACAACCATTAACAGACACTCACATCTGTGGCATAGAGAATCTCCATAATCCTCTGCAACACTGGATCACTTTCCCCTTCATTTTCCTGACAGATCAATTCAATATTCCTTAGCTTGCCAAAGTAGAAGTCTCTCTCTTTTTCCAAATCTTCAACAGTGAGTTTTAATACATTGATCTGTATAAGAGATAAAATAAATATAAGGCATTAGTCCGACAGTAATACATCTAGTAAAAACCCTAAACTGCCACCCACCCCTCCCACACTTTGGGTATTGGATAGAGAGACAGATCTGGAGTCAAGAAGACTAGGACTGTATTTTTTCCAACTAACAAAAAAATTCTACATTCTCTCCCTCTCATCCCTACCCACTGAAAAAGAAAAGTCCTTGTAACAAATAAGTATCATCAACAAATTCTCTCATTGGTCATGTCCAAAATATCTATGTCTCAATCCGTACTGAGTCTATCACTACTCGGTCAGCAGGTGGTTAGCATGTTTCATCATGAGTCTTTTAGAATCATGGTTGGTCATTTTCTTGATCAGTTCTTAAGTCCTTCAAAGTTGTCTGTTTTTATAACATTGTTATTATATAAACTGTTCTCCTGGTTCTGTTGGGAACAGTTAATGGACAGGCTGTGATCTGTACTTCTGAAGAAATTCCAAGCCAATAAAATTAGAGGACTTCACATATTGATCTATTATCTATTTGAATGTTATTTCTCCCCTTTAGAATGTAAGCTTCAGGGCAGGGATGATTTTGGTTTTTTAGTCTTCGTATTCTCTTTTTTTTTTTATTAATTTATTCTAATTTAATAATAATCACTTCCATATGCTTTTGAGTTTAAAATTTTTCTCCCCCTTCCTCCCCACCACCCTCCCCAAGACAGTACAAAATCTGATATAGGCTATACATTTACATTCCTATTAAACACATTTTCACATTAATGATGTTGTAAGTAAAAATTAAAACCAATAGGAGGAACCATCAGAAAGAGGAAACAAAACTCGACAGAAGAGAAAAAAATAGCAATTCAACTTCCATAGTTCTTTCTTTGGATGTGGATAGCATTAGATCCTTGTATTGCTGGGAGGAGTTAAGTTTATCACTATTAGTCATCGCACAATGTGGCTATAATTGTATACAATGTTCTCTTCATTCTGCCCAGCATCAGACAGCATCAGACCAGGTTTTTGTGAAGTCAGCCCGTTCATCATTTCTTACAGCACAATAGTATTCCATTACATTCATATACCAAACTTGTTCAGCCATTCCCCAGTTGATGGGCATCCTCTCAATTTCCAATTCTTTGGAAAAAGAGCTGCTATGAATATTTTTGTACGTGTGGGTCCTTTTCCCATTTGTATGATCTCTTTGGGATATAGCCTTAGAAGTGCCATTGCTGGGTCAAAGGGTATGCACATTTTTATAGCTCTTTGGGCACAGTTCCAAATTGCTCTCCAAAATGGCTGGATCATTTCACAACTTCACCAACAATGCATTAGTGTTCCAATTTTCCCACATCTTCTCCAACATTTATCATTTTCCTGTTTTGTCATGTTGGCCAATCTGATAGGTGTGGTACCTCAGAGTTGTTTTGATTTGCATTTCTCTAATCAATAGTGATTTAGAGCATTTTTTCATATGACTATAGATGGCTTTAATTTCTTCTCTGAGAACTGTCTGTTCATATCCTTTGACCATTTATCAATTGGGGAATGGCTTGTATTCTTATAAATTTTAGTCTTTGTATTCTCAATGCATTCTTGTACATAGGAGATATTTAGTAATATTTGTTGAATTTAATTGAGATAAGATACTATCATTTACACAAATTCGGCAGGTACATAATTCTACTTCAGTATAGTATGTTTTCCTAGATTTGAACTAGTTAACTACGGTCATGTGAAAACACGTGGCCTTTCTTCCTGTTTAAATGTTTCCAAGAACCCATCCACAGTTACTTGAACAATAAGCCTCTACTTTAGAGAAGAATCTCCCTGCTTAACTAGCTTCGTGACCTTCAGTAATAAAATTAAAGTAGAAAGTAGAAAAAGAAAAGCATTCATTCTAGGGACAATCCTTTACCTAATGCCAACAATGTACAGAACAGTGTGCAAAGATAATTACAACATTAGGTTCCTACCCTAATGCAGCTAACAAGATAGCATTTATACACACAAATATATAATAATTACAATGTAAAGTGCTAGGACTGCTGATAGACATTAAGAAATATAAAAACTGATCAAAGGTACTGACCAACCCTAACTCTAAAAGTCTGATGATGAGGCACATCTCCCTTCTATGGGCACAGAAGTAATAGTCTACGGCTGAAGAATAAAGCATATGCTGTCAGGTGTGATCAATATATTAATTTGTTTTGCTTAACTATACTTCTTTGTTGTAAGAGTCTAATTGGGGCAGTGGAACTGTGAAAAGGGTAGCCATGTAAAAAAGTATCAATAAAACATTTTAAAAGTATGCTGTAACTATTAAGTACACAACAAATATAATTCAGAATAGAATATAATAACAGCAAAATTCATCTGTTTACTGCTACACTGTCCTCCCTCCCTCTTATTTGGATCCCACAATCCTCCAAAGTCACATGTCAAAAATTGAACATCTTTCCCTCCTTGCCCCCACACCCTTTTCCTCCCAATCTTTATAATTCTGTCGATAGCTTTTATCATCATCCCTATAGTCACCCAGTCTTAAAGAATTCCTGTCTTTTTGGACTCTTTCCTCTGCCTCACCCCCAAAATTCAATCAGTTCTTACTGTCTGAGAAATACAGAATTTCATCAATGCCTTTTGTTTCATTTCCACTATTCCAATATTCAATAGTCAAGTCCCCTAACTGCTTTCCCCACCTCCAAGTTCTCCTTTCTCCAGTCTAACCTTTACCCTGCTGCCAAAATTATCTTCCAAATGCATAGGTCTAACCATATCACTACCCTCCTTATTTGCCAAGGAAATATAAATCCTACACCTTATAATATAAGGTGCTCAACAATCTGGCTTTATTCCACAAACTCTCTGCTCCAGTCAAATGGCTACCAACAGTGTCCTATCTTGTCCTTGCTTTCCCCAGTCTTCATGCATTGGCAAAGATTGATGCCAGAGCATGGAATGCAATCCATCTTACAAAAAAAATATTTTTAATTAAAAAGCTGAAAAGTGCTGCTTGTAGAAATTTTCAACACAACAAAGGCCCAGTCATCATCATAAATCATTTTATATTTCTTAATTTAAAAAAAAACCAAAAACTGAAGCTAGTTATCAAATACAATATCTCTCATTTTTGATGCTTAACTTCCTGACTGCTCATTCATCCCTCCCTTCAAACTTTCTTTCTATCTCCAGTCCCATCCCACTCCTTGTCTGCCCTGTGCAGTGATTCAGTAAGAGAAATGGCTACTACCCAACAACATACCAGTCAAGTTTTATTTGGGGGGGGAGGGTAGAGAAGCTTTGTGTTTGCTTTTCTCAAAAAAAAAAAAAAAATCACAGGTGTCACTGGAATGAATGAATGAAAATTACATTAAGTGTTTACCACGTGAAAAGCACTGAGCTAAGCTATGAGAATACAAATAGAACTTAGCTCAAGTAATTCACATTCTAATGGGGAATTACTGATGTTTCACAGATAAGCTTCAAAGAGTCTTCAAAGCATTATATAAATTCCCATGCCATCAGTTCTGTTTAATTCTAGGTCTAGCTCATTATCTATGTATATGTGTCTAAGACATATGTACTATTAAACCAGCTCTTCGGGTTTTCTTTCCAACTATACAGCTAATAAAATACAAACTCCTTGAGGGCAGGGGCTCTTTAGTTTTATCTTCATAACCCAGCAACTTTCACTTTTTTTCTGGTCCAAATTTGTTATTTCATCAATAAAGGATGCTCCCAATAGGGATATGCCTTCTACCAATGCTGTTCGGCAACTTTTTTGTAGCTTACAGTACTGGAGCTGATTGGGACACTTGAGTTAGTATTTATTAGAGGCAGTGCTTAAAACAAGTTCATCTTGTCATCAAGGTCAACCCTCAATTTCCTACATAAATGTTTCTCAAAATTTCCTTGCATATAATAGAAACAATAAATGTTTGCGGAACTGAAATTAGCATAGTATAATCTCAAATGACAGAGTACTATTCATCCACTTGGTTTTTTCTCTGTGGATAGTTAGGTCAAAATTATTTAATTTATTACATATCTTGCTTGGGCAATTCTACAATGTTTCAGAGCTTTTAGCAATTAATACAAAGTTGGTCATCTACACACAGGAGCACCTGCAAAACACTGTCTATAGGGAATCCCTTTTCCATTGAGTGTATAATGGACATTTTGCATGGCAGTGGCAAACACCTTTGACAAGTACACATCTACACATACTTGTGTTGTGCCTTGCTTGATATTAATAACAGCCAATATTTATATAGCATTTTAAAGTTTGCAAAGTACTTTACACATATTATCTCAACTGATCTTCTCAACACCCCTGGCAAGGTAGGTGTCAGTCAACTGTACAAATAGTACAAGAATGTTCAAGAGATGGGTAAGCATTTAAAGTACTATTCAAAGTCTATGAAAGGAAAGAACCTCCAAACTGAAGTGATAAGTTCGGAGAAGAATAAATTCCAGTTCAAGAAGGTGAGGGTGCATTTTTGAACCTTCTCTCCTGACTTCAGGATAGAACTGTTTCCACAATTTCATGCTACAAACACTCCTTAACATAGTTATAGACTCAAGGGTACATTCTTTGTCATTAACTTCCATGTCCTGTAGTGATTATCACAGAGTAAAGTATGTGAAAAGCACTGAATACATACTGTGATAAATGTGGGAATATTACAGTGACAATTTTTACAAACTTAAATGCCCACGTGCCCAATATCTTTGAAGTTCAAGTTTAGACCCCAAGAGGTTCTGACTTACTATAGGAGTCCTGGCTACAACTTATTCTAGGAGGTCTTTGGTACAAATGAAACCAACCTTGGCCCCTCAAAATCAGAAGAAAAGTCAAAAAGAAAAAACAATCTAATCTACCAAGGGAAGTTAAGAGTTCAGACTACAAGAAATATCTTTCTCTCTTCCATCCCACTGCACTAAGGGCAAATGCAAACTTCTGGGTCTCAAATCCCTAGGACCTCAGAATTCAGGACATAAGTTGGGAATAACATTAAAGCTTTGCGATACCAGGTCATAAACCAAAGATATTTTGAAAAATATTGAAACAAGCATTGTTTTATAGATACCTAAAGTTACAAAAACTCTTGCTAGAGTCCTATGGGGCAATGCCATAAATTGCCTTTTTTTTTTTTGGTGGTGGTGGCAGCAGAATTAATGGATCTTTTTTCCTATTTTTCAGTTCATGAGAATAATATTTCTGTTTCCTTCTTTACTTCTACTTTATTAGTACAGAGGTTGTGAACCTGGGGTCTATGGATTCCCTAGTGGTCCATGAACAGACTTCAAGGTGGAGGAGAGGATGGAAAGGGAGCCATGAACTTGGATGGAAAAAAATTACATCTTTTATTTTCACTAACCTCTAACTGAAATTCAGCTTTTCCTTCAGTTATTTATTTTTTTTTTTTTGGTGAGGCAATCGGGGTTAATTTACTTGCCCAGGGATCATACAGCTAGTAAGTGTCAAGTGTCTGAGGCCAGATTTTCCTTCAGCTATTTAAAGACATTCTGAAAAAGGATCCACAGGCTTCACCAGACTGCCAAGGAGCACAAAAAAGGGTAACAATCTCCAGTCTAGTTATACATTTGAACCCTAAATGTGACCAAGGACCAGAAAACAAAAAACTTCTGGTACTTATGCATAGCTTCCTGAAAGTTCCCAGTGCACATACTCTAGGTCCTTAGAGCTTCTAAGAACCATTTTCCAAGAAAATGAAATTGAATTATGGTATGTGTATGTAATAGAATTACAGTGTAATAGAATTATACCCTTTGACCCAGCAAAAGCACTTCCAGGACTATATCCCAAAGATATCATACAAATAGGAAAAGGACCCACATGTACAAAAGTATTTATAGCAGCTCTTTTTGTGGTGGCAAAGAACTGGACATTAAGAGGATGTTCATCAACTGATGAATGGCTGAATAAGTTGTGGTATATGAATGTAATGGAATACTATTGTGCTATAAGAAATGATGAACAGGCTGATTTCACAAAAACCTGGAAAGACTTGTATGGTCTGATGCTGAGTGAAGTGAGCAGAACCAGTAGAATGTTGTACACAGTAACAGCCATGTTGCGGGATGATTAATATTGATAGACTTAACCCTTCTCAGCAATACAAGGATTTAAGACATCTCCAAAAGCCTCATGATGGAAAATGCTATCCACATCCAAAGAAAGAACTATGGAATTTGAATGCAGATCGAAGCATACTATTTGCTATTTTTTTCCTTCTGTTGTGTTTTGTTTCCTCTTTCTGGTGGTTCCTCCCACTGGTTCTAATTCTTACTTACAACATGATTAATGTGAAAATGTTCAATAGGAATGCATATGTATAGCTGTGATTGGTGGGGGAGGTGGGGAGGGAGGGGGAGAAAAATTTAAAACTCAAAAGCTTATGGAAGTAGTTGTTGATAATTTAAAATAAATTAATTTTAAAAAAAAGAAAGAAAGAAATGATAAATATGCAAAATTCAGCGAAGCAAGGGAAGGCTTATATGAACCTATGGTCATACATTGGATCTCACCACTAAACACAAGTGTTTCACTTCCTTAATGAAAAACTCTGAAATTCCCCTATCCTATCATAGCCTCCTGTAATTTCATCTCTCTCTACACCTCACCCTTCTTAAATCCATTCTTTCAGGCCAATTACCCCTGCTCTTATTTCACTTTCCTCCCTCTCCAATTTTGACCCTAGAGTTAGCCAACTCAATTTTACAATGTCACCATTTAATCTTTGACAAACCTCAGCTCCAGATTATTCCCAACCTCCACCACCTATACTCCTATTCACATACTGGTGAATGGAGCTGGAGGAAGTCACTCAACCATGCTGACTGGGTACATCATAAATTCATGTTACCCAACTTCAACTGGACTCTCATCACAGCAAGACAATCCTTTTATTCCTCCATAATGTGATTCCCTATCTCACTCCCCCCAAAACTTTATCCATGCTTCTCTTCTCTCAAGTCCCACAAATCTCCAGCCCAACCTAACCTACCCCCACTTACTTTGCTGAAGCAACTGAGGTTATTCAATGTGAGCTCCCTCCTCTCCCTTTCTTATCTCACATCCTCCCCCACTCTCTCTTCCTTCCTCCCAGGTTCAGCAAAGAAACGATCCTTCTCCTTGCCAAGGCCAACCTGTCTATGTGTGCCCTCGGTTCTATTCTTTTCCACTTTTTCCAGCAGACTGCAACCTCAATCACCTCCCTCTCCCTCTCTAATCTTCAACATCTCTGTATCTACTGGTTCAATCCCCTACTACCTTCAAACAAGACCAGGTTTACTTCATTCTTTAATTTAAAAAAAAAAAAAAAAACCTTCCCTAGGCCCCAACCATCCTGCCAAGCTGTTGCCCTTTATCTGTTCTTTTTCAACCAAACTCCTAGGAAAAAAAGTTGTTTATACTCATTGCCTCCACTTCCTCTCCACTCACTCACTACTCAACCCTTTTCAATCTGGTGTCTGACCACATTAGATCAAAATTGCTCCCTCCAAAGTTATCAATGATCTCCAAATTGCCAAATACGATGATCTTTTCTTAATCTTTATCATTCTTGACTTCTCTGTTCCATTCAAAAATATCTATCATCCTTTCCTCCTGAATACACTCTCCTGTCTAGACTTTCATTACATTACTCCCTCCTAACTTTCCTCTTTCTGTCTAATTCTCAGTCTCATTTGCTGGTTTGTCCTCTATAATCACAACCCCTACCTGTAAATGTTTCCCAAAGCATTGTCCTAGGCCCCCTACTCTCCACTCTCTACATTCTTTCTTGGTGACCTCATCTGTTTCCAAAGATTTAATCATCATCTTTATGTCAATGACTCAGAGAGTAAAGAGATAAAGAGAAAGCTCCAACCCCAATCTCACTTCCAAGATTCAATTCCATATCACCATCTGCCTACTAAACATTTCAAATTGGATGTCCCAGAGACATCTCAAACTTACCAAGTTCAAAACATAAGTCCTTACCCCCAAAACCCACCACCATCTTCCAAATTTCCCTATTTCTGTCAAATGCACCATTTTTTTCCCTTAAGCGAACAACCTCTCAGCATCACCCCCAATTCTTCACTTTAATTCACATATCTAATCAACTCCCAACACCTCTTGCACCTGACCCCTTCTCTCTACCCAGATAGCTACCATCTTAATTAAGACTCTCATCACTTCTTGCCTAGATTACTGCAATAGTATCCTAATTAGTTTCCTTGCCTCAAGCCTCTCCTCACTCCTATCTATTCTACACACTGCTACCATAGTGTTTTAGTGTTTTCCTTAAGCACAGATCAAACCAAGAGCCTCCTCTACTCAATCAACTCCAGCAACTCCTGATTTTCTCTAGGATCAAATGTAAACTCCTCTGCATAGGTGTAAAGCTTCACAACCTTTAAGGGTTGATTTATTCATTCTATTTATATGCCCGGTACCTAGCACAAGGCCTTGTACATTGTAGGTGCTTAAATATTTGTTGAAGGATTGAACTGAGGCAGAATGCGCGAGCAGAACTAGTAAAACAATATATCTGATGACTATAAAACAATATAAATGGGAAAAACAAAACTGAACCCTGTGCAGTTATAACAACCAAGACATTTCGTCCTGGAGAAGAGATGAGAAAATGCTTTTTTCTCCTTTCTTTGCAGAGGGCAGGAACTAGGGGTGTAGAATATTGCATAAACTGTCACACTTGGCTAATGTGTAGACTGATTTTGCTGAACTGCTTGTTATAAGACATGGTTCACTGGGAGCAACAGAGGAAAGGGAAAGAACAGATTCAGAAATTATGGTGATATAAAAAGACACCAATGAAAATAAGATTTTTTTCCCCCTTAAATAAAAAAATAATACTGAGTTTGGGTTTGGAAGGCACCTACCTGCTGGATTAATTCTGCTGACTCATCATCTCCATTTCCCATACCTGGATTCTTTCTGACCACGCCAGGGCCTGTCTTGGAAGGTGCTGTAGTTCTCTGTGTAGAAATGGGCCTCTGTGGAGCTGAGAGAAAATTTAACTTTTAAATGGAATAACGGAAGAAAAATATAATCAAAACAATATCAAAAAGGGGGTATTACAATAACCAATTCATTGATACTGGTACTCAGTGAACAAAACTCATAGTATCAAGAAAGTCTGCCCCAAATGGAAATGAGATCTCTGTGCTGAAAGTAATTCTTTGCTTGTAGAATATTCATCATTAGGATAAAGGAAACAGTCATCTGAAACTATAGCATAGGATTTATAGCTGGAAAGGACCTTAGAGATCTCATCTAGTCCAAACTCCTCATTTTGTAAGGTGCAGAAAGGTCAAGTGACCAGACCACAGTCCCAGCAATAATGGCAAAATCAGAATTTGAATCCAGGCTTTTATACTTCAAATCCAGTGCTCTCATCACTATCCCACCCCCTTCCCTCAAGTATAAAGCATCTATGTGTGTGCTTTAAACAACCACTAAATTAACTGTACAAATTAGAAGTAGTTCCAAAGAATTAAGGCAACACTGTCCAATGGAGAGAACACTGCAACAATTCTAGAAGTATCACATGCAAAGGATTGATATCAGTTACTCTGCCAAAATTCTAAATTAGCCTCCTGGTTCATAATCAGTCTCTAAGCATGGTTGGAGTATATTAATTTCCTAATGCAGAGAACATTAAGTCTTGAGCCTACAAAGCTGAGGATCAGAAACTGGGCCAGAACTGGACTTCGCCCAGAAACAGATACCAAGGAGGCTCAGCTTGAGCAACCAGCTGGACTCTCTAGCTTCACCATCTTTTAAATGCAATACAAAGTAACATAACCAGCTCTGAGTTACATCAAAACAACTCCTTGATAAAACAGCTATATGAAGTTCAAAGATCATTCTAAAGCCCATGCCATCAATAATTTCTTTCTCATTCCTCTCCAAACCTTTTAATGAGGTTTTAGAGCCTTATCAAATCTCCTGACTTGATTATTCCCTACTCTCACTATCCTACTGGTTCTTTGTGAAAGAACCAAAAAAAATTAATATAGTCAAAACAAAATAAGAAAGGTAAAAAGGGTCCTTTATGAACAAATCAGATTATTTGACATACATCATCAAGATAACTACATACAAATTCAGCATATTATCTAAGGTGACATTAATTTAAAAGAATCCAGTCTCTTTCTTCATATAAGACTGCTTAATCAGACCTAAAAATAGGTGGTCGCTACCCTATAACATTTATACTTAAACTTAGGACAAGAGTTAAATACTTTTTAAAATCCACAATAAGCAAAACTGTTTTCCTTTAGTTGCTTTACCTACTATTCACTTAATCTGATAAACTAGGTTTTTTTTCCTTCAAATTTCAAAGTTACCATCTGAGAATTACTGGAATGTTAAAAGAGTAGATTAACTTATATAACTTCCCAGTCTACCAATCATGAGCATAAGAACACAAAAGATTTTAAGGAACAGCTTGAAACCCTTCTTTACCAGACCATTCTTATTTGGAGTCCCACCTAGAGGTGAGAAGAGCTGCCATAATGACAACTTCAGAGCCTTTACTGTCCGCAGAGGAGTCATAAACTTATCTAAAGAACCTCATTTTATAACAGACCAAAGCAGCACAGCATGGAGGCCAGTTTTTGTTGAGGACACATCCCTTACCCGCACCACTGGATCCAAGAGGTTTTTTTGGCTTATTCAAAACTGGAGTCATGAGGGAGGGGGCTACTGCCGTTTCTTGGCCTTGTCGAGCTGCTACAGGGTCATAGTCTTTCCCATCATAATTTGCATCAAAAAATTTCTTGAACCATTGAACAAATTCAAAATTGTCCTGAAATTTTCCTTTCACTAATTTGTCCACAGGAATTATCTAAGGAAAAAGAAAAAAGATCAAAATAGTTTAGCCCAAAATCAGAGATACTGGGAAACTCCAAGATAAAGAATGAGTATATGGAATCTACAAAGAAAAAAAAAGTCCTAAGAGACAAGAACAGTCTATCTCCATAAGCCTATAAATCTGGCTTTATAACAACTGTTTTCCCAAGAAAAAAAAAGGCAGCCAGCTTGCAAGGTATGGATTATGTTTATAAAAAATAACAAAGAATAAACAGAATCAGAAATCAAAAATTAATATGAAATGTTATGAAATGAAATCACGTTTAAGTCTTCATCTGTTAAATTCCTACAAGAGTGGAAACTACGATAGTTGTGTGTTTTCTAGTGTCTAACATTTACAGTACTCATCAGATTTAAGTAACATCTATAAAAAAACCTAGTCAAATAAACCGATTACAGTAAATCTATCCTGCCCTCTTGATTTGCAGCCCACCCTTCCTAAACTCACTGGGGTAACCAGGTAGAAAGAAAAGCATGGTTTTTTATACCACTTAGATGAAGTGGGAATTACCAACTACCAGCCTTCTAGTGAGATGGATCACCACCAGGTCTTACCCTCTGGACTGCTACTATTACCTCCAGACCTGGGCACTGCTACCAGACCTGCTGATACAAAGGACCCGAGGGCCTTGCCAGCCATCTCATCACTGCCCTTACAACTTCTAGGTTATTCCACCTGCCTCTGAGCTGAATGACCTCTTTTTTTATGTATTATTCCCCCCAATTAGAATGTGAACACCATGAGGGCCGAGACTGCTTGGGTTATTTCTACTTGTATCAGTGTTTCACATAACTGCTGAGAACATAGTAAACACTTAATAAATAAATATGTTTACATTCATTCATTCATTACAGGAATTAAGGGTTACAGTCCTAAAATTACAAAACAAGCCATTTACCACAAAAGTCAAATCTCATTAAATAAACTCAAGTACAGGTTATTTCATTAAGCTGGAATCTGATCATCAAAAACTGCTTGAAATAAGTAGTGCCTTTGCTGAAGTTCATTAATTTTTTTGCCACACAAAGAATTTTATAGAATCTCAGAGCTAAAAGAAACCTCAAAGGTCATTTAGTCCAACACCTGCTAGAAGCATCCTCTCTATGGCATTCCTAAGTGTTCATCTAGTTTTTTCTTTAAATACCTTCAGTGATAAAGAACATTTTACCTACCAAGGGCCATTTCATTGTTGGACAGCTCTAAATATTAGCAGTTCCTTCCTTATATTGAAAAAGGTCTATTCCCTGTTATTTTTCACCCACTGGTCCTGGTCCTATGCTGAAGGAATCAAGCAGAGAAACCCTACCTAATACTTATTTTACATATGAACCTGTCAGAAATTTTAAGACCATAAACTTGTCCCCTCTGAGTTTTCTTTCAATGGGTTAAACATTGTTTTTATGATATGGAATAAACAGAATCTGACTCATATCTGAATTAGAGCCAAGTTGTTAATTTAAAATAATCTTTTTTTCTTCCTTCCCAGCAACTAATTGGTATCCCTACTATGTAGATGCTTAAGTTATACTGTCTGTCACAATGAGGACTCCAAATTTATAAAATAGATAGTGGTTTTAAAAGAGGAATTACCAGAAGATTCTTTTAAAAGGTAGGCTTCCCTGGCATGTTTAAAATGTTTTTCAATTTACAAAAACTAAACTAAATTTACATTCAACTTTGAAGGTAGTAACTCACCCCATACTTTCCCATCTTTTCTACCTTCTGTTTCTGTATGTGAACATTACCCCACTGATCCGAATCCTACCCATCCCCCAAGGTACAGCTGAAAGCTCCTCCAGGTCAACTTCCCCATTTGTCAACCTGAAATAATTTAACTTCTCCCCTAATCATCAATAGTATTTGTGCTACCCTTACTGCACTTACCTGTAACACAGATAGAATGTGGAATCTGTGTATGTGCTTTAGCTCTCCTACTAGACAGTAAGCTTCTTGAAAACAAGAATTATATTCATCTTTGTAGATAGAAAGCACAACGCTATAGTTGATTTAACAGTAAACATTCATTATTTTCACTCTTCTTAGTGCTTACTGAATGAACAAATCCACTGCATAAGAGAAAGGTATATACTCCTTCTATAAAGCCTACAAGAAGGGATTTTTACTCTGGAAACCAGGAACTTAGATTTTTGTTGGGTTATATTTTTTGTATTTTAATAATTGTATTTTCATATACAGTTTCCTTTGTAATCCCATGTATTTTATTTTATACATTTAAAAACATTATTCTGACAAGTCCATAGTTTTCACCAGACTGCCATGAAACCTATGGTCTAGAGACACATCATAGTGAATCGAGGGCCAGCCTCATAGTCATCCTCCCTGAGACATACTAGCTTTGTAACCACAGGCAGGTCACCGAGCCTCTCAGGACCCTAGGCAATTCCCTAACACTAAGTTACAGACTTGCCAATATGCATTAATGGAGGTAGTTTCCATGTTGGAAGTTCCCCATACTGATGAAATCACAGCTCAGGATCATAAAAAATAATACATCTAGCAGAATCTGTTTCTGACAAATTTAAATATACTAGCAAGAAAGCAGTCTGCATAAGCACTATTAATTCTATGGAAGTTATTATTCCAAATGACTCTCCTAAGGTTCCCTGGTCTCTTTCACCTCTTAGAAAAGCTATCTACACCTGCAGGGATGACGAAAATGACATATACACCAGCTGGGCTGCCTTTTCCAACATTCCCAGAAGCAATGACATATCTAACTTAAGTAAAATGAGAGTTTGCCAGATTTAGGGACAATCTCATAATGAAAATCAATAATTGTTTAATATCACAATGACTTTTGCAAATTTGTTGAATTAAATGTTTGCCAAATTTTGCTTCTAGAATGAGTATTTACAATGAAGTTGATAAGCCCATTTTGAAAATATTAATGGACCCTGGCAGCAAGGAAAATTGTGACCTTATAGCTAAATTTTTCTACATTTCCATAGCTAGTTTACCTCAGCCAAATCCATAGATTAAATATTTGTACTGGACAGTGCTAATGAAAACAACAAGCACACACTCAAAGGAAAGGATATAATTCTAACTTACTTTGTCAACACCCATTTTCTTAAAACCTGCTTGTAGGATCTTGAAGTTCTGAATGTATTCATGTTCCAGTTTTGCTTGAAACTTCACTTTCTTAAGAGCAATGGAACCAGGAAAAAGCATATCCATGAACTGACAATAGGCAGCACCTGATCCAAAAGAAGAATGGATTCATTCAGTCATTTCAGTCACTTGATAAAACTTATAAAATCTTAAAAGTTGAAAGGTAGAGGTTACTAAATAGTACCTTCTCTTTAATGAATCCACCCAATAAACAATAGTTTCAACAAATGATCTCTCAGCTTCTTTTTGAGCCCTTTCAATAATGTGGAGTTCTCTACCTGATGACACAGCTCATTTCATTTTTGGACAATATTCCTGGGTGGAAAGTTCTTTCTTATATTCAGCTAAAATTTGCCTCAGTGAAGATCATGGATAAATCTTAATTTTCCCACTGAAGGCATATAACAAAAGAAAGCCCAGAGAAAGTTTCCTTCACAATACAGGAAAATTGAGTTTTTTCCGCAATTAGATGTGTTAACTTATTAACCACACCCACAAGGCTTATACCAAGTAGAACACAGAAATAAAATCCAAAGGGAAAATAAAAAGCAGGTTGGTGAAGGAAATAAGTACCAAGTAGACAAATTACAGGTTTATTAAAAAGAACATTCCTAAGAGAAGACTGAAGGAAAAAAGAGTTTCAGAAACCACGAACTGACTACTGCTTTTATTTTTGAAAGGACAATGACACAAGACAAAAGGATTTCAGTGAGAAATGTGACCTCTTAAAACGAGTTAGAGATCAAGAAATAAAGGTATGTCATAAGAAAAGAAGTCACAGAAAACAACAGTCCAATTCTGTCTAAGGTTTTCACTGCATAATAAGGAACACAGTAAAAGCTACCTTCATTCTCCTTTTTTAGAAATAATGTTGTTCAATCATTTCAGTTGTATCTGACTCTTTGTGACCCCTTGTGGGGTTTTCTTGGCAAAGATATTAGAGTGGTGTGCCATTTTTTTCTCCAGCTCATTTTACAGATGAGGAAACTGAGACAAACAAGGTTGCTCAGGGTCACACAACCAGTAAGTGTGTGAGGTAAGATTTGAACTTAGGAAGATGAGTCATCCTGACTCCAGACCTAGAACTCTATCCACTCCACCACCTAGCTGCCCTTTGGAAGTAATAATAATAATAGTACCAGCTAGCATTTAGATAGTACATACTTTGTTCCAGGTACTGTGCTAAATGCTTTACAAATATGCAAATATGAAGCAACTAGGTGCTGCAG
>NW_020954564.1:31678816-31810103 GCF_900497805.2 Vombatus ursinus
AGGAAATTGAAGTGAAATAACTTGCCCAGGGTCACACAGCTAGTTAAGTGCCTGAGGCCAAATGTGAATTCTGGTCTTTCTGCCTCCAGGCCCAGGGTTTTAATTACTGTTCCACCTGCCTTCTCCTCTAAATGAACATCTCATTATCTAAATGTGAAATTCTAAATCTACTGTCTGAAGAGTGAGGTCAGTGATGTTCTTTCTATACAAAAACGTTGAGAACTACTGAAACAAACCAGGAGGGAAGGCAGGAAAAGGAATAAGTATTTATATAGTGCCTACTATATGCCAGGCATTGTGCTAAGCACTTTATAAATATTTATCTCATTTGATCCTCACAACAAACCCTGAGAGGTAGGTGCTATTATTATTATTATTCTCATTTTACAGCTGAGGAAACTAAAGCAAACAGAGGTTAAGTGACTTGCCCAGGGCCACACAGCCAGTAAGTGTCTGAAAGCAAATTTGAACCAGATATTCCTGACTTCAGGCCCAGTGCTTTATCCACTGCTCTACCTAGCCGCCTCCAAAAATACTTACTGGGCAAGCATCTACCATATGCAAAGTAGTTAAAAGCCTAAGAACACAAAAGGAGAGATCAAAAGAAAGACAAATCACATTTTTGAACTACTAAAATTATGGTGTATCAATACAAATGTCAAAGAGAACACAAACTGAAATAAAGTTAAAGTATAGAGGCACTTATAAATGACAGCATAATATTCTCAAATACATCTGTTATTTCATTTTTTATAACTATATACATATGTATGTATGTATGTATGTATGTATGTGTGTGTATAAATTAATTCATGGTCCAAGTACAGTCTACAAAACTACAAAACATACAAAACTAAAATAACCAACAAATCATATTTTAAGCTATCAGAAAACAACTGCTTAAGGAGACAGGGGGTAAAATGTTAGTCTTAGAAGTTATCTAGTCCAATATTCATAATAATAAAAAAACTTAGGCCCTGAAATGTTATGAAATCTTCCCTGACTGAAACCCTCAATTACATAGGACCTAAGTGCCAGAACTACAAAACTCAGGTCTCCAGACTGCTAGTACAATATGCTTTCCCATACCAGGGGTCCGCAAGCTGTTCAAATATGAGGATTTCTATTTAACTTTATAAGAATTTCTCACCCATTTCCCCCAATGACAGTAACTGTAATCATATTAATTATTTCTGTTGGTTGAGAAAACGCATGACAAAAAATAATACCATGGATTCGGCAATATGTTTAAATGTACATGGATTTTACTATATAACAGTATTTATACATATCAAAAATACTAATACATACAAATGCATGACATTTATTCAATCTACAAAATGGCAAGGTTATACAAATGAATGCACAGTCCCTTTGAGATAACTCCACAGTCAAAAGGTTGGAAACCACCCAACTAACCCACACTGTTTAACCCTTATAAGATGGAAATGGTTAACTAGTTCCATAAAGGAACTGAAACTTAGAATGATATTTTAAGAAAACTTTTAATACCACTATCAAATGAGAATATAAAGAGGAAAAGACTAGAAAGATGGAAACTACTTAGAGGATTTTTTAGTAATCCAGACATGGAAAATGAGTAACTGAATTAAGGTACTACCAATGAAAATGGAAACAAAACAACAGGATAGATTTCAAAAGAATTATTGACAAGACTAAATATGGGAAATAAAAGAGAAGAAAGAAAAAAATAACTAAGATTTCTAGCCTGGAAAACAGAATAGGGAAAGGAAGGAGGAGCAAATTAGGGGAGAAGATGCTGTTAGGATTTTGATATATTTAATTTATGATGACTGAAGGGGGGGGACAGTCACACAGAATTGGAATCACAAAGCAGGAGACCAGATTAAAAGTTGGAAATACTCTTGGAAACACCCTCCTTAAAAAAAAAAAAAAAAAAAAAAAGATCCAGATCTACGATTTCATTAGTTTCTGTGGGGACTTCCAGTATGAGAATTCTTTCTATCAAGGCAGATCTGTCAGACTGAGAGATTAAATCACTTGCCCTTGGTCACATAGCTAGCATCAGAAGCAGTACTTGAACCCTGACTACCAGATCAGCCCTCTATGCATAAAGTCATACAGCCTTTGAATTATCAACAATGCAATTCTAACAGGAAGGAAATTAATACATGAACAAAAACAGAATTGACTCCCTAAGGCTTGATATCACAGTCGAGTCTTCTTCTGAAATTGGCAGGTGAGATCAGAGGCCCCAGATCTGCCTAGAGAAAACAAACATTCCTCCATGACACATGGTCATGAAGTAAACCAGATCTTGTTCCTCATCATTTGGGAAAGAGCTAGAAATTTTCCAGAATCATCAAAATAAAGATGAGCAGAAAGTAGAAAGGCTTAGTGGAGGTGGAAGACCAAGATCTATAAAAAGCAACGAGAATCCAGCATCTAAAATTTGGTGCCAGGTAGATATTTACGATTTTCTACACAATCATTTTTCAAACTTGCTTTTGTATATACACACAAATGCCAATATGTGTGTATACACACACATATACACATACACACGTGTATACACACATATAGATAGAACACCCATGTATATAAAACATATATTTTTGTTTATGGTTAACTAGGTTTAGAATAAAGTAAATAAGTAAAAGGTGGTATCAGAAATCAATTTTCCAGTACCTACCCTTTACCCTTCAAATTCCTCACAAAAATCCATTTCATTAACAGGATTTTCTGATGACACTCTCTAAAATATGACAACTGGGAAACTGTGGAATGTAATATGAACACTAAACTTGCCAACTATGTTACTGCAACTTATCCTCTCCTCCTTCCCTCTTCATATCTTATCTGGTGAGAAGAAATGAGTGGAAGTTATCTATGTTCATTGGTGTTTTCAGAGAGGCCTCCCTCTGAACCAACCAGAGTTAAGTTTAGGTTTGAATGCTGTCAACACTCAAATGCTTAACTCACCAACAAAACCCACAAAAGGTCCCCTGTCATTCATATGCTTTTCTTTTCAACAGAGGAGTCTGAACCTAGTACTGACAGCTTTTATTTGGGGGAAGAATTGAGTTTCCTTGAATTTATACTTATCTTTGAAATCTTAAAGATATATAGCTGTGATTCCACAGTGATATCACTTAGGCACTAGAAATCATTCAATTCACTAGTTTTCCCTAATATTTCACTTATGCCTATTTATAGGCAAACTTTAGCCTTTAGTCCTTTAGCAGAATGATTCTTTTGGGGAAACCCTGTGTCTTATCATTATATGGTGCCATACCCGTAACACGGATCTAATTTTCTAAAAATTACCATAAAACACAGCAAAACTTTCTAAGCATTCCAAAATGGAGAACACATCTCAGCCTTCATAAAGTGAAATGACTACTTATAAATTAAAGTCTGTTTAGAAACTTCAATTGAGAGCATAAATGTTAATGCTCTGAATTTAGAGAAAATTTACATTTTAAACATGGTTAAAAGAAGTATTAGAATTATTACCAATTTTTACATACTTCACAGATCTAAAATGTACTCCCCTCCAGGACAAGGCTGGCAGACCATCTCCAAAATTAAAAAAAAAATTATATATAATAAGACTTACTAAGGCAAAGTAGAGTAAGTACAACCAGGAAAACAGTATCAACAACAACCAAAACAACGTTAACAAAATAGAACCAAAAAAATTAACTGAATGCTGTATAATTATACAAGTTTGGCCCTGAAAAAGAGCTAAAAGGATAAGACACTATAGCAACAAGATACTACATATATTAGCAAATATGGTCAACATCCCTCCTCCCCCTTTTTTTTAATCATCGTTACAAGAAATAGATCACTGGGTAAGGGAAGAGGGAGAGACATGTTCTAAAATTAAGGTGAGAGACAAACAAAAGACATCAATTTTAAAAACATAAATAAAGGGAGATACATATTTGAAAAGATATTCCCTGCTCATGACTTGGCCCTATCAATATAACAGAAATGGATAAAAATTAAATGACTATAGTGTATTGAGAAGAATAAAGCCAGGGAAAAACTCTTCTCGGGAATCCACAGCAGAAGAAGCTTTGAAGAAACCCAAAGTTGAAAGATGAAACTGCTGACACCTCTCTGAAAGCCAACCAGAGGAATTACTTGGCTATAGGAATAGAGCACCTACGGTATTACTGACGTGAAGTAACAAACCTAGTAAATATTTGTAATGAACTTAAGAAATAGGAACTAATGTTTTCAACAGAACATTTTCTAGGTGTACGGGGTATGGAATGACCATAACTCTGCTAGTATCTCAACTGTTCCATGATAAGCAAGATAAGTTGTGTCAGAGTTTGCAGTATACTAGGCAATCATTTCACAGCACTAACAAAATGAAGCATATGATAGATCAAATTTTATTCAATGTTTTATATAGCCTTGAATAAATATAACCTATGGTTCTGGAAGGCATGTAGTCTAGATATCTCTCTAAGCTGAAGGATCTATCAAGGGTTTCCTATATAAGGTAGTAAAGTAAACTAAATCATCTTCAAACTTAAGGACATTAGCCTACTTAAACCAAACTAAGAGATGGTAAAGGGATTAAAGAGAGACTGAGGAGTTTTGATCCTCCACTCCACAGCATGAAGGTAATATAATCGGAAAAAAAAAAGAGATACCTGTAACTTATCTTGTATCC
The DNA here is from genome assembly GCF_900497805.2 of Vombatus ursinus. NCBI lineage: Eukaryota > Metazoa > Chordata > Mammalia > Diprotodontia > Vombatidae > Vombatus > Vombatus ursinus. The sequence continues at coordinate 31,683,492 of NW_020954564.1, forward strand.
TATATGCACTAGAGCCTTGAATATTATGACACTGACACTTTCTATATCACTGACAGGCCTAAACTCAAACTTCTAAAAAAAGATGGTTATTAAACCCATTCAAATGCTTAAATAGGATTCTAACATTGTCCTTAAGCTCTTTTAACCAAAAAAAGAGGAAAACCTAAACTTCAGAGTTTGAATTAATATAAAACTACAACAGTAGCACAATTAGTCAACTTTAAATAAAATACAAAAAAATTTTAATGACTTATTTTATTTGGGAGGTCAAACAGTATAATTTTAGAATATCACTGCTACACTCTTTGGGGCAATGTACAATCACCACCAAGACTAAGAGAGTCTACACAGGAAAACAAATTTCAGAGTTTACGTCTGAAGAGAAACTAACAGAAGTGGGGAAAAAAAATCACAGAATCACAGGTTTACAGTTGGGAAGCACTCATTACAGGATGTTAACACTTGATGGAGCTACAAGAAAAAGTATTCTTATTGTGTGTAGAATTTTGGAGACAAATACCAAACTGAGGTACTCGCTCCATACTAGTCAATTTAAGATTTGTTCACGATCTACAAAACTATTCTATTAATGTCTTTCTTACCTGAACATAAGTGTTCAATCTTTGTCAAGGTCAACTGCAGAGATTCATTGATCCAGGCCAGCATATCATGTCGACTCAAATTATCACTAGTTACTGAAGTTGAATACACGTTAACTGCCATCTTCTATAATATGGGGAAGAAAAAAGAAAGTTTCACAGTATCGTAAACACACCTGTCAGAAAATCTGCTGGAAAATGTTCCACAATGTGGCTTGCTCACAATAAGGACTGACTAAACCAGGGGTAGGGAACCTGCAGCCTCCAGGCCATATGTGGCCTTCTAGGTCCTTGGGAGCGGCTTTTTAACTGAGTCCAAGTTTTACAGAACAAATCCTTTTATTAAGGGGATTTGTGCTGTGAAGCTTGGATTCAGTCAAAGGGCTGAAGTTGAGGACTTGCAGGGCAGCATGTGGCCTGGAGGCTTCAGGGTTCCCATCCCTGGACTAAACCATTCAACTGAGACCTTGATAACTGGATCCCAATGAACAATTGGCTTGGCACTACTTCTTAAGAGTCTAATCAGATTCCTACTACCCATGAATAGCTAATATCCAGCACAAGAATCATAGACTCGCAAATTTAGATCTGATGTATAATGAAAATTCCTTATTTTTACAAATGAAGAAACTGAGACCCAGAAAAGTAAAGTAATTTGCTCAAGTTCACACAAGTAATGGGTGGCAAACCTGGAATTTGAAACCAAGTGTTCTGACACCAAAAACAGCTGTATTTCCACTCTACTGTTATGCTTCAAATTGCTTTTTTATAACCTGAAATGAATCACACAGGGCCAATCAATTTAAGGGAATTACATTTTGATGTGGTGGATTTATAACTCTAAACTTCCAGCAGACAATGAAGAAAAGGATGATTAAAGGTTTCATGAATTGAAATTGGTGAACATACGAAAATATCTAACGTTTTCTACTCAAACAGTAAAAACCTAAAGAAAATGTCATCCAAAAAAAAGAGAAAAGGACCTATTTGTACAAAAATATTTACAGCAGCTCTTTTTGCAGTAGTTAAGAATTGGAAATCGAAGGGATGCCTATCATTTGGGGAATGGCTAAACAAGCTGTGGTATATAATTGTAATGGAATATTATTGTACTATGAGAAATGACAAGCAGGATGATTTCAGAAAAACCTGTAAAGACTTACATGAACTGATACATAGTGAAGTGAACAGAACCAGGACAACATTGCACACAGTAACAGCAATACTGTTCAGTGAAGAACCATGAATGACTTAGTTATTCTCAGTAACACAATGATCCAACACAAACCCAAAGGACTAATGACAAAGCATACAATCAGCCTCCAGAGAAAGAACTGATAATGATTGAATACAGACAAGTGGCATGCTATTTTTCACCTTCTTTCATTTTTTTCCTTTTATTCCGTCTTCTTGTGCAAAGCAACTAACATGGAAATGTTTTACATAACTGCACACGTATAACCTATATCTAATGGCTTACCATCTCAGGGAGGGAAAGAAGGAAGGGAGGGATAGAATATGGAACTCAAAACTTTAAATAGAAATGTTTAAAAATTGGGAGAAAAAAAAAGAAAAAAAATGTCAATCCAGACTTCATATGAAAACTCTAATGGCAACTATACAACTGAAGACCCAGAATACTATGACCATATCAACTTTATCTAAACAGAGTATCACCAACATGAGCATTTACTGAGCACTCAACCAAAGTTTTATTTATGATGGCGAGGAAGGAACCCTGGGTTTTTGTAGGTTATATCACCGTAGCTTAAGTTATCAGGTTAAACCATGCAGGAAAAGCCTTGTGTATAGTTTTCAGAATAGACTGCATGTGCTTTCTGAATATGGACCTAAAGAAGTACAGAAAGGCTGACAACCAGTAGGCTGGCCACCAAGTGATGTATTTTTTGGCCAAAGCAACCCACAGTATGCAAGTTTAATTTAGAATATTCAAACTAGCGTGGTGACTGTACTCTAAGTATCAGCTACATGTAAACAACATGATGTGTTGGAAAGTTAATTAGGAGCTAGTCACTCAACAGTCACCATAGAGATGGCAACTGTAAACCAGAACAGAATCTAAAACATCAATTTCTGAAAATAAATTATTTAAGAAGCAATTCAGCATAGTATAAATATCGAATCTGCAGTCAAAATGCCTGGATTTAATTTTGCCTTAGATACTTAATAGCTGTGTGATCACAGACAACTAATTCACTTAACCTCTCCAGAGCCTCAATTTCCTTATCTATAAAATAGACGTGATTATATTTATACTACCTACCTTCCTGCGTATCCTTGAGGGAAGGCTTTTTATACCTTCACACACACTAGAAATGTTACTAACTTATTATTTTGAATTTTTATTACTGTTACTACTATTATAATTAAAAATAGTCATTTTCCTCCCCAATAATGCAGGTTGTCATTCCATGACAAAACTAATTAATAGAGAAACAATTCAGATAAGGAATAGAAATGTGAAGAAAAATTTGTGAATAGCTAAACATTTTTCTCACAGCACTTACTACTTTTTTAGATTTACCATATGCCAATTCACATTAGGCTTATCTTTGTCCACATCTGACCACCCTTATTAGTCTGCAAGTTCCTTAAAAGCAAGAACTAGGTCTTATTTATCTCTATTTCTCATTCAAGGTCTAGTATGCAGTGCAAAGCTCATAAAAGGCAAGTTGGCAAGTGTTTATCTATTTACTGTTGAACTCAGAAAGGAAAATCCCATGTCTTGGCTCACAAAGCCAATCCTGATCAAAACCTATACCTACATCTCTGTGTATGATTGAACAAAAGTCAAAAACTGTCAGGTACATAGAATACGCAGCATACTTCATAGGTTTATGAGCAGATACAAATGAAAGTGAAGCCACCGTCTCTAGCCTGGAGAAGGATATATTCTTATTTGCATAGCTCAAGTGTGCAACATGTATGATTCATAATGTGTGTCACGCAAGCTTAAAATCTAAGCAGATGGAGTCCTAATCATATGCATTCCAATATGCAACTGAGTATATTTAAATAGCCTTCCATCTTCTTACGATTTCAAATCCTTTCATTAGTGTATAGTAATAATTAAGCCACCCACAGTACAGAATAGACAACCACTGAATGTATATCTCCTGTATACACAAATTAAATATTCAAGTATTCTATCAATATCCTAAATATGTTGGTGAGAAGGCTTAAATATGATTGATGACCTGGATTTCTGCCCTGCCTCTGCCAGTTACAGGACTTTGTCATTTCTATTAGATTCACTTTCTTTATCTGTAAAGTGGGGAAAACAAAATTACTTTCCTAAAAAGGGATAGGTAGTTTAAGTATTAATATCCTTATTTTGCAGTAGAACAGTTTATAAAATGCAGTACAGTAGAATGAGTGCTGTAGCTTAGTCAGAGAACCTAAGTTTAAAGTCCAGCTTTGTCACCTTTGAGACTGTGAGCAAGTCACTTTACCTTTCTGGGTCTAAGTTACCTCATCTGTAAAATGAAAGAGGTCAAGATTAAATTACTCCTGAGGTTCATTCAGCTCTAAATCTATAATCGTATAAAGAACCCTCTGAGGTAAGTAATACAAATATTATCCCTGCTTTATAAAGTGAGAAACATAGTCTTAGAGACCTTAAGTGATTTGTCCAGGGTCATATGTCAGTTAAAGGTTTTAAGAGTGAGCAAAACTTGAAACTAGATCTTTTGACTCCAAGATCAGTAATCTTTTCCACTATTATCATGTTTACTTATATTACCTACTACATAAGATAAACATACATAAGATAAACATAAAGATCAAATGGTATGGCTACAAAAATGCTTCCTTACCTCTAAAGTGTAGCATAGTTATTAGGAGCTAGTCGTCAAATCCAGATACTCCCCCACATGTAATTCCAATCATCTGTCCTCCCTGGCATAGTCCCTATTCAGTCCCTACAGAGCACAAGTCCAACCTATCATGTGACTTCCTCACCCACCCCCTGACCCTTATCCTAAGCCTCAAAGCTGCCATGTAGCTGAAAAAGCAAAATGACAATACGGAGTCAGGGCACCTGGGGAAAATAATATCTGATTCTCACCAGCAGTGTGACCTGTGTCAAGTTCCTTATACTCCCTGGGTCCCATTTTTCTCATCTGTAAAATGAGGTGGTTGGTTGGTTTACCAGGAATTCTTAACTTTTTGTGTGTCATGGACTCTGCCTCTGGCATTCTGATGAAGCCAGATTATGGACTCTTTCTAAGAATGTTTTTAAACATATAAAATAGTTCTTAGTAATCCTTTGCCATGGAAACCAATTGTATTGAAACATTATCTATATCTAGCTATATATCTATGTATGTATCTCTCCACATAACACACACATACACAAGCACTTCTTCAAACAACTTCAAGGATCCTAGGTTAAGATCTGTAGACTAGATCATCTGTTAAATCCTTTCCACTTTAAAATCATGTGTGCCCATCACCACAGCCCCTCCCCCCACAAGTAATTCCAATCATTTAGCCTCCTGGGGCAGTCCCTACCCACCCAAGTCTAGCACAGCAAAACAGGATCGTGTCTCATGCTTCCTGTTCCTGTCTTAACCTCTAGTATTGACTCTCCATACCCCAGCAAATAAACTCCCTTTCACCAGAGCAACGTCCTACTATCTCTTCGATGTGTAACTGGGACTACAAACTCAATGAGGCAACAACACGGAGTCAAGCAAAAATGCTAATTAAAAGCTCGGTGTACAGAACTGAGGTAGTGGTAGTGACAGTCCCCCTGTACAATGCGCTGGTAAGAGTACATCTGAAGTTTTGTGTTCAGTTCCACGCACCACGTTTTAATAAGAGTACTGACAAGCAAGAGAATATTGAGAAGGGGTGGTAATGGACCGTGAGTTCATGCCAAAAGAGACTCAACTGCAGGAAATGTGGATATTTAGCCTTGGAGAAGAGAATACTGGGGGAAGCCACAATAACTGTGTTCGATGTTTGACCCTGGGCAAGTCACTTAACCCCAATTGCCTGGAAAAAAAAACCAAAAACCGTGTTCGAACATTTGAAAGGCTGCAAGTTTGATCCCACCGGGCAGAAGTAGATACAATCATTGGTAAAAGTTGCTAAGGCAGATTCAGGATTCATACAGGAAAAAACTTCCCAATAACTGAAACAATCTAAACATGGAATGGGCTGTCTCTCATAGTAATGGCTTCTCCCTCACCTACTGTCTTCAAGAAAAAGGTAGATGACCACTCATCAGATATGTAATGGAAGGGTATGCTTGACCAGGTATGGCCTCTGAGATTATTCCAACGCCGATATTCTATGATTCTATTTCCAATCATTTGACCTACCAGGAGTATTTCCTACCATTCTACATAGCATAGCTCACCAGCACATGCTTCCTACAGCTATGCTACAAAGATTTCCTACAGGGAAAATCCCTTCCCTGATTCGCCTCCCATCTTTCCCCCACCCCCTTCCCCGCCATTTCCCCATCTCTCAAAGCCATTCTGCTCCGGCTATTGGCACCACCCCACTTCTACACAACCCATCCCAGTCCTCTAACCCCGAATTCATGTCTTCCTCCCAATTCTCCTTCCCTTCGAAAATACCCCCTCCTTACACCCCTCGCACGCCGCAGTGCGACCCCAACTTCCGGCCAAGGCACCTTCCTCCCCTTCATCCCCTCCCCATTCACGCTCCCCGCACAGACACCCCTGCGCACGCGCACTCGCAGGGTCACGGCCCGACCCCTCCCCCACTTCCCCCTTCACAGGCTTCTCCCGCGGAGCCGACTGGAGCCCCCACAGGCCGCGGCTCCCGCCTTCTCCGGTTCCCGCTCCGCAACTCAGGCACCCGCCTTCCTGGGCTTCTACCGCCCGGCCCAGGCCGCGCCCCCGCCCCGCATCCCCGTCATCCACTCCTCACCGGCTTCTCGAGGCGCCTCGTATCCTATCTCGCCGGCCCCCCAGTTCCGTCTAGGTCTTGTTCAAACCGCCCGACCCCGCCCGCGCGATGACCTTATACGCACCCCTCCTTTCCCCAACGCCGAGACGTAATAGTGCGTCACCCCGCCCGGCCGGCTTCTGGGAGGGGAAGAAGGAGGAGAGGGAGAAAAAGAGCCACTACGGGGGCGGAGCCTCAGGGCTCTCTGAGCCGAAGCAAGGGCGCAGGGGGCGGGAACAAGGCTGGGGAGGGGGGAAGACACGTGGCTCACAGCAGCCAATGAGATCCCGACCTCGGTGCAGCCGTGGACCAGCCCAGAATTCTCACCCTGGAGCACAAGGTGTGGCTCTGACGATTGAATAAAAGCGGCTTAAAGAATTATCTGTCTTAAAACAGTCATAGACGGAGCAGTTCAGAGCTAGAAGGGCGCTTGAATAATGTCAAATTCAACAAATGTTAATATTATATGTCATATCATTATATATAGAATGTTGATGTGATGTAATATTGGGGCAGCTACATAGCTCCTTGGATGGAGTTCTGGGCAGGAAGTCAGGAAGACCTGAGTTCAAATGTAATCCCAGACACTTACTAGCTAGCTGTATGACTCTGGGCAAGTCACTAACCTGTTTGCCTCAGTTTCTTCATCAGTAAAACCAGCTGTTTTAGCACATTAGATAGTAAAACAAAGAAAGCCAAGTGAAGAATCAACAAATTCTATTAAGCCAGTTCTGCTGTTTTATCACATCAAATAGTAAAACAAACAAAGCCACTGTGATTTGATTAGTAATCAAAGAATCAACAAGTCCTCCCAGCTAGATGTCCTAATACAAAACCAAAAATAAAACAATCCCTGCCTTCAAGGAATTTACAATCTCTAGAGCATCTCCAAATATATACAAAATAAATACAAGCTAACTTTGGAAGAGGAAGGCACTAGCAAATGGGAGAATAAAGAAAAGCCTCAAGTAGAATGGAGATTAAGCTGGCCTTGTAAGAAAACTAGAGATGGTAAAAGGGAGATGAGGAAAGAATGAGTTCTGGGCACACAGGACAGCCTACAAGGCAAGGAGACAAGGCATAGAGTGTCTTGTGTGAAGAAAAGCAAGAAATCATCTTGTGCAAACACATCTTTTTATGATATAAGAAAGTGAGGCCCAGTCAGGAGAAGTTACTTGCCCAAGGTCACACAGCCAGGAATCAAAAGATCAGTAGGAGGGCCCAGGGCAGCAGTTCTTTAAATCCTACCACCTCCACAACAGCACCAAGGAGGAGGATGAGCACCTTTTCTTTGGGGTGTGTGAGGCTGTGGCAGCCATTAAAGTGGATGTCAAGAATATCTCACATACTGCTTGCCTTCTCAAGGAGGGGAGAGTTGTGGGAGGAAGAGAATTTGTAACTCAAAATTTTTAAAAATGAATGTTAAAAAAAAATTTTACATGTAATTGGGAAATATATTTTTAACGTGAAATTAAGGGAAGGGTGGGTTTCAGGGATGTTTTAATATTTTATTTTTTTCCAACTACATGAAAAAACAATTTTTAACATACTTTTTTTTAAAATTTTGAGTTACAAATTCTCTCCCTTTCCTTCCTTCCCTTCCCCTCCCTGAAACGGCAGGTAATTTGATATAGGTTATACATGTGCAGTCATGGAAAACTAATCGGGAAATATTTAACAAAATAAATAAAAATATTTTTAAAAAAAGAAGAAGAAGAAGAGGGATATCTGGAGGTAGGAGGTGCCTAGAACTGGAAGTCAATTGAAAGAGATCCTTTCTTGGTCAAAAGGCAAAGTAGCCTGAGAAAGCATGTGCATCTATGGTTTGGGATTAGAAACTGTTTGTGAACCATCTTTCAAAGAAAAGGAGGCAAAATGGAAAAAGCAGATTTCAATATTTATGACCACAGCATTGTCACAGGTGTCAAAGGCAAGTTGTTTCCACTAAGGAATGACAATCAAAGCTGCTTTACAGACCCTTTTAGGGAGGTAGTTTTGATTCCCATTCCAAGGTTGTACCTGGTTGCAGATTGCTTGCCCTCTGAACAGTAAGAAATAGATATTTTCCTCTTAGGACAAATAAACAAACAAAAAAAAGCAACTTTAAAAAGAGTGTCCTTTTCAAAAAACCTTCCTAGCATGACTTGTATATCCTTCCCTTTACATGGATGGTAGAATTACATCTAGATAAGGGGTGAATTCTAATTCAGATTCTCAGATTTTCCAAGTGTTTCATTTGAGGTCCCACAGGGAATCTCCCTGGAATTAAAAACCTATTTGATAATGCTGTTTTTCCCAGACCAGTCCTGAAGGTCCCATGGAAGAATCTTTATAATCTTGACATTAAAGGCACAATTAAAGGTAAAAGAACACTACATTTGGAGTCATAGGACCTAGGTTCAAATCTCAGCTCTGCCTGTATGACTGTAGACATGTCACTTAAACAATTTGGGCCTCAATATTCTCATCTGCAAAATGGGGGACTAGAGGAGGAGGTTTGTTTGTTTTTATTTATTTATTATTTTAGAGGCAATGGGGGTTAAGTGACTTGCCCAGGATCCGCACAGCTAGCTAGTAAGTATCTGACGTCATATTTGAACTCAGGTCCTCCTGACTCCAGGGCCAGTGCTCTATCAACTGCACCACCTAACTGCCCCATAGAAGAGGAGTTTTGAACTAATTATTCTCCCAAGCCCCTTCCAGTTCTGATTCTATGACCTTACATTTGTTTCCTTGATTTGCTTTTAAGGGAGTCTACCCATATCCTCAGTTATAGGAGAAAGATATCCTTTGAATTCATGTGGTAGGTAACCACTGCCAAATTAGTGCAGAAAATATAGAGGTAAAAGCCTCTGTTCTCTTAAAGCATAGGTTCAGGGAAAACCTGAACAATCATTAGTATTTTAACAGGGCCTCTTATAGGCAAAATTACATCTGAATGAAACAGAAATAATTCTTTTATGCATTGCAATCTTGTACTTTCCTCCTAGGCCATGAAAGTTAAAGAAAAGGTAAAGCCATAATCCCAATACTTCCTTCAGTGTCATGAAAGTTGAACAGATTTAGTTAAACAGAGTCATGATCTGATAGATAAACTTATCTAGTCAAACAGACTCTATAGGTAAACTAAGTCAGGTTACAGATTAAACTACATTTAGAGGGTTCACAGATAGGTCGATTGAGGGAGAAGATTTATATGTCCCCAACGAGTCAAAGAGAGTTGAGAGTTTTCCTCTGGCTTCTTATCTAAGGAATGTTTAAGGCTTTAAGTAAATTTTCACATCTCATGGGACAGGTTTTGATCAGATAAGGTTAATATTAACCAAAAGTTGCAGAAGTAATAAAAGGAAATAAAAAAATTTAAAATTCTCATTACACCTTAAAGTGCAATATAAGCCCAAGGCTATAAATGGTCTATAAATGCTGGGATCGACAAGTATACATTTTATTGCTTAGTTCATATTTCCTTCATTTAACATGAAGTACCCAGACCTAGTCATTGAATGTAAATTCCATGAAACCAAGGAATAGGTCTTATCTACTTAATGAATGTAACACAGTGGAGAAGTGTTAGACTTGAACTCAGTGAACTTCAGTTCAAGCCCTGATGGTGAAACAAAACTAGCTAAGTGACAATGGGCAAATCACAATATTTAGAGCTAGAAAGATATCGTAGAGATCATCCAGTCTAACCCCGTTCATTTTACAGATGAATAACCTGAGTGAGGCTTGGATCCAGGGGAAGTGCCTTGAGCTTAAGATCACACAGAGAGTAAAGCAGCCAAGATTCTAAGCAAACTCCCTCCTTCCTCTGTTTCCAAGCCCATCACTCTTTCCATTACACAATGCTGTGAAGCTCCTTCACACTGAGAAGCATGTTTTAAACAGAAGTAATAATAATAAAATAATAAAACAAATAATAATAATCATACCTGCACTACCTAAACCACAGGAAGCGCATTGTAATACCTTAAAAGCACTTGTGTAAATGGAAACTAATGGAGTACCATACTGAGCATTGGCTCAAAAACCTGAATAGAATCATGTGAAAACTAGAACCTTCCTTGTTATGAATAACCATTGTAGAAATGTGCAGTGCATGCAAACAGTACTGAGCATGCTACCTCTACCCAAATGCCCTAAAACTGCCTTAGTCCTTTGCTTCTCAGGACAGCAACTCAGCTCTGCCAAGATTGTGAAATGGCTGACCTTAAAGCCCTTTCTCCTTAGAAAGGATGAAAAAAAAAAATGATTGAGACAGAAGAGACATTTCCTGAAAAGGAAATCCTCCTTCCATGGGCTCGTAACTCATTGAATTCCACAGTGGAAAGAGCACTAGATTTGGAATCAGAAGATCTAGTTATAAAATTGAAGAATGATTGAACAAATTGTCACATATTAACATAATGAAATGTCATTGGGCTATAAAAATGATGATTAGAAGGAATTCACAGAATTAGGTGAGGAGTAAAATGACCTGAAGCTGAGTGATGTATACAGGAACAGGAAAACAATGATTACATTATACACAATGATTATAATGAAAATAAAAAGGACATTAAAACAGAAGCTAAGCAATTGTAGTGATCAATCTTGGGCCCAGGAAAAGAGATAAAGAGATACATCACACACCTTTAATTGGTGAGGTGGGGGACTTTGAGTATGAAATGGTGTGCATGTTTTCAGCTGTGGTCACTATGTCAGTTTTTACTTAACCATTTTTTCTGTCTAATAAGAGAAAGCTCACTGAGTAGGGGCATGGTAAGAGTGTGTTGGAGGGGAAATATAAGGAGAAGGGGAAATCCAAAAATGACTAATATAAAAACAAAAGGCATTAATAAAAACTTTTAAACATAAATGAACAAATGAATAAAATTTTAAAACATTAATAAAAACTTGGATACAGTTGCAACTCTGCCTCTTGCTACATGTGCCACCATGAATGAGTCATTTAAATTTTCTAATACTTTCTAACACTCATCTGGCAAATGAAACTGCTTGCCACCAGAAATAAAGGACAGAAAGAGCATTAGACTGGATTCCAGAAACCTGGCTTCAGTTCATCTCTGTAATTTACTAAATGTGTAAGTTAGTGAGTCACTTGCCCTCTCAATGTCTCTTTACCCATTTATAAAAATGCCCCTCTTCTCACTAGGCCACACACTATTCTCATTTATCTTCTTCTACCAGTTTTCCAGTTCTCAAACCAAATAAAATCAATATCATCAGTTACTGGAAGGGGCTTCAAAATCTTCTTCCCTGTGGTTGCACTCACAATGGCCTGTGTTTCATTGGCCCATCACTGTGCTATAAGGGTTATCTCCCCCTATTGGAATAAAGGTTGTTTAAGGTAGAAACTGTTATTGCTTTTACATTTGTATCCTAAGCATTTAGCCCAGTAGTTTGCACACAGCAAGCACTCAATATATGCTTTTTCATTCATTCAAATAGTCAGAATGAAATTATCCCTAAGCCCCTTCCACTAGCAAAATTATTCGATCCTAGAATTTTTCATAAATGATCTAAACTCAGTCCTTCCTTTCTCATTCTCTATCAACTTGACAAGTTATTTTTGGGTTTTCTTTCTTCCCCAACTTCCCTCTCTTTGTGAGCTAAAAAATTACCTGAGTCATGACTGAAAAAAAAAGGGGGGGAAGGGGCTTACTCATCAAGTAATTTATCAAGGGATGAATCAATCAGCAAACATTTTTCAAGCCTTGAGTATCTACTACAGTGCTCAGGCATTGTGTTGGAATGCTGGAGACAAAAAGACAAAAAATTAAACAAGTTCTCTCTAAGAACTTACTTTCTATATATACATATCTTAACATAGACAGAATACAAAATATAATCAATATTTATGTTCTTGTGTTTATTGAACAGATGTTTAATGTAAATAATTCTGAACCTATTTTTTTTAACTAGTATACCAAATGGCCTTAGGCATTCCAAAAATCAGCATGTCAAAAACAAAATCTTTCCTCCAAAACCATCTCCCTTCCTTCTCTCAAGGGTACCACCATTATTCCAAATCAACAAACATCATCCTTATTCATTCTCCTCCATCCCTCCTTTATAGATTCTCCTCAATGCTACCTGCCAAATATCTCTACCATCCATCCCCTTCTCTCCACTGACAGAATAATCACCCTACTAGCTTAGAGCCTCACTATCTTTCACTAGGACTATTATAAAAGTCTAATTGTTGTCCCTGGATCCAGGTTTTCCCCTCTACAATACAACCTCCACACAGCTGTCAAACTGATATTTCCAAAACATTCTTCTGTTTCAGGAATGGAAGTTGTTGCATATTGTCTCTGGGATAAAATACAAGCCCTATTGTGTAGTATTTAAAACGAAGCATAATCTAGCTCTGAACTATCCTGACAGGCTCAGTATTTTACTCCCTTTCCCACAGTATATAATCCAACCAATTGGCCTACTCTCCATTTCCAATGCATCCCATCTCCCAGCTCTGTGTTTTTGCACAAGCTGATCCCCATGTTTGGAATGCATTCCTCCATCACATCCACCTATTTGAATTTGCAGCTTCCTTCTAGGTTCAAGTGCTACCCTTGTTTACCATTCCACTTACTAGTATTCTTCCCATTTCAAATGCTTTCTATTAACTTTGCATATATTTCATTGCTGACTTAGCTCTAACAAGTTATTTCTTAATAAAATGCAAGCTCTTTGAACATGGGGATGGTTTCATTTATTTATTCCCAGTGCCTAACATACAATACCTATCATATGATATTTATCATAAAGTTTTGCTGAATGACTGTTAGAGTAAAATCATTGTCTAGGGTTTTCTAAGTAAACCATCATACCATCTGCAAAAAGCAATAATTTTGTTTCTTCTCCCCCCCCGCCATACTTATTCCCTTGATTTCTTCTCCTTTTTTTTCCCTTTGTATTGATAGTATTTCTGGCACTATAGCAAATGGTAGTGGTGAAAATGGACATCCTTACTTTGCCTCTGTTCTTATTAGAAAGGCCACTATTATATCCCTCTTACATTTAATGTTAGCTGTTGGTTTTAGATAGAAAATACTTACCATATTAAGGAAAGGTCCATTTATTCCTCTTTAAACAGTGTTGTAATTTGTCAAAAAGCTTTTTCAGAATCTATTGATATGATCGTGATTTTTGTTTTTCTTTATCTAATGGTCTATTATGTTTATAGTTTTACTAATATTGAACAAACTCTGCATTCCTGGTAGAAATTTAACTTGTCATTGTAGGTAATATTTTTGATACATTGCTGTAGCCTCTTTGCTAATATTTTATTTGAAAATTCTGTCAGTCTTTATTAGAGATATAGATCTCTGAAAATTTTCTTCTGTTTGGATTCACCCTGGAATTATGCTCCCAAAGTTAATAAAGTTTACCTAAAAATGATGTGGCGTTACTGCTACTATGTCTATACTTCAAAGAGATTGAATAAAGAACACATATTTGATAATATATTTATAGCAACTGTTTTATGGTATTAAGAACTGAAAATTAAGGGAGGTGATCATCAATTGAAGAATGGCTAAACAAATTGTGGTAAAGGCATGTAAAGGAATGCTATGGTGCTATAATCAATGGCAAAGGGAATAGGTTCAGAGAAACCTGTGAAGACTTGTTTGAACTGATACAGAGTGAAATGAGTAGCAATAGAATAGTTTATATAACAACAAAAATATAAGGACAAACATTAAAAATCTTGAACTCTGATCAATGCAGAGATCAACCTCAATTCAGGAAAACTGATGATGAACATTACCCATTACTTATGACCCAGCTGGTAGACTCAAGATGCACAATGAATATACATTTTTGGACAATGTGGGAAATTGTTTTGGTTGACTATCCATATAGGGGCCTTTTTTTCCCTTTTAAATTGGATTAGAGGCAGAAAAAAATACTTAATTGAAAAATAAAGTAAAACAAACTAAAAGTGTCCTTCTGTCCTCTCTCATCAAAGTATTTCCAATCCTTTAAGATCCAATTCACATTCCATAAAATCACAAGGGACCTTAGAGTAAATGTAGTCCTGTAGATGAACAGGAATAGTGTCTTCAATATCCCTGCAAGAAGCCATCAAATCTCTGCTAAAAAACCTCTTGCTTGCAGAAACTCACTAGCTATTGAGATAGTTCATTACTCTTAGGGGCACCATATTTTTTTTATCTTAGTATCTTGTCAAATTCTGCCCATGGCTACTAATTCTGCCTCCTGGGAACTAAACTGATCAAAACACTTTGTTTTAGGGCACTGTCTTAACCCAATAATCATTTTGTCTCCTCTTAACACTTCTTGCACTGTCCACACCACACATTGGGTAATTGCCCACATATTATTTTTGTACTATATGAGTATTGCCTCTCTATGTGAAGGACTCCTTGAGGGCAAGGGCTTTATCATTGGAATCCACTCATTCCTTCATTTAAAATCATTTCCATCATTACCTTCCAATGAGTCCATCATCTAAGGATTGAGCTATCCCTAATGGCAGACATCTATGTGTTGCAATAGAAGGGATGATTGCTTTTTTTCTTTATCTTTTAAGGGAATAGGTTTAGTAGTGGTACTCAGGTACCAAAGGATATATAGTATAGTGACCTTTGTGGTATAGTTCCAAATTGCTTTAGAAAATGGATGGACCAACTTACAAATCCACTAACAGTGTTAGCGTGACCATTTCTGACAAAGCACCCCTCCAACACTTGTCAGCATGATGAGTGGGGGGGACAGGGTAGAACCTCACAGCTGCTTTAACTTGAATCTCTAAAAGTTACCTGGGACCTTTTTCTTCATAGAGCTGCTACCTTGGATTTCTGCCTTTTGATTTTCAACTGCCTATTTATATTCTTTAAACATACATCAACTGGGAAATGGCTCTTGTTCTTATGCATTTGAATCAGCTCTTTTATCTATGTTGGAAATGGAAGGATTGTAATCAATGCAGTAACAAACCAAGATTCCAGAGGACAAAAAAAAAAAAAAATCACATGCTACCATGGCCTGACAAAGAAGTTACTGAAATCAAAAAGCCAAATGAAGTATACCTATTTGGACCTGATCAATTCAGGAATTTGCTTTGCTTACCTATTCTTATTTATTAGCTTGGTTTTCTCTTTGTTTCTGTTATCCAATTGGAGGAATGGAGAGGATTAAATAAGAATTTTAAAACCTTCAACAGAGAAACATGCCTCTGAGATTTTTCCCATTTAAATGTTTCCTTCTAATTTTAGCTGGGTCAATTCTATTTCATAATAAAAATTTTCTGTTTTACATCCTGTGATCTTCTTTATTCCTTCTTTGGTCATGAACTCTTCCTCTAGCTATAGATGCAAAAGGTAATTTCTAATTTGCTCCTTTATGATATGATTATTAATATCTAAGTCACGCATCTATTTAGAGCTAATCATAGGATATAGAATGAGTTGATCTAAATATAAACTCTGTCAAAAGGCTTCCCAGTTTTTCCAAGTTTTCATCAAATAGTGAATCCTTAATTGTCTGGCTTTATTATACTCTAGGAATAGGCTGATAAGTTTGTTTGCTTCTGCATAATCTGTTCCATACTGATCAGTTGTTGTCTTTTTCCTTTAGAGACATGGAGGTAAAATCAACAACAACAACTTGGTAACTGAATATGTGTAGTGACCCAAGAAATCAAAGATAAATGATGCATACAAAAATATAGCAGCTTTTCTTCAATGACTAAGAACAAGTGGGGAAAAGCTGTATTACTGCATATGAATATAATGGAATACTACTGTGCTGAAAGAAATGTGAAAGGGATGATTTCAGAAAATCTTGTATGAACTGATGCAGAGTGTAGTGAGCAAAATCAAGCACAATAAATACAATAATAAATACATTTGAAAAGCTAAAAATGAAAGACAAGAATTCTGATGAATGCAATGACCAATTTGATTCCAGAGTCCTGATTATGAAACATGCTATCCAACTCTTGACTGAGGTGCTGGGCTCAAGCCATAAAATTGTATATCTTTAGACATAAGCAATGTGTGAACTTGTATTGTTGAACCATGCAGAATTGCCTTGTGGTTTTGGATTTTTGTTTTTGCTAAATAGTGGGTGGAAAAGGGTGGAAAAAAAGGAGATGGAGAGAAAAGTGTTAATTTTTTTTTTAAGTGTGGCATAGATTGTTAATGCACTGAGAGACTGGGACTCCTTTTCACAGAAGCATCTAATGACACCTCCATCAAAACAACTGGCCTAGCCTGGTAATGCCAGAAGGATCCAGAGGTAACCAAATTCCTGAATTCAAAGGGAATTGCGAAGCTGAGGTATCCTTATTTACAAATGATGGTGGGAACCACAGGCTAACGAAAGGTCACCTTGGCAAAACAGAGCAAGGTAGGTGGTTTAAAAAGCTAGAAATAAATAGTATTTCAAATAGACTGAAGGTAGCAATATGTCAAGAGAATGCTGGAGCAAAATGCTCAATCTGGATTCAATAATTGTCTAAATGACTCAAGTTAAGTGTCATTGGATAAGTCACTAGGCCTTTGAAAGTCAATTTCCTATGAAAGGGGAATAATGCTTGAACTTTACATAACAGGAGTATTACACAGTGCTACAAAACTCAGCACTACAAAAGTATAAATTGTTATAAATAGCATAAATAGGACTGGATTACAAAATCTGTTATGGAAAAAGACAGAGTTCCTCTATTAACCCTCTTGTTTTAAAGAAACTGAAACCAATAGAGCAAAGCCAGTATTCATGGGAACAGATTGCAGTCGATACATTTTACAGCTGAGAAAACCAAGGGCCAAAGTCATAGTATATGAAAAGAACTTCGTATTTCAATGGTGTAGAGAGCAACAGGTAAAATTCCTCTACCAAGTGATGAACTCAAGGGTGCAGATCAATGCATTTTTTAGACATGTTCAATGTAGAATTTTCTTTGCTGAACTATACGTTTCTAAGAGGTTTTGTTTCTTTCTTTGTCAATGCGTGGAGAGTGAGATGGAGAGAGTATGCGAATCTGAAAATTAAATTAAATTTTTAAAAATTAAAAAAAAAAAGAATTTCTCTACCAGTACAGGTCAGCATCTTCTCTGAAACTGAATATTAAGTTTGCCTATAGCAGTGTGGCTACCTCACTTGCCTAGAATTACACATGACCAGTCAAGAAGGTAGTAAAAAGACAGCAAGTCCCAGATGCAGAGCTCTCATCAAGGCATCAGCCCTGAGGTAACACAGTCAATGATTACTAGGTATTAACAGAAAGGGGCTCCAAGAGTCATTCAAAATCCAATGGGAAGCAAAATAAAACATTCTTAGAGGCACTGTGAAAACCACATCCAATGTCCCTGGGGCAATCAGACCACCAGAATTGTACCCTCTTTTATGAGGGATATGCATTCAAGCATTAAGAATTAGGCTGGGAACAATTTAGGCCAGGAACAAGAATATTTCTGACAGAATTTTTTAAAGATGAAAATCTTTTCCTGGAGGCAGAGTACATTATAAATATGATACCTTTTTTTCCCCAAAGACATTACAATGAGAATGCTAACTTTCTGAATCAACAATTAGATGCAATTTAGTTGCCAACCAATGATCTTATCTTCATCCCTGTGTCATTGTAGCATACCCACTGGACCCTAACCTCTCACCTCCAAAGTCTGTCCATGTTCTTTCTTGGGTTTTCGAGAGCGGGCTTGTTTGGTCTGTTTCATTTTATCCTGGCCTTGAAAAGAGTACAGCCTGTTGCCTGCGCTCTGTGTCTAAGGGCAGTAAACATTTCTGATGAGCCAGGTTTGAGGCACAGAGGAGAAACCTCTTTAATTGAGCTAAAGAGCTCATTTAGCTCATTAGAAAGGAGGTACTTGCTCACCATCTCTCTTAGCAACCTCAAGCTCTCAGAGTTTCTAATTCCTAAAGGAATCCTGGCGTTGGAAGGCATTTTTCCACAGGCAGAATCAGACTCTGGAGGACTTGGCTCTACTAGTTACCCCCTTGAGCAACTATCTTCTCCCTAGAGTTCAAAATGAGGGGGTTAGACTGATGGGATCAGTAGATGCCTACTAGTTCTGAGGCCTCTAAAGGCATCCCTCAGCAGATCCCTCCTACACAGCACCTAAAAGATGGATGATGGTGGCCGCTGTATCCTCTTGAAGACCTTCAGTGAGGCTGAGACAGGGATCCCCCACTCATCACTTCTTTTCATAAAACAGGCAATATTGCATTTTCCTCCATTCACTCATCTGTGATAAATGTATGTGCCTGTGGTTTTTAATTGTTTGGTTCTAAGGAGGGGAGATGGAAGACACAGAGAAATAGAAGTCAGAAGCATTTCCCCATGAGCGACAGACACCTCATGGAAATGTGTCTTGGTTCCCCAGCAGTTTAGTGCCATAACCACTCTTTCCCTTTCATCTTGTCTGAAGAGCAAGTAACCCTCTCACAGATCTTCCCCTTATATGACATTTAATAAAAAGAACAAAAGGAGGCCATAGAGAAATACTGATTTTTAATTAAACCATTATAATAAGGTAAACTCTAGGCATTCATCAATTTGCATTCTAAAAACTGGGAAAACTTTAAACAAGGCAGTTTTTCATTTGTTATTTGGCCACTGTTACAAAAAAAAATTATGAAACACAAACATAAAAAAAGGATAGAAAAACTGTCAACAGTAATGTCCTTATTCTACAAAATAGCACCAGTAAAAGGCCTTAAAACCATTACAATAGCATTTCTGAAATGCTGCTTCCCCAATTGCTTCCTCCCCTTAAAAAGGTTCCTACATGGAATTAAAAGACAGGTGTCATAGCAGATAAAAATTTTCTGGAGGAAGCCTCAGGGTTATTACAGACTTTCCATCTTTTAGATGAAAAACAAAAACAAAAAATGTGCATTTGAATCCTAAACATGACCACTGTCCAGAGGAAGGTGATGCAATACAAAACTGTGGGATTATCATGCAATCAACCTCTGAAACCACAAACAATGCACCTAGCAGTTACTAAGCAAAGTGCCACCTGAGTAAGGAGAAGATAAGGACTTTTTCTTCCTCCACCACATTTTGGGAGAGGGAGTGGTGAGAGCTGAAGTGATGGGGAGATTAGTAGCCTAGACAGCCATAACATACACTTCAAGGTACATATTCATTTAGCTGCCTGTTCAGTCTTGGGCCTTTGACTGCAATATCACAGGGGAGACAAGGTACCCAAAATCCTGACAAAGAACGAATGCATCTATTTACTATTCCAGCCCCTCTATCTTCCCCATATTCCCCTTTACGGCTATCTTGCAAGTAGTAGCAGGACAATAAATAATTTGGGTTTAGTTTGTGTCAACGATTTTCTTTAAATGCACTGGAAATGTGTTGAAACCAGCCCTGCTGGATTCATCACCTTCCAAAATGCCTGGAGGTGTTACACGGGCATTGACTTGCATACCCAAGCTTTCCAAAATCATTTGTTCTTGATTTTTATTTTAATTTTTAGGGTGAGGGAGTTTTTATTCTTTTTCCTTTTTTATTTTAATGAAGTAGAAAATATTGGACTAAAGGAGAACATGCAAATTATTGTTACTAATGTCTAGAAAAACCATCACATGCTTCTCAGTTTCTTTCAGTTACATCTGTATATAAGTAAGTCTGTCAGTAGTTTTATTCAGCTACATTTGTATCTTTCCCATCAGGATTGTATTTCACTGAACAAGGAGCAACAAACCAAAAAAAAAATTGTTTTATGACAATCTTGACACTTGTGTTGTCTTATTACTTCAGAATATGACCTAACAAAGCTTGACACCTTGTTTCTACAAACTCTCACCATCATTTTGTGAGGGGAGGAAAAAAAAACAAACACTAAAAATCTCTATTTCAAGTGTAGTTTAAAAAAAAAAAGACGAAGAAGCACCAATCTTGCCCCTCCCAGTGGCCACAATCAAGTGGTAGGACTTGTCTGTAGGCTTCAGAGAAATAGTTTGCACAGGTCTTCTGAAGGAGTGTGCCTCAAAAACAAGAGTCCCACTGAGGAAATGGGGAAAAGTCTGAGGTACATGTAATGACTGATGGTTTAGGTCTTATTCTGACCTTATTCATCACAGCAACAAAATCGAAGAATAGCAGAGACTAGAACTTGGGAGGGGAAGTTGAGAGGGGAGAAGAACCCACAAGTTCTGCCATCCCTGGTCATGGTTCTTCCCCAATGTTACCCTCCTCCAATGGCCAAAATCCCCTTCCACCTGTCAGCTCCAGCCCATGTGTTATTCACAAGCAAAGTAGTCCTTCAGTGGGGCAAAAAGATGCCGGATAACAGGGACGCTCCAGGATCTGCCCAGCAACTTCTGGCGAGCACCTCGACCCATGTTTGACACGTCGGTGTAATGGACAGGAAAGCCAAAAATTCTGGGAGCAGGAACAAGGCAAAATATGGGGACATGAGAGGCAGCAAAATTTATTCCCTTAAGGCTGGAGCCAAATTTTCTTGGGATAAGACCATAGTTAAGGCAAAGATAGGGGCCCTTTAATATATATCTATACTAAAATTCCCAAAATTGATCTGGCCCAATCTTGACACATAAAACACAAGTTTAAAATGGCAACTGGAAGCCAACTCAATTTTACTGACAATTCAGTTTGGACCTGCAACTAACTCCCCATCACACCCATAGTTGTCATTATCCTATAACAATAATAGCTAATAACTAGCATGGGCCCTTTTAAGTTTTGCAAAGCACTTTCCAGATAATGATGATAACTAACATTTATATAGCATTTACTATGTGCCAGGCATTGTGCTGAGGGCTTTAGTTATTACTTCATTTGATCCTCATAACAACCCTAGGAGGTAGGTACTATATTATCCCCATTTTACAGATGAGGAAGCTGAGACAAACAGAGATTAAGTGACTTGCCCAGGGTCACACAATTAGTAATTATCTGAGGTTAGATTTCAACTCAGGTCTTCTGACTCCAGGTCAGGGTTCTATGTACTGTGTCACCCCAGCCACCTCACCAGTAGCACACCACAGCATCCATTAAGTTACATGGCTAGGAATACCTAAGGTCAACTTGTGATTGTGTTTCTTTAACAACACTAAAGATAAGAGAGTGGTACATGGAATCAGGATATCTGGGCTCCAATTGTGAAATGTACATTGCATGATGAAACACACCACCCACCTCCAGATAGAGAAGTTGATTGAGTGCAGATTGAGGCATTTTTTTTTAGATTGTGGTTAATGCAGGAATGTTTTGCTTGACTACACATATTTGTAATGGTTTTTGTTTTTCTAGTTTTCTCAATGGGAGAATGGTGGGAAGAGAATTTGTAGATGAAAAAAAAATTTTTTTAATGCCTGACAGTAGGCAAGTCATTTACCCTTTGAGGGCATAAGCCTCCTTAACTATAAAATAATGTGGTTGGAATAAACACTTCTGTAAGATCACTACCACCAGACATGGGAAGGAGAGAGCACCTACTCCTCTAAGCCAGATCTAAGACTGACATTATATGATCTAAAAGCCTAGAAAGCTGCCTAGCTTTAATGTAATAATGAATAGTGAAAATATGCACCTTTCCTAGTACCTAAACCCATCTTCCCTCTGAGAAACATATAGTGAATGGTCACTGAGAAATCAGCAAAGACACAAAATTGCTGGTATCTAAGAAATCTGTGGTTGGTCCCTTCCAAATGGGAAGTTAGCAAACCATTTAACACACTGATCACATCTTCTATGAGATCAAATGGAGAACAGGGCTCAACATCACTTGATATTCTCCCTTTATATACTTCAAACAAAAATTAGATATTACTATATCTTGATTATTACAACATTCCCACCTCATCCTTTAAAGCCTTCAAAGTCTACCTGTCTTGCACAAGGCCTTTCCCAGTCACCCTAGCTCCTAGGAAATAGTGATATAATTAAACATACATCCCAATATGTACTGTAGTGATATGCATGGATGCTTTGTCTTCCCAGATAGGACAAGCTCCCCAAGACTACAGATCCCATTATACCTCCAGAGTCAAGCATGGTCACAGGAAAAAAAATATGTTGAATGAAATAGGGAGTGGAGAAAAGATCAAAGGGAAGCCCAGGAACAGATATACAAGAAATGGGTCAAATAGCTGAATTTTCTTACTTTTCTTAAAACCACTGTGTTAAGCAACACAATTTGTCAGTCACAAATGAGTGGGTTTGGAAATCACCAATTCTATCATTTCATCTGTACTTGACCCCACTCCAACCCTCCTTTCTCTGTTTCTCTCTGGACCTTCTACCCCAAATCTGCTCACCTTTCTAGCTCTGTGCACCATAATATATCTTCTTTGCCATTCATGATAACAGGGAATTGCTGATTTTTCCCCTGTTTGATCGAGTTCGACTTAGTTGTTATTGTCTGTACTTTCTTTAACTGGGGAACAAAAACATTAGGTAATGAACAAAGAAGGCTACAGGGTCAGTACATGAAGGAAAGAAGGTCTGATCCAAGTGAAAGACAAAGCTTTGATTCGGGTAATGGTCAGGAGAGGGCAAAAGCATTATCTAAATAACTCAAGGTCAGGGAGAAAAGAGGATGAAAGCCAGGCAAGTCAGTCACAATCAACAGAACTCTAAACTGACTCAATTTACTGGAGCAGCCAACCCCCTAGGCTATGTTAAGCCATTTCCTTTATCTTCTCAAATAGAAGAGAAAGAAAAAGCAGCTCAGGGTTTCTGGTCTTCAGGAAGGTTCCATGTGACAATTCAAAAGCAGAAGTTGTTAGTCTCTAGAAATCGTTCATCTGGAGGCCAAAAAAAGGGGAGTTCACATGAAATATGCCTCATAAGTCTAGCCAGACTTCTAGTGGGCACAGAAAAAACAGGGAGGGCACTGGAAAAAGACAAGGACCTCAAATTAAGGAGTCCAAAGGGATGTTCCTTTCCTAAGGGAAAGGACCCTTAGACATCAAATCCTTAGACCCTTGTACAAGGGCACACGGGAATTCAAAATGAAGAGGATATTGTTTCAGAACAAGCTTACCTTCGCTATCCTATTGTACTCCAGGCAGTCCTGAAGCTCGAGTTTATCGGTCTTTGATGCTATCACCGGCCTGGGAACAGCCAAAACTCATTATGTTCTACAATCCACAAATGAATCTACTCTGCTTCCAATTGCCTTCTAAGCCAGTGATCCCTTTATAGACTCAAATAGTGTTAAGAGTAGCAAGCAATGAAACAATTTGATAAGGCAGCCCAAAAGCTGCATGAATACAAATAGAGGCTCTAAAAGAAGAGGAGAACATACCAAGGATTGGCCTTAGTCGCAATTTTTATAAGAGGCGTGGGTGGAAAAAAGGGACAAGGAGAGTGACTGGAGTCATTAGGACTGGAAAATGGACTTTGGGAGAGGGGAAGGAGTGGGGCACCACACAATTGATGGTTTCATTCAAAAATTGGAAAGGCTAAATAGAAGAGGCAAATAATGAAAATTAGAGCTGTATAGATCTAGACGAGGCTCCCTCAGTCTCATCCAAACTCTCCTATTTCAAGATCATCAAGAGGAGATCTCATGATCACTTGTTAGGGAGAGCATATTAAAGTAGAGAAAAACTTCCTGGCTACAGTTCTAAAACTCTGTAGCTAAAAGAGACTTAAGAGGAAATACAGTGCAGTGAAAGGAATCCAGGATTTAGAATAAAAAGCAATCACATTACCTAGTTCATGAAGCAAGTGACTCATGGTACAGAGAAGGGAAGCAACTTTGTCCACACCACAGTGCAGGAAAGGGTACTACTGACATGCATAGATAGGAAAGGAAATGTCCAGAATTCTTAATAAAACCCAATGTCATAAGAAGTAATTTGACATAAAAGGAAGGACAATTTATAAGACCCTGATTCTTGCACTGAATCATGATGAATAAATCACTCTCCTTACTCAAGGCCTCAGTTACTTCACCTAAATGCTGACAGGATAATAGAAAATGACCTCAAATATCTATGTATGTCCAGGAAATACAGAAGCCCAGTTACATGATCCCAACTAAACTATATTGCAATGACTAATTGCCAGAAAATTTTCAACCCTGGGTTGAGTATTATTAGGAAGTCAATCCCCAAAATTAGGCATTACACACACACACACACACACACACACACACACACACACAGAGTTTCTATGACCACATATTATTTATTCAAAATTGTAACTGAAAAGATTCCTACTGGACTGCTACTACAAGCAAAATTTAACAGCAAGAAACCACAGATATAAGTCTAACAAAGGGTTATTCTACCAATTCAGGGATTAAAGCATTAGACATCTGTCAAGCCAGGCCCCTTTCTCTATAAGGCTAACAAAAGGACTCTACACCTAGTTCTCAATGGCTACATAGCTCCAAAAACAAAAATAAAGCTCACTTAACATCCTCCTCTTTTGTGGGAGTTGAGAATATGAACCTTCATGCTCTGAATGTCCTTCCTCAGAAATTCCCAAACAACAAAGGACCGGAAAGCGACCTTCAACATTATCTAATCTTCCAAATTCTCACTTCTAGAATCACTTCCATACACTGACTACTGACCATTGGAGTCCGAAATTCCTTTATACAGTGGAGTCAAAAATCTGAATCTTTCTGTGTTATATCTGCTAAGTCTAATATAACCTTCTAGAGCTGGAAGGAATAAATCTAATATACCACTGAAAGGTAAGCTGGTTGAAGGAAGGGCTCATTTTACCTTGTGGCCAAGTATTTGGCACACAATAGGAACTTGCTTTGTTGAATCTCAATAAATAATAGGCCTTCAGCTATAAATATCCAAAGATAACAAACTGTGATAATGTTTGGTAGATGTACATTTTTTTCTCTCCAACATGATCAACGTGATCTTCATTACTACCATGCTTCATATTCAGCAACATCGCATTGCCAGGTGAACACACTGCACTTGAAAGTCAGAGACAGGACAGGTATTATAAGCCCAGGACTTGTAATCACTTGAAACTGAATCACTAGTTAACTTCAACTTACTGTGATATTTGAGTCTCCCTTCTTTTCATATAATCCAATCAGACCAAGAATTATAACTTATATATTCACTGATGATAAACATGACAAAGTTCTGTGGACTGCCAAGAAAGACTGACTCACTTCTGAATCTATACATCTTG
This sequence comes from Vombatus ursinus, assembly GCF_900497805.2. Lineage (NCBI taxonomy): Eukaryota > Metazoa > Chordata > Mammalia > Diprotodontia > Vombatidae > Vombatus > Vombatus ursinus. The sequence continues at coordinate 31,709,181 of NW_020954564.1, forward strand.
GACTGTGATAGTTTAGGGTAAAATATACTTATCTGATAAATCGGACAGGAATTCTCTCCCCATTCCCCCCAAAAATTTAAATGCCTGAAGGAGATAAGACAGATTTGAATAGGTTAAGTCATATATGTAAGCTCACCTCACTAGTCTCTCTATGCTGCCCACATAGAATTACCTATGAAAGTGAGAAAGTCTCTCAAACTTCAGAAACAACCCTGCAACTGCATCTCATTGAGCCAAGAAGAGAACTATTGACCTTCATAGAGGGTCAAACTCATAATCTCCTACTGGAATAAATCTTATTAGACTAATGAAAATCCTAAAGGCCCTACCTTGCCAGTTCACTGAAAGATTTACTGCCATGGCTTAAAAAGTCACCAAGTAAAGCTTTTCCCCATGCTCCCAAGTCTAGCCAGTTAAAATCACTTATAAAATTAGGAATAGGATTCTTACTTTTCAAAAACAGGGAAAACCAGGATGTTAGAATCAGGGTAAAATGAAGCCACCAAAAAAATGTAAAACTCCCATCCACGGAATGCCCTAAGAAGCACTTGGTAACCTATGCATCTCAGAAACACAGTCCTACAGGAAACTTTCTAATGAGAAGACTTCTATTGTTGTATCATTAAGAGCCAACACAGTCTTATAATAAATAGGTAAATTAAATGGATAACGGATGCAATGTGGCCTGCCACCAAGAGGAAACTATCAGTTTACTCAAATGGGCTGGGGAACAACCACCCTTCCCACCTCTATAAAACTCAGGACCCACACCAAGGATGTGACGTGGTCTCTCCCATGTCACTCCTGCCTGACCCATCCTATTGGAGAAATGAAATACTCTCCACGTCACCTAAAATGGAAGGGGGGGGGCCTAAGAGAAGCACATTTGTGTATTAGTGTCCTTCAGAATGATTTCCAGTCAGAGACCCCAGTAAAAAGTCCATTATCAGGGCCCCAAGCAGTAGATATACAAAACCTGAGAAGCCAGGAGGTAGTTAGTTACCTGTTCATCCCAGGCAGGTTGCCCCAGTAATAGCGGGCCCGGTGAGCAGCTGAGACTTTGATGGCATCAATCATTACTGGGTTACACTGTAGATCAATGGAAATTAAAAAAAAAAAAGTAACCAAATATCAACATAGAACTAACATAAACTGGGTAACTAGGGATCTGACATGGAAGGGATGTCAGCTAATCCAAAACATATTTTCAGGGAAAACCAAGACCTAGAGGTTAAATGGATTGTCTCTAGAGAATAAAAGTCTTAGGGGTGAGGACTGAGGCCTTGACTGCTACGTCCACACACAACTACCCTCCCAACCTGGAATCATTAATAGTGATTATTAATCATAGCACTACACAGGACAAAGGTTTGGGCAGTATTGTCACAATGAATTCTAAAGATTTATAGCTTTAAGTATAAAAGGACATGGCCGGGGTGGGGGAGGAGGGGTGGTGCAACCATCTAGATTTTTTGTCCTGGAGGGGGATGGGGTTGGAGGGATCTCAGAAGAGAGCTTAAAGTAACAGCTTATTCCCCCCCCCCCCAAAACACACACACCTCGTCTGAAAAATTATGGGTGTACGGTGGGGAAGAGGATAAATAAGGTCATACTTAGAAGGATTTAAAGTTTACATTCTCCAAGATGAAAATCACCTTTTTGAGGTAAGAAAGTAGATTCTGGCATTCTGGAAACAACCAACCGTGGGACAACTTTAGGATAGTAATTAAAAATCAACACAGCCCCTTAGGACAGATCCAACATCCTTTATGGGAAGTAATCTACTAGTGGTACTTTAAATATTGATATGCAATCACTTATACCACTGCCCTGATCCCAAACATCTGAGGGTAGTTCATAATCCTATCCCACCATCCTTTCACCTAAGTAAGGAGATCACTCACCTCCAAAAACCTTGAGATGTCCCTTTTGTCATTGACTCTCATGGCCACAACATTCTCAAACATCCAGAAAAAAGGGCGTTCATCTCCCTCTTTGGGGCGGGTGTAATTGAGTAGATGGTAGAATTCAAAGAAGAGCCTTCCTGTGCCCTCTGTTATGGATAGATGAGAGAGAAAATAGGGAAATCAGAATAGAGGAAGTCCCTAGATGCCAGTCCTTTCAATTTCAGATCCCACCATCTTTTGTATATAGTAGACTCAGTGATGTGCCCTCCATTCTTAAAAACCTGTAACTATATACCAATGTAGCAAACCTTTTTATGTTGTCTCTTTCCCTTTGCTGTATAAAGGTTAATTGGAAATATTCTAATAGAAAACCATAAAATTTAGAACCAGAAGGGATTGTAAAACTTCTCCCACCTCCTTTGGCTAAGAAAAGGCCCTTTACTCCTCAATCTTTTTCATATCTAGGACTTATCCTACTGCTCTGGTCAAGACAAATATAAATCAGGTTCTGACCAGAAAGACAGCAAATAAAGCCAAAAAAGGAGAATAACCTTTGCCCAGGCTTGCCACTGATTTGCTAAGTGAGTTTTAGTCAATCTCCTAGGGACTAGGCTTCTTCACCAACAAAATGACAAGATGAAATACATGTTTCCTCCATTTTCAATATTCTACAAAGAAGTAACTAATGGCTACTTGAAGTATAAGAGTCTATCATTCTGCAATACCCCACAAGAATTTGCTCAATTCTGTTGTTTCCCTTTTTGTAAGATTAGTCCAAATCTGAGAAAGAAACATTAAAACTGTTATAAGTGTCTATCCTCTTGCAATATGGTATTTTTTTTCTTTAGGAATTTAAGATACTATAACACTTACAGCATATTTAGTTTATGGTCCACAGGTATGGGATATTGCATAAATTTTCATATTTTTTTTAATGTATTGGTCCTTTAACTCAAATGCCATATTTTATTTAATCATTCCCCAATCAATGGGCCTCTACTTTCCAATTCTTTTTTTTTTTTTTTTTTTTTAGGCAATTGGAGTTCAGTAACTTGCCCAGGGTCACACAGCTAGTAAGTGTCAAGTGTTTGGTCTGAGGCCGCATTTGAACTCAGGTCCTCCTGACTTCAGGGTCGGTGCTCTATCCATTGTGCCACCGAGCTGCCCTCCAATTCTTTACTATCACAAAAATGATGCATATAAATGAAGTAAGCACAGCAAAGAAAGCAAAATATACACTATGACTACCATAAAAATAAAACCTGAAAGAACCACAAATCAATCAAAAGCAAAACTACAGAGAACAAGCATGGTTTCAAATGAGACAGAAGATGCATCTACCACTCCAATTCTTTGCAGAGGTCCCTGGGTGTTATATATTGCACATATTTTCAGAATTTTTTGATACATTAATTATGCTGATTTTTTTCTATAAAGATATTCCATTACATGGAGTGGCTATCTGGTGAGTGGGGAACACTGGGGGAAATTTTGGTGATGCAAAAAATGATCATTTTTCTAAAAATAGTCATTGTTATATGGAATGGCTTGCAGAGGGAAGAGAAGGATGGGTATGGGGAAAATTTAAGCAATATAAAAACCAAAGATATCAACAAAAATGAATTTTTCTTTTTTTTTTTAAAGTTTGACCTAAGGCAGACCTGCACAATATATGACCCACAAGCTGCTGGTGGCCTGCCAAAGTGGCCCATGGGCAGTAAGTTGTACATGCCTGTTTTACATCCTCTACTTTTGTGAGCTGCCTGAAATCCTTTCTCGGGACCGAAAGCAGTATGTAAACCATAAGCAGGGACAAATGTGCAAGCCTGACCTAAGCATACCAAAATCTGTTAAGGACAATAAAAATTAAAAAAAAAAAAAAGATCCTCACAAGATTGGAGTTTCAGTATCTTCACCAAGACAGATTAAAGAGGGCAGCCTTTGTAATGAACCCCAAACCATTGGATTTTCTCTGCATGAAAACACACTCCCTTGGGAAACCACTCAAACCCCTCAGAAAACCCAGAAATAATGGTTCTCACCATACAGGCCCTTCCTGGCAGGATTCACATTTGAAAGATCATTGCATGGACTTCCACCAATAAGCAAATCGAATGGTCCCCATTCATCAATCTGAGAAACAAACAAGTCATGTACTGCAGCAATATCAGAATGCACTCAGCAGACTGGGAGAAGATAATAACCATAAAGTCAGGAAAACAATAAGCATACTGGGTTTTCCTGCCACATTCCATTTCAGGAAGAGACAAATAATGTTCTTTCCTCTAAAATAACAAACAATACTATTGATCAATCAATAAACATGAATATACTGGGACAAAGGCAGTCCTGCTCTCAAGAAACTTACAATCTAATGGGGGAGAAAACAAACAAAACAAATATATACAAAGCAAGCTATATACACTATAATAGGAAATAATCAAAAGAGAGAAGGCATTGGAATTAAGAGGGGTTGGAGAAGGTTTCCTACAGAAGGTGGAATTTTAGTTGAGACTTAAAGGCCAGTAGTCAATGAGGAGGAGGGAAAGCATTCCAGGCACAGGGGATATCCAGAGAAAATGCCCAGAGATGAGAGATGGAGTGTCTTATTTGTGAAACAACCAGTAGGCCAATGTCACTGGATTAAAGAATACATTTTAGGGGGTAAGGTATAAGAAGACTAAATGGGGAGGTGAGAGGGGGTACTAGATTACAAAGAGCTTTGAATACCAAATAGCACTTTGTATTTGATCCTGGAAGCAATAGGAAGCCACAAGAGTTGGGGGAGGGGGGGAAGAGAGGGAAGCAGTGACATGATCTGCCCTGTGCTTTAGGAAAATCATTCTAGCAGCCGAAAAGAGAATGGAGTGGGGAAAAACTTGAGGCGGGCAGAACCCTCCAGCAGGCTATTGTAGTAATCGAGGCATAAGGTGATATGAGTATGCACTAGAGTGGTGGCTATGTCAGAAAACAAAAGGGGGCTTACACAAGAGATGTCATGTACAAGAGATAGTATCTTCCTACTAGAATCCCACTCCACTGATGCACATAGATTTTAATTAAGAGATGCCTCTATATATTCAAAACTAAGCCTTTTGTTTCCCCAATCCAACTACAAAGGTGGTCTTTCCACCATGAGGTAGGGTATACACATATATACCACACATATACCAAGGAGGACGGGATACCAAAACATCCTTTCAGAAAGTCAAGAAAGAAAACTATAGTCAGTTTCTACATCCAAACATATATGGACTAAGGGTCAAGTCAAAAAATCCTCCAACCTGACCTGTAGCTACTAAGTTAACCTGAGCCTAAGAGTATGTTGAGGGAGAGAAGAAACATTCACTCACCTGGCGTTTTGTGATGTTCCTGACATCATGAACATATTTGATGATCCCTCCATGCTTGACTGTCCCAACAGCAATGGAATCTTCACAGATCTCTGAAGCAATGTACTTGTCTACCTTGATACCCAAATCTTTTAGCACTAAGTAGCCTGTCAAAAGCAGAGAGGAAAGCAATGAGGACTCACTTTCTATTCTTGCCCCTCTAGGCACGGGTATCTATAGCCTCATAAGGCCAATATAACCAAATAGAGTTATGTGGGATAATATAATGGTAGGGCTGGTTAATTTATATACACATGGATGCCTCATCTGGAAGCAAAAGTGACAAGGTACTCACTTGTCAAAAAATTATGAGAAAAGGAGATCCAAGAAAAGCATAAGCTCTGAATGTAAAGTCTTTAACCATGAGCCAAGCCACCAAGTGGCAACCTGAGGCACATCTGTAACAAATACTAAAGAGGGTCATTAGATGATTGGTCCACGTCTACAACTTAGGAAATTATCTACTAGGACATGGCGGGGGGGTGGGATAAGTAGAAGAAATAACACTTAAAAACAAAGTAAATGAAGCGTCAGGGTGCAAGAGATGTGAACTTTTTCATTCATGGTTTGGCTATAAACTAACTAATAGGGGGAGCTGGAAGGGCTCATAGATGTGTATGTGGTCCATGCTATCTCATTCCCAAAGAGCAGGGAAACTTGTGGCTTCCCCAAAAGGAAAGCTTGAACTGTGGTCTCTTAAAGGTCAAATAGGTTATAATGGGCTCAGTGACTCTTTTGTGGTGATGCTTTTCTTCATTTATCTAGGCTTCTTCTTGAACGATAAGAGTATTTAGTCTACCAGGGACCAGGAATGCTAAGCGTGCAGCTTGGGAGGGTCTGGCAGAACAAATGTTCCATTAGCATAGAGGGAGCTAAGGATCACCCCCATGGAGGGGACCATGAGAGTTCAGATCAAGGTCAAATCAAAAGTAACCTTGTTTGGTGTGGGGTTAAGGTAAAAGGGGAACAAATGGAGTATTAAATATGCCCACATATTTCCAGTAGAATTCTTGCCTTGGTCAAGTGTTCTATAATTACATAAGAGCTCTATTTCTATCTCCTCTTAACTGAAAAGGCCTAGGTCAGGCTGTCATTACTTATAACCTGGAAGCATGTTCCCTGCCTATTCACCAATCCCCAAGCATTCCAACTCCTACTATGCTTTGCATGGGATGTCTTCCCTCATGCTTGGAAACTCTCCAACTCTTTGAAGACTCAGCTTATGTACAGCACCTACCAGATTCCATTTTAATCTCATTCCCTCCAGTTTGAAGTGCTTTAAACCATAACCAATAACTGTTTAAATCTCAGATCTTTTCCATTTATTTATTAGTATAAAAGGTACCTTCCAACCAGTAAAATATAAGCAGATATTCTTTACCTACAACACACAGACCTCGGACACAATATGCTACATGCTTAATAATTTTTTAAATTCTCTTAAATAAATGCAGCTAAAATTCTTATTCTGCCTTCAAGGCTAGCTAGATGCCGACTTCTCCCATCAAGCCTCCTCTGACAGGCAAGCTAAAACAGATCCCACCTATTAAGGACTCTCTAATGTAAATTTCTTGAGAATAGGGATGGCCATTTTTATTACACTTCCCTGATTTGCAGCATAAAACCATAAATAACCTCAGATATTTCCCCCATTTTGTGGACAAAGGAAGTTTAAAAACTTTTCTCATTTCCCTCATACCCATTAATTGTAGACTGCAATTGTGGGAAAGGACCAGAGAGGAACTTCACTGCCACAGAAATGGAGATAGATAGGCCACCATCCTCACTATCATCCCAGACTTAGAAGGAAGTAGGTCAGGAGCATTTTCAGAAGACTCACCTGTAGCTATACCATCAAAAAGGGACAGGACCCTGATTGGTCGTCTCCTCGAAGCAGGGACTGCTGGATACAGTTTTGGAACTGCCTGTTCCAACAAGATAATAACAAAATAATTAAGAAGTAGGTACCAGGTACTGAGCAACTGTTGGGATTTATTTTTCTGACTGAAACAAGCTATATTCTATATGACAAGATCCTAGTTTTTTAATCATATTCTCAGCCAGATTCCTTGTCTTTTATTCAACTACTGCCACACAAACAAAGAAATAGACCCTCATGTAGCACTACTGATAATTAATTGTTCAACTCAAAAGTTTTGGAACAAGACAATTCACCATGGGGATCAATAACAATTGATCACCATAAAAAAAACCTGTTCACAGGGTATCACAGACCCGCTCTACGAAACAAATATCTGTGAATAAACTACTATAACTGACCTACGCTATGTTTTTTCCCTCTTTTCCTCAAGGGGCCAGAGACTTAATGACTAAACGTTGTTGGTGGAGCTATGAATTGGTCCAGACATTTAAGGAACTATTTATCTGTAATTATGCCCAAAAAGTTACTTAGCTATACATACCCTTTTGCCTTGATCCCAGAACATTCATGACAAAATACTACCCACTTCTGACAAAGAGGAGATGGATCAGGGCACAAATCGAGACATATGTTTTAGGCAAAGGCAATGAGTAAATTTGTTTTGCTTGTCTATGAAGATTTTGAGGACAAGCACTGTCTTTTGCCTCCTTTTTATATTCCTGGTGCTTAGGAGAGTGCCTGGCATACAGTAGGCACAAAATTAACATTGATTGATTGATTGATTGATTGATAGTATTGGTCATCATCTTAAAGGAAAGAACATTACATAAGCTTCTTCCTGAAACTGGATGTGGCAGGCAAACTCAGTATGCCTATTGCTTTCCAGAGTTTATGGTTATGGCCTTTTCCCAGTCTGTGGGGTGCATTCTGATACAGCTACTGTACACAACTTGTCTGTTTCTCACAGATTGATCGATGGGGACCGTTCAATTTGCTTGTTGGTGGAAGTTCATGCAAATATCTTTCAAATGTGAAACCTGCCTGGGAAGGCCTATATGATAAGAATCAGCCAACGGTTTGGGATTCATTATGAAGGCTACTGCTTAAAGCTGTTGTGGCAAAATTGTTGAGAAGGGAATCTTGTCGGGAATTTTTTTTAAATAAATTTTTATTGTTCTCCAAATTCTGCCAAATTGAAATCTCTCCAGAGAGCCCTGGTTGTATCCTGAAGTCTAAAATCCTGAACTCAGAACTATAAGTGACAGTAGATCCGTGGTATTGGACAAAGAGCTCAATAAAAGGACAAAGTGCAATCAGCTGCAGGAAGTCAGTCTTTTTCGGTGTCCCAGATTGCCTCATGGTTTTGTAATCTTATACAAATAAGATTCCTTCTCACAAGAATTCACCCTCAGGCAGATTCATTTTGCTAGAGGAATGCAGTGTCTGTCACTGTCATTTCTCTAAGACACCAAACTATTCATATGGAATATTTTCAGTTTTTTCATGACATTCAACTTTTTTTTTTTTTTACAGAGAATGAAACTGAGGTACCACAGAACAGAAGCAAAAGTGATAAAATTTCTAACCTTGTTAGAGAAAGCAGTACTATTTATTAGATGACCTTGGGCAAGTCACTTAACCCTAGGCCTCTTCTATAAATGGAGAGATTGTAATATCTTAAGGTTTCTTTTAACACTCAAGCTCTAAAATCCTATACCTTATCCATGACAAAAAGTTAGTGGGCATTCCCTTTCTAAAAACTAAAATACACTTTATCCTTTGAAACTATGTCCCCAGAAAAAAATTGTTAAGGGAATTGAGTTACATTCAGTTGATTGGATTACTTTCTCCCATACACACCCATTCTTTAAATAGCTATATGAATTCCTAGCCTTCCTTTAAAAGTTCATGAATCTTCAGTGTCAAAGCTGAGACTTGAGGATTCATAAACTATGCCCAGCCAAACATGTTGTGACAATCACCTCGTGTGTGTGTGTGTGTGTGTGTGTGTGTATTTACACACCATGGATGAGAAACCCCACAAATGCCTTACATATTCCTGAGCTTTGTCATTGGTGAAAAATTCCTGAAGGCGAATGTTCCAGTCCTTTCGTCGTTGTAAGACCCCATAGCACCGTTGAGGTTGGCACATGTAACAACTCCAGGGCTCTTGTGCTTTGGCACTGGCTGATGTCCCTGCCCCAACCAGCACATCCAGGCATTCAACACAAAAACACCTGTGCCCAGGAGTGAGGAGAGAGAAGGGTTAGCCAAAGTGCTTCTGTGTATTACAGCTACATTGGCTCTTGAGCATCCTCAAAGCCCAGTGGACACAAGGAGGGTGAGCCAGGCTACCATATCCATTTAACCAACTTCCCTCCCCCCCAACCCCCCCCCCTCTACACACACACCCTGCTCCAGGTCTTCACCATTTTTACCACTAGAATCACAGAACTAGACAGTTGATTGTCAGGTATTAGTCAAATCAGGGACCCCTTCCATGATGTCACTTCTTTATCTGTCCAATGAAGGGAGATTTGCACTTTACCTCTAAATCTACTCTAAACTTCCACCTCAAAATCCTAAAATAGAAACCCCTACAACATTCCCGATGTCAGGTGCTCACTTGAAGACCTCCAATGATTGGGAAGTTAGGAAATCATTTTCCTTTTTACCAACTAATTAAAAAGTTAGGCACATATATTAAAAAGCATTCTATTTAAACAATGAGCTGTGTTTTAACTAGGACTAAAAGGAAAAGTCATAAATAAATCTAGGAGAGCTGAAAGGAGATCATCTACTCTGGAAAGTAGTTTCCAATGGTCTCCAGTAATTTTTAGAAGGAAATTCACATTTTAACTGTTGGATTTGGGAAAACACACTGACCTGGGTCTCAGAAGCCCCCTAGTTTGAAAACTATTCCTTATGGTCTCTGCAATCATTATTCTCATCTCATATTTGCAAAGAGGATTTTTGACCAGAAGGACTATTTCTAGCTCTGAATACTATTACCTAAAATGAAAAAACTCTCTGTAGATATCCTAACCTAACTATTCATATTAACACATAAAAATTGGTTAAACTTTTCTGAGAAACAATTTGGAACGAATGTGAGGGAAATGATTCACCATCAAAATCCTTTGACCAAGACATTTCTTAACTGGCTATACCCCTCTTTGACATCTCTGGCTTTCCCACCATGCCCCAGGAAGGCCATTATTGGGAAAACCTCAACATCCTACAAGATCCTATCAGCCTTGGTATTCTTCCTCATCACTAACCTTCTGCCCCTCCAATTGAAAGGTAGAGTCATGACCTCCAAGGAGGCAGCTCAGCTCAGAAAATCCCATTTCTCACCTGGCTGCACTCCTCTAGGCATCTGTGCCCCTCTCCTCCTCCCCTCCCCCCCTCTAATTTTTCACCTTTTTGGATTGAAAACAAAGACTGTTCCCTTTTTCATATTTGTATCCCCAGTTCTGAGCACAATGCCTGCCTGGCACATAGTAGATGATTATTGGGACTTTTGTTGTTACTGTTATTCAGGCGTTTCAGTCATGTTTGGGTTTTCTTGACAAAGATAAAGGAGTAGCTTGCCATTTCCCTCTCCAGCTCATTTTTCAAATAAGAAAACTAAGGCAAACAGGGTTAAGTGACTTGCCTAGAATCACACAGCTAATAAGTGTCTGAATCCAGATTTAAACTTAGGTCTTCCTGACTACAGGCCTGGCACTTTTCCACCTAGCCACCCATTTACAGACTATATTAACCAAAGGCTCCAGGCACATCAAAATATTCAAATGAGCAACAAATTGGAAACAAACTTCTGAGATATCCACATGGAAAATAACTAAACAAATTACAGCATATTAATGTAATGAAACATTAATACATCAAGAATGAGGAATTTAGAGAAACTTCAGAATACTTGGCATAAACTGATTCAGAGTGAAGCATGAAGAAACAAGAAAATATACAGAATGAATAATGTAAATTCACAGAACAGCAATAAAGTAACAATTTAAAATGCTGTAATTGTAATAGTTAACCTTGATCTCTGCACATAAATATACCTATGATGCCACATCCCCGCTCTCAGTCCAAGAGCAAAGAGTAAACATTGTACATATGCTATTAGAAGGTCACTTGTCATCTTGCCTTGCCAGGGTACCCTTTGAACCTCCCAGGACTTCTACATCACCCTACCACCATGCTCCCCTGTACGTGTTATTTCATCCTGAGATGTAAGCTCTAATGGGAGGAGCCATTTTACTTTTCTGTTTGTATACTCAGTGCTTAGCATGAAGTTTTATAAATAGTAAACACTTAATGCTTTTCAAAATTTATTCACTTTTGTGTCATCTGAAAAAAAGATAATGCAATAGTGATTTCATTCAGAGTAGCGGCATTTTCAGGTTAAAGTAATACCTCCATTGCCCTCTAGCCAAACTCAAGGACATAACAGACTGCTCTTCAGAACATAAAGAGAGACACAAAAGAAAAGGACTTACCGGCAACAGCTTGAATTGCTACATAGCAAGAGCTCCCGTCCCTCACAGCACACAGTACAGTATGATTGATATCCATCATCATCGTACATATAGAACAGCTCTAGAAATCTATCCTGGTTAGAGAAAATGGGAAAATAGAAACACGTCTGGAAAGAGTTGCCTTTAGGTCCCAGAATACTGACTCCCACTCACCCACTGAATACCTAGATAGGGTTAAGAGGCTGGTCTATATCCATGGAATCCATTAATCCTTTAGTGAGAGGGTTGGCAGGGTGGGGGGAGGGAGAGGGTGAACAGAAACCCAGGACCTTGGCCCTGTTCTAAGGAATAGAGTAATTCAGGAATGAGTAACATGGGAATCTACACAGAAGGGAATGGTGGCCTATAAGAAGGCAAACTCACGTATTTTCCAAGACTTACTTTACATGTATTGCAGAGGCCCCCCTCAAAGAGAGGATGAAAGGAGAGTGGGTTTTTTCTTCCACAAGCTATGCAGTTATCTATAATACACACAAGAAGGGAAGGGGAGATGAAATGAGGTTGATACATCAACAGGAATGATAACCATTCTACCTTAAACGTACTCATAAACTCCCCAATAAAAGAATTTAGATATGTGGTACTCCAAACTCAGAGATCAGCAGAAACAATGCCCTGATTTGGGGGAAGGGGAAAAGAGGAGAAATCAATCCACTCTGCTTTGGAACTCATGCCCTGGATCTTAGATGTCTAGTGATAGAGTGCAAATTCACCTAGTTTACTCTATGTAGTGGGCCCCAGTCCAGGCTTCACTATTAATCAGCTGGCCATGCCACATGCTTATCTTACCCCTTGTTCCACTTTTTGTTCTGAAAATAGGGCCTGTCAACTGACTGCTCCACGGATCAACATCCCATCTGTGTGATTCACCATATCCCAAACGCCATTCCCACTACAACAGTCTCCTACACCACTCCCTAATGTGTGCTATCTCTCCTTATTAGGATGCTAAGTTCCTTGAAGGCTTTTATTTGTCTTCATAGTGCTTGGTAAATATTAATTCCAGGCACTACTTACCAAAAATAGGTGATCCACAAATGGAAATTTTTAGTTCAGAATATAATATTCCAAGTAATCATAAAAAATAAAACCATTCAGACACACAAAAAAGGAATTTAAAGACAATTATATGAACTGATGCCAAATGAAGGAAGCAGAGACAATGACAATGTAAATCCAAATAAATGCTAGGAAATTAAAATGACCAAAGGATAAGGAAAGCCATCTCTTCCCCTCCCATCTCTGCCCTTCAAAGGCTAGTGAGGGTGGGGTGGGAAGGGGCATGGCTATAGAACACTGTATACAATGTCATAAGGGATGAGTCTATGGGCAGGAAGGGATACATACAATGGAATATCTAGGTGCTGTAAAAACAGATGACTTCAATGATTTTTTTTAAATTTATACCTATGTGCCTAATTCAATAGCTATATGAGGGGCAGGGGAAGAAGTAGGGAGTGGGAGAAGAATCAAACTAGTACTTCCAATTACAGAATGACACTAATCATCTGTGCCTTGAGATACAATGTGGCACTCACACAAAACAAACCTCTGTCGGCAATCATTTCTTTGCTTCCAAATCTCTAAGCAGCTTTTTGCCCCCATTAACTTCCCCATTTAAATGAAAAAGGACTGGTTAGACGAAGGGGAATAGTAGGATTTCAGAAATGCCTTCCTTTAAGATACAGATCTAGTCCCTTGTAATAGTAACTTAGAAATGGATGCTAAAAAGGTTTAGTCTTTTGAGGCTCTAAAACTTACGTCCTGAACACTAAATTAGGGTGGAGAAAAAAAAAACACTAAAGATGTGGAATCAAAGACATCTTTAAACAACAACCTAAACCCCTTTTGACACATGAGGTGGTTCCCAAGTCAAATGAGGATAACACTTGTACTCTCTACTTCTTAGAAATATTCAGTTGTGTGTGTACCACGACTACTTCTTCCCTTTAAGAAATCTGGTCTAGTCAACCTGTAACCTTTCTGATTCTCAAAGGCTCTTAATATTAATTTAAAGAGCCAGGCATTGGAACCAGGTGCTCCGTCCACTGTAACACCCCCAACCTTCTAGATTGTCTCCCAATACCAAATCCTCAAACTTAAAAGATTCATGTTTTTCAATCTATACAACCAGCTTGGGTCTAGTCAGCAATTCTTGGTCTGGACCTAGTCACCTGTGATTTATGACACTCCTTATGGCTAAACTCATTATTTCTCTCCGTATACAGTTTCTCTGTTCCATCATTACTGACAACCTATTCATTCCATTAATTTCCCGGCTCACTACTCCTGTTCTGCTTAGTCAATACCTGACCAAAAAATAAATAATGATGAGCTCATTTCTCAATAGTGGCTAAAATTTTCTTCACTTACCACACACCTGCCCTAACCAGGGGCACCTACTCCTCTCTCCAAGGCAGAGTAGGACCAAACACATAAATGTTTACCCCAGCCCATACTTAGATTTTAAAAATATGCTGTCAAATATTTGACAGAAATTTGCTGTTAACTTAAGGCAGAGAGAACAGCTTATGACAGTCTCCAAGAAAAGATCTTTTTACGGATCAGGGGATGAGGTCTGAATTCTAATCCTAGATGTGGAATTAACTTTTTCTCCTATCCTTACAGTCTCTTCTTTTCTGTGCCATCCTCTGTAAAATAAGGGGGTTGAACTAGATAACCTGCAAACACTCTGTTCTAACAGTCTGTTTTTGCCCCTTGTAGCTCTAAACTTGTATTAGTCTGATGACAACCAACACCAACTATATTCCAGGGACCATTAGCTGAAACATGGGACATAAAATCAGAATTACAATAGAGCATGCTCACTGGGAAAATGAGGCCAGGAAAATTAAGTGTCTCCCCTATAATCATTTAAGTATTTGAGGTGGAATTTGATCCTAGGTCCTCTTCCTTCTGGTCTTCAGAGCCAATACTCGTTTTGGCTTGGTTTGGTTGTTTGTTTTTGAGGCAATCAGGGTTAAGTGATTTGTCCAGGGTCACAAAGCTAGTAAGTGTCTCAGGCCAGTTTTGAACTCAGGTCCTCCTGACTCTAGCGTCAATGTTCCATCCACTGTGTCATTTTGCTGTCCCTGCTAATATTCTTTACACTGCACCAAAATGCCTCCTTCCTGTCCTCACACCTGCTTCCACTTGAATATTCAACACTACAAAACAGCAAGTAAATGCTTATTCAGAGTAAGTATACACAATTGTCCAGACCTCAATTCACTCTATCAAACATTTTTATCAAAAAGGTAGGACCTCCCTTTCAAACAGGAGTTATCTGGCTGCTATTATTACTTATAGCAACACCCAACAACTCACATTTCCATGGCATTGCTAAGACTTGCAAAAGTTGGGGCAGCTAAGTGGCGCAGTGGATAGAGCTCTGGCCTCGAAGTCAGGAGGACCCCAGTTCAAATCTGACCTCTTGACACTTACTAGATGTGTGACCCTGAGCAAGTCATTTAACCCCGATTGCCTCACCAAAAAGCCTCCCCCCAAAAAAATATGAGCTGTCAATAATTTGACTTTCTAAGAATCCTTTTGGCACAATGAGGTGGCACAGTGGATAGCGTATCAGCCCTGGAGTCAGAAGGACCTGAGTTCAAATCCAGCCTCAGACACATAATACTCACTAGCTGTGCGACTCTGGGCAAGTCACTTAACTCCAATTGCCTCACCAAAAAAAAAAAAAAAAGACTTACAAAGGTTGCCATCACAACCAAGTGATGGCAGGGTCATATCAACTTTACAAAGAGCAAACTGAGGCTCAGACAGGAAGTGATTTGTTCAATGTCCCATAGCTGAGTCCCACTGCCAATCCTCCTGCTCACCCTCATCACACTATACATATATACTGCCTGAACATAGAGAGTGAGCTACCGTAATTTCCTATAACTTGCACTTCAGAGAATGTAACCTCTTTGAGGGCAGAAACCTATTGGGGTCTTTATAACCCCAGCAGCTAACACATATACTATAACACAAACTAGAAATAGAATCCTTGTTCAACTGAATTCAGAGGTTCTGAGACACAATTTTTTTCCAGAGCAGGTGTCTCATTCAATGCTTTAGCCACCTAATACCACATGCCCGGGAAGCAGTCAGGTGGTATAGTTAACATTTCCTAGTTGTGTAACCCTGGGTAAGGCACTTAACTTCTGCTTGCCTCAATTTCCTCATCTGCAAAATGGCAATAACTACATCATCTACTCCCCAGGGTTGTTGTGAGAATCAAATAAGATAATATAAAAGCTTAGCACAGTGATTAGCACATAACAGTAAAAAATGCTTGTTACACATACACACACACACACACACACACACACACACACACACACACAGAAATTCTGCAAGGAATCAAACCTGGATAAGACGAAGGAGGAGGGTAGCATTGCATGCATATATAAAAAAAAGACATCTTACCATCAGGGTTGCTTTTGTTGTTCACGATGTCAGAAACCATTTTTTCTGAATAAACAAGAAATTTGGGTGGGGGAAAATAAGAAATGGTTTGGTTAACATCTTACAAGCTTTTGTGACACTCAACTTATGATCCTATTTTTGACAAGGAACTCAGTTTATATAAAAAGTAGTAATAGCAATATTTTTTTTTTTGCCCTGAGGTTGCTATCCTCGCCACAGAGAAAACAGATATCCATTGAGAGAAAAGCCAGATTTCCCTCACCCCATTACCCTAAAATGAACTCAACCCAGAAGCTGAATGTCAACAATCACCTCGGCCTTGCTCTTCCTCTACCCGCTCTTTGTTGTTATTCACGCAGCTGGTTCTCAGACGTTTAGGAGGAAGAAGAACGCTATCTTGGACAGTGGCTTCCTCTAGAGTCCTTCTTCTCTGTTTGGGGTCTACAAAAGATTACTCATTTAACCTGGGAGTCTGGACTGGAAGCTAGACCAGACTTAGTTAGTCCCCAATATTCCCAAAGACAATCATACCCATGCTAACTCATCCTCAAGTAAAATGTAGCCTGGCATCAAACACATCTGCGAACCTACCTATGTGTAAAGTAAATGCTCAGGAAAAAACAAAACATTATGAAACCAAAACATGGACCACATTGACATATTTTCCTGCAAGAGTGGGAGTCTTATATTAACTCTTCTCTAAACCTAGGATTAAGCACCTAAATTTTCCATTGGGGTTTTAGCAAAACCATCATCTTCTCCTTCAGTTGTGATGGAGACCCAAGGATTACTCCCATGAGGAAACAGGAAAGACTGATAAACTGTGGCTACCAATAACTTGCAAATTGTGATAATACTATCTGCTTCCATGAGCCTTCCTAATAACCCTCTTGCCAGACTATCCTTCTCAGAAGTCCACAGCTCTTTCTTCATACCTCTTTAACACATATTTGGGTTACTAGATGAAAAGCTTGGAGGAGAGGAAGGGAAGAAAAGTCCCTCTACATTTGCTACGCATCATAGTAGAGTTGGCTAAGTCAAAGAAAGCGTTTCCCCAATTTGGAAAGTGTTCTATACACAGGAGGTGTTTATTTCATAAGTCTGATGATGGAAACCACACAAATCCAAATGAAACACAACTCCTTGGCTTCTACTCCTCAACTCTTAAGAAATCCTATCCAATCATTAGATCCCATTGCAAATACCAGAGATGATCATGGCCTAAACCATCGTTCCAACCTGGAATGATACGTCCATCTGATTTCTTTTTTGGTTTGAGTCCCTCTTCTCCCATTGGCTGAAAGCCTCCATGAGCCCACTCTAACAAGGGCTTGAGTTTTTCATCCCATGAGACACCAGGAATGGCTGGCAAAGTCTTGCCAGCCCTGCTCTTGGCCATCTGCAAGGCAAAAAAAAAATTTTTAATTTTTAATTAATTTACTTACTTTTAGTTTTCTACATTCACTTCCATAAGCTTTTGAATTTTACAATTTTCTCCCCTCCCCTCCCCTCTCTCCACAAGATGGTATGCAATCTGATATAGGCTCTACATATACATCCATATTAAACATTTTTACATTAGTCATGTTATAAAGAAGTATTAGAACCAATGGGAGGAACCACAAGAAAGAAGAAACATAACAAAATAACAAAAGAAAAAAAGAGATCAGTTAGTATGCTTCAATCTGCATTCAGACTCCACAGGTCTTTCTCTGGATGTGGACAACATTTTCCATCATGAGTCTTTTGGAGTTGTCTTAGATACTTGCACCACTGTAAAGAGCCAAGTCTATGAAAGTTAGTCATCACACAGTGGGGCTGTTATTGTGTACAATGTTCTTCTGGTTCTGCTCACCTCACTCAACATCAGTTCATATAAGTCTTTCCAGGTTTTTCTGAAGTCCACTTGCTCATCATTTTTTATAGCATGATAGTATTCCATTACATTCTTGTTCAACCATTTCCCAATTGATGGGCATCCCCCTCAATTTCCAATTCTTGGCTAACAGCTGCTATAAATATTTTTGCACATGCGGGTCCTTTTCCCATTTTTATGATTTCTTTGGGATACAGCCCTAGAAGTGCTATTGCTGGGTCAAAGGGTATGCACAGTTTTATAGCTCTTTGGGCATAGTTCTAAATTGCTCTCCAAAATGGCTGGATCAGTTCACAACTCCACTAACAATGCATTAGTGTTCTAATTTTCCCAAATCTTCTCCAACATTTATCATTTTCCTGTTTTGTCATGTTAGCCAATATGATAGATGTCATGATTTGCATTTCTCTAATTGATAGTCACTTAGAGCATTTTTTTTTCATATGCCCATAGATAGCTTTAATTTCTTCATCTGAAAATTGTACAAAGCAAAATTTTTAGAAATTAACACTAGGGGCCAAAAAGGATGACTCAGTTAGCTGCTTCATGAACAACCATCTCAATCAATCAAAAGTGAATGTTGCTGTTAATGACTTGGCTATTCTCAGCAATACAATGATCCAAGACAGTTCTGAAAGACTTATGAAGAAAAATGCTATCCATTTTCAGAGAAAGAACTGATGGAGTCTGAATGCAGATTGAAGCATACTTTTTCTTTAATTTCTTCATTTTTCTTGGGTTTTTTCTTTGTGTATTCTTTCTTTCACAACATGAATAACGTGGAAATGTTTTGCATGACTATACATGTATAACCTATTTGCTTGCCTTCTTAATAGGGGGGAAGGGGAGAGAGGAAGGAATTTGGAACTCAAAAATTTCAAATGTTAAAAAATTGTTTTTTTTTCCTTTTTCTTTTTTTAATTTAATTATTTTTAGTTTTCAACATTCACTTCCATAAGATTTTGAATTCCAAATTTTCTCATCTCTCTCCCCCATCCAAGACAGTGTGCAATTTGATACAGACTCTATATATACATTCATACTGAATCTATTTTCACATTAGTCATGTTGTAAAGAAGAATTAAAAAATGTTTTTCTATGTAATTTGTGGGGAAATTTTTTTTAAAAGTGAATTTGCAAAATAATCAAAGAACAAGAATGGGTCCCAAAAAAAGAAATGAAAAGGCCCCAACTCCTTTTCAGAGGTGTCAGAGCTATGGATGTGAAACATTGAATATAATTTCAAAGTTTTTTGATATATTAATTTTTCTTTTTTTCCTTAAAAAGCATTCTTTATTAAAAGAAGACAGCTCTCTCAAAGGTTAGGGGTCTCTACCTCTACTTATCAAAATATAAGATACCATAAAAAATTTACTAAATGACTACATACAGGGAAAATTTTGGATTAGGGGGAAGATCAAAGGGAACTCTGACATGAATTCAATGAGTCAACCCTAGAACAATAGGATACAATGGTAATCTCAAGGCTTACGGAGAGGTTTTACATCCAGAATGAATAAGGAGATGCTCCTGTTATTCCCTAACCTGGTTAGACCATCCATATATTGGAGTTGCAGGCCCCACATTTTTTTTTTTTTTTGGCTAGGCAATGAGGTTAAGTGCCTTGCCAGGGTCTCACAGCTAGTAAGTGTCAAATGTCTGGGGCTGCGTTTGAACTCAGATTCTCCTGACTCCAGGACCGGTGCTCTATCCACTGCACCACCTAGCTGTCCAAAGGCACCATACTTTAGAAGGGAAGTTGACAAGATGTAGAATGTGCCCAAGAATACAGCTTGGAGAGACTATATTTTAAGTATGTACTAAAAGAATAGGGCAAGTTTTATCTGAATAAGATTAGCAGAGAGTGGGGGTTGGTGAAGAAGGAAAGAAATAGGAGACATGACTAATCACAATCTAAAATTTAGAAGGCTTAAACTTGTTCTTCTTGGCCCCAGAACAGAAGGGTAGGAGTTGCAGACAAACAAATATTGGTTCAGTGTAAGGGAAACCTTCCTAACAGACCTATCTCAAAGTTGAATTAAGTTCTCAGTCACTAGAAGGTCTTCAAGCAGATGTTCTGTGGATCTTTCCTGCACCACACTCATGCTACTTCCCACAATGGATGCTGTCTTGAGAGTCACAGCACTTGTTGGTATACTTCGACTTGGAATCAAGTTGTTACCCCACAATCTCATGTGAACACTGACTTCATTCATAGGAGTGTCTTGCAAGGACAGCTGCTAGGGTGGTATGTGGGAGGTGAGGGGGGTTGTTGAGCAAAGTGGGAAAAGAAACATGTAAGGCTGAGGATTCCATAAGGAGGTGTGGCTGGTTAGCTTTGCCAACCAGCTGAAAATCAGTTGGGGAAGAGTGGTTAGTGACAGAAGAGAAGTCTCACACTAAGGTCTTTCCCTATATGCACCAGTCAGAAATGAGGAATTTGGGGTTGGGTCAAGGCCCTCCAGGCCTGAGAAGAAGCTTTAAAAAAAAAAAAAAAAAAAGGCAGCCCTAACATCATCCTGAATAAAGTTAGATACAACAGAAATTGACCTTGGGCAAATTACATCACCAGCTATAGAGGGAGACTGGATCACATTTTCTTCCAGCTACAGCCTTTTGTGTTTTAAGGTCCTTGGGGGTGGAAGAAGAGTATTGGCACAGTGGATTTAGAAAAAAGCATAGGTTGATTGAGAGACCCAAGTTTACCTGTTCAAAAAACTTATTTGTAAATATCTTTAAGTCCCTTAATATTAGTGATGATTAGTTTACCAATCCATAAATGGGGATAAACAATACCCAAAGCCTAGGGTTACTATGAGACAAGCTCTTTCCTAAGGCCCTTTCCATCTGTGTCTAACATCCCTCCCAGTTCTAGCATTCCATGAATGTACCCTAATAGGCAAGCAGTCAAGGCAGCAATTTCTTGGGTTCCCTTGATGTTAGAAGTTAAGTTTCTGTAACAGCATAAAGAAGTCAGAAGCAGCCAGGATAAAGGGAAAATCTTGAGATTCCTCAGCCTGATGCTATCTATGTCCAAGGAAAAGAACAAACAGTAGAGCCTATATCAGATTGTGCACCATCTTGGAGTAGGGGGAGAAAATTGAAAACTAAACCTTATGGAAGTGATTCTTAAAGACTAAAAATAAATAAACTAATTTTAAAAAAAACAAATAACAACTTTGGAATAATTTTGCTACTTACTACCTTTTTACAAGTCAGTCTCCCTGCTGAGACTTAAGTTTCCCCCTACTGAAAGGGAAAGTAGACTTAATAATCTCCCATTTCTAAATCCTGCGATGATTGCCAATAATTGTATGATTTCTCTAAGCCAGATCGCACAACCTGCAGCCTGCGGGCATGCCAAAGGATTTTAGGCAGCCCACGAAAAATTTAGAGGATATTTTCCTCTCCATTTTTTGCAGGCCACTTGAAATCCTTTGGTGGGCCACAGGTTGTATAGGCCTGCTCTAAGCTAATCTTCCCTAAATGTCTTCTCTGTTCCTCTTACTCAATATCAAGGAAAACTCACTACCTTCTACCTACCCCAAAACTTGCCCAGTTAACAAACTCACTAACAATCTCTGAGGAGGTGAATTAGATCTCCCTAAGTGGTTCAACCAAATGTCTCTATGTATTCAACCATCCCATGACACTCTCCCACAATTACCTCCAGGGCTTGGAATAAAGCCTTTCTGTAAGATACCAGCTTGTTAAATGTAGGTAAATTAAAGTGTTGGCTAAATAACGCAAGGCTCACTAACTTGTCTGAGGGGACCTAAAAAGAGAAAAAAAAATGTTACATTATACACACACAAATGGCATGCAGATCCACTCAAAACCCTGGACTTTGCCTCCATAAAAGAAAAGGTTATCTATAGACAAGGAGATAACCTCAGGTCCTCTTCCTTCATCTGTGATTTTGAATTAAGACTTCAGGTCCTCCTGAATCTGAATCTACTTAAGATCATTTAGAGATTCAGAGGGCATTGCATGGCTATTCAGTGAATGAAGGTTATGCCTCATACACTGGGCATCACCTCCAGCAACTCTCCAATAACTTCAACCCCTGTTCTCACCTTAAGCAGGGAGGAGGAGGAGTTAGCAGCACCATAAACATGTGAGCAGAGAGTTAAGAGAAAGGAACAGGATGCTAACACTAATGCTGGCTGGTTCCAGAGACTCAAGCATTAGTTATATAGTAGTTACCACCTGAAATGAAGAAATCTCAATCACCTCCAGGATCTGCTCCATTTGGATGATCTCAACAGTGGAATGACAGTAGGGTAATGAAGGAAACTGAGTGACCAAAAACCTGAGCCTTCTTTAACCTTAACCAAGTACCTTAATTGGGCAATCGACACCTCCAGAATCTCCGCTTACATCTAGTTTGTTCTAAATTATTCTTTTTTTTTTTTTTGCTTTTTGGTGAGGCAATTGGGATTAAGTGACTTGCCCAGGGTCACACAGCTAGTAAGTGTCAAGTGTCTGAGGCGGGATTTCAACTCAGGTCCTCCTGACTCCAAGGCCAGAGCCCTATCCACTGCACCACCTAGCTGCTCCTGTTCTAAATTATTCTTAAACTACATCTTTTATGGGGCAATACATATTGCTTTCTATGGATCCAGGCCAGCGTGGTTTATTAAAAACTTCCTTTTTAATTCGTCGGAAAATATTCTAAGGAAATGGATTGATAACAAGGAGGCATTAATCCTGGAGGGGAAGAGGCTAAGATGATTAAATGACTACTTTATTAGATAAGAGTAAAATGTCAACCTAAAACCATATTTTAAAATACCATGCCCTTTTCCTCGTTCCAGATTCCTGTAATTTTAAGCTCAAATTGTCTTGTGTTCGAGATATTATCAAAAGTATGAGGGGATATCTCTCTGATGCTCTGATTTAGATGTTCTTAATGTTAGCTTAATAAAACTGTTTCTGGAAGACTTGTGCCTAAAACTCAGTGTTTCTTTCTCCAACATGTCCATATAAAGCCATATGGCTACATGTGTATAAGTATGTATTTATTTAGATTTAGAGCTAGAGGATATCTTGGATACCTCTTTTTACATTTTACAAGTATAGATACAAATTAAGAAATCTAGATCCCTTACTTCCTGATACCTCTGTACTCCCATACTTCTCAAATACATATTGAAATTCAATCTTGCTCTTTAGCAAGGAAAAATAAGCTATTTCACTTTGAATTAGGAGAAAAGTTCTGGAATCTAGGCTTGGTCCCAATTCTTTGGCCCAAAGCTCCCTCTGGTGGCTCATGTAACTACAACCATGATTAATTTCTACTTTATTGCTCCTGGCATTTTGATTAGAAATATTTTCAAGAAAGTCGATGGGGATTCTTTCTTTTAGCACACAATTCTCTTAAAATGTTGATATTTTTTCTATCTTTCAAGCCTCCCTCCACTTCTGACACACCTCTGATCCAGCCCCACTTCTTTTGCTACAGCTGTCCTCACACCCTATGGCATGGAGCCCTACAGGCCATGAACCTAAGAACACACCCACTTACATTTGGAATTCCTACCCAGAGACCAGGCTGACTAGCGCATGCAAACTCACATAGCTTGAAGACTACACACTTCAGTGACTGAAGTACTATGACCTCTTACTATGCCACAGAAGTACTGCCCCCTGATTACCATCTCCATGGGAAAACAGTAATCATAGTATCCATGACTCAGGAAAAGGCTTTGTCAGTTATGTAGCCTGTGGCTTCCATAATTATCCCTTCTGACTTACCAGACCAAGAACCTGTCAGGCCATTACTCTCCTTTATACCTTGTCTCTGAATGAAAGCTCCTTGAGGGCAGGAACTATCGTCTCTTGAATTTTTATGCCCAGCAGTTGGCATGCGCAAGTAATTAGGACTTAATAAATGCTTTTGCTATTCCACCATGGAAAAGGCCAAAAGAGGGGGAAAAAGGAGGAAAGGCCAAGATTTATCCTCATAACTTTAAAAACCTTGTCACAATATCTTTGTCCACGTCACCATACAGGAATGCACACGTGATGTTTTTAAAATTTTCAAAGTAATTTACATCATTTCATTTTGGACCTTACAACCCACTGGGTCTGATGTTTGCAAGAGGCCTGGAGAGAAAATGGAATGCCCAAAGTAACTGAACCAAGAGCCAAA
Organism: Vombatus ursinus; assembly: GCF_900497805.2. Lineage (NCBI taxonomy): Eukaryota > Metazoa > Chordata > Mammalia > Diprotodontia > Vombatidae > Vombatus > Vombatus ursinus. The sequence goes on from NW_020954564.1 coordinate 31,733,370, forward strand.
CACTCGTCCCCTTCCAAGGGGTCTTCTCAGGCATCAAGTCACTACACTGCCAAGATCAGGAACATACCTCAGAGTATTTGCCATCACCAAACCACTGTACCCATCTCATGCCAGGGACGGCCTGGCGCTTTGTGTTAGATTTCCAGGAAACCACAATAGCAGGCCACCAGGAAAAACCTTTAATCTTCCCCCAGACAAGTTCACCAACGTGAAACTCTCTTCCATCCTGAAAATCAATTACACAAAATCAGAGGGATAGCAAAACAAAGGAAGTCAAAGTCAACCAGTGGCATCTATCTACTTGATTATCCCCATATCACTTCCTCCTGCTCCCACCAGCCTGCAAGATGCTCAAGGTCATTGCTTCTAGTTCATGTGGTCAACACTCTGAGTGCAGCAGGAACCAGATTAAAATTAATGAGGCAATGTTTAGCAAAATAAAGAAAAACACATTATAATATATTAATATGTGGTTTTTAACACTCCTGCCCTAGCTCACTCTCTCATTTTTTAGAGGTTGTAAGGTTAAGAGATTTGCCCCAGGTCACAAAGCATGAACTGAGTTGGGAGAAGAATCCTGGTTTTGAGACTCATTTGTTTCTATTATACCCTGCAGTCTTACACTGAGGAAGAAGAGACAGATTCTTTCCAGAAGAAAAGCAACCTAGGACTTTAAAAATGATTAGGAGACCTAGGTTTTTAAGTAGCAACTCTATGGATAATCCCTCCTGGATCCTCATTTTCCTCACCACAGCCCGGCCCCATCCTCATCCTATGTACAGTGTCTCAATTACTCCCTCTCATGTCTGTTTTTCCTCTGCTAACATCACACGCCTAGAATTCATTCCCTCCTTTTTCCCTCTTCCAAAACCTTAGCTTGGCTCATCACTCAGCTGGAGTAACACCTCCTCCATGGGGCTTTCCCTGGCTGTGGCTGTCTTCCTTCCAAGGTTACCTTGTATCCACTTTGTATCTATATCACACAGAACTATATACATATTGCCTCCCACATAGAAGGACATTTCCTTGAGTTCAATGCACTTTGATTTTTGTCTTTGTATTTGCAGGGGCCAAGACAGTACCTAGCATATGATAGCGTGTTTAATAAATGCTTAATGTTTCACTAGAGGTTAAATGAAAGGGTTACACTTCGTGACGATGGCCTACTTCACCTCTAACAGGATGTGATACTGAGATGGCCATTCCACATCATACCTGGTATTCCATCTGATCAGGGTTCTCTAAAAGCATACTTTGCGAACCCAGAGAATGACGACGTCTTTCTCGAGCGCTACGCCTGGTGGTCGTGTTGCTCCCAAGGTCATCGGTGAGATCAATGGTGAGGCAAGAAGAGTTCAGGGAAGACTGGATACCAGTGGGCAGGGTACCAGTGGACTGACGACGCCTATTGCTCTAGAATGACATAAATTAAAATGGTAGAATAAAAGGATCCAGCCTAATAAAAACACTGTCATCAAAAAGTGATCAAAGGGTTCAACACTGTCAAGATCAAAGCCAGGGTGAAGATGGTGGATCCAAAAACAGTGGGCAATTAAGGCAGTGGGGAAAGATTCCAAAGAACAGATTAGTAAAAACACACAGACACACAAATAAACTCATAACAACTTACTAGTATTTAGGCCAATTCTAGTTAGAAGGATAAGGACCAGACTTATAAACTCATCAATAAAGGGGACTCCCACATGGAGAAACTCCATTCAGTCCTAACTGAAACCAAATCTTCTTGGCTTTGAGGCCATTTTTCTAACAAATAAACCACGAGTAGAGGTGAGGGAAAGAGGTGAGGAAAAACCCTTGAACTGACTGAAGGTTAGATGAGAAATTGGGGAAAAGAATGAAGTAAGTGGGGTATATGTAAAAGCCTTGAACCTTGAGTAAGACCAATGAAAAGCTCCTTAAGTGTGTAGAGGGGAGAGAAGACTCCAGTCCCGGGGCAGCTAGGCAGTGTAGCGGATAAAGCACCAGCCCTGGAGTCAGGAGGACATGAGTTCAAATCCGGCCTCAGACACATAATACTCACTAGCTGTGTGACTCTGGGAAAGTCACTTAACCCCAATTCTCTCTCTCACACACACACACACACACACACACAGACTCTAGTCCCAAAGGGCAACAGAAATGTTTGTGGGAAATACTATTCAGATAGACAAATAGGTCTGGCTACTTTTCAAGGTTATTTTCTATAGTATCAAACCTTAAAATCTTTCCAGCCTAGAACCGAGTAGCTTCCGCAGACCACCAGAGGTAACAGGATTAACTGACCACCCACAGTATTCTACCCATAAATCAGGTGAAATACATCCACTGTCATGAAGAGGTAGAAGATAGAAGAAATATCAAAGGAAAAGAAAGAAGAGAAAGTGACCACTCTCCAATAGCCCTGGGGGAGAGGAGGGAGTCACTGACCAAACAGAATGCCCTGTAGTCCAAAAGAACCAGAAGAGATATGAGTACTCGCTCATTTCCAGCATTGAACCCACATGGCCACCAGGAGACCAAGAAAGGTACCAAATAGCAACAGGAAGAGAGGAATCTTCAAATGAAGGAAGATAGGCCTAGATCTCCTTTCCCACTCTCCAGCTTAGAAATCAAATGGAAGGGGAAGTGGGGGGTGAGGCCAGGGGACTGTGCCTTTGGCAGAACCAACCCTGGTCACAGGAGTCTCTTTGAAGTCAGAACTGATATCTTCAGTTTCTTTTCTGCTGGCCTTGTTCTGCTCAGCCCGTGAGGCCAGGCGTGGGGGAGGTCTACGTCTTCCCCACTCAGTGGTACTCTCCTCACTTCGGGACTGGACCTAGAACCAAGAGATGACATGTACAGGGTCTCAATAAAGGACCTGGCTGGACTAAGGGGAAAGAAGCAGGGACAACAGAATTCTATCACTAAATCTTTAATCAACGCAAGAGCCCAAGATGTTGGGGGTCTTATCACTTTTCTTATTGGGAGATTAAGTACCACAAAGGGATGTAAACAGATGTTCTCTAAGCAGGTTTTTGGAAAGATTCCTTTAGTCTCTGACAAGCATAACTGGACCCTTCCATAGAATACTCCCTCTTCTCCAACAACTACCCTCCCCCACACACAAAATGTCCTATTTTCCAGAAAAGGTTGGATTCCTTAATTTTAAATGGCCAAGACTAACTCAGTGGTGGGTTATCAAGAGATATGATCAATGACCAAACCAGCTGATTATTCACTCAATACCCACAGCTTAAGAATTCTTTGTGGGGTTTGGGGGAAGTCCATCTGTGAGAGTAGTCACAAGAGGCAACAATAAGTTTGCAAGCTGGTTGGACTCACAATCTTAGGAATATCAGTAGTCTTATTATGTATTCTCTACAAGAAGAGTCAAGAAGTGAACCCTTTTCTAAAGAAAAAAAAAAAAAACCAAGGCTTCCAAGAACCTGAGGTCACATTAAAAAAAAAAAACAACACTTTTAAAAAGAAGAGTCTGGTATAATTTCATTCTTTTTTCAAATGATAGGCAAAATGAACCTAAATTGTTTGCAATTAAAGCTAAGTACCAAATAAAACACTCGGGTAGGAACTGGTCTTGGGAATCAAGAAAATTGGGTTCATACATAGGGATCAGATTCAGAGCTAATCCCTTCATCAAGCCTTCAAATTCTCATCTGTACAAGGTACAGATGTGTATCAATGTACAATATGATTTGCTCTTTCTACTTTACCCTTTTTTGTAAAAGCACTATAAAGTTGTGTTATTACTTAGTACAATAAAAATTAATGCCAAGAACTCAGATTTCAAACTTTGAAATTTTGGCCTGGGTACCTAAATCTTTCTTGACTCTCATTTTTCAGCTCAGATATGCTGGTTTAAGTGCCCATGGAGTCTAGGTACATGGTGTGACACGTCCACAGAAAATGTTCCAGTTATTTATTGATCAACTCAAGATTTTTTGCATCACACAGCTCTCTCTGTTCAGGTTCAAGGGTAACTTACGTTTGAACTTTCGGGTTGAATCTTGGTTTCTCTGTATAGCTTTGGCATCACTGGGATTTCTGATATCTCTGAGTCATCAGTCAGGTCCTTTTACAGAGAGCAAATTTGCAAATTTTCATTTTTTAAAGGAATGGGACCCAAAAAAAGCCCTTCTTTCCCCACTAACACTCCCAATGAAGTTTGGTTTAAAGTGACATAACATTAAGAACTAAACTAGTATTTCCTTAGTAGTCTATAGCCAAATCTAGATGCTATGAGAATACACATTATAATCTGGATAGGGAGGCAGGTAGGAAACATCAGCAAATCTAAGCAGACCCCAGTATGACACTAGGGAAGATAAACCCAATGAAAAGTGTGTTGGACTTGGCAGTCAGCAAGATCTGGGGGTCAAATGCTGCCACTGGGTACTTACTAATTGTGTAATCACAGGCAAGTCACATAACTTCTAAGTCTCAGTTTCCTTATTTATAAAATAGGAATAGTAATACCTACCTCATCACATTATTTGTGAGGAGGTTCAAATGAGAAAATAACTCTAAGTCAAGTGCTTTAAAGTTACTAAAGCACCATTAAAAAATGTTAATTGTTAAATATTGAACACTGACTCAACCAACCGTTAGGCCAATTTGTAAACAAGACTTCCAATATAACAAACCCTTTTCTATGAAGATTTGGAGGATACAGGCCCCACCCCCAAAAAAATCAATGTGTATTCTAGTACTCATACAACCATCCTATCCTTAGTGTCAGAGCAAAGAAATGAATGAACCCAGGTCATCCTGCACCACTGAAACCCAATGCTCTATCTACTCTCTTCTTCTGCAAGGGCCTCAGGGTCAGAATCATGAGAGCTGGAAAGAGCTCTCAGAGCCACCTCATTTGACTCATGCCTGGAACCGGAAAACCCCCTACATCATCCTTGTCAAGTGTTAAGGAGTCTGGCGTTACAAACCTCCAGTGATGGGAATAACATCAGTATCTCCTACAATAGCCCTACCTACTTGGACAGCTCTCACTGTTAGGAAGCCTCAATCTGCCTCTCCATTGCTCCTGGCTCTCTCACTTCTGAGGCCAAGCAAAAGAAGTCTAATCTCTCCTCTACTGGATAAGCCTTTTCCAACATCTAAAGGCATGATTTCCAACATCCTTACCAACCTAGACATTCCTCTAAAGGGAGTGGGGATGATATAGACCACACAGGGAAAGGGATTGGAGGAAGGGCTGAATTTTGGTGATGGGGCTAGGAAGGCAATGAGGAATCCTTGGGCAGTGAGGACCTTTGCTTAAAAAACCATTCCATTACCCTGGTTCTTGAGGGTCCAGAGAATAATGATGTTGCCATTCTGGAAGGATGTGAGGAAAGGGCAGAAAGGGCAGAGGAGAAGAAGAATCCCAGTTATCTCTTACAACCTTCCTGGCTCCAGGAGTATAGGTGGAAATTCAATGAATGGGGAGAGAAGCTTCCCCTTGAAATTGTAAAAGCCAACAAGGTCTCCTACCTCATTATCAAGAAAGTACCTGTGTACTGATCCAGGTCCCTAAGCCCCTCAGGAGAAGGGCAAAGGGATAATGGGGTAAAGGACTCATTAGATGGGTACCTCATCGAAGGAGATCATATGAGAGAGTTCCCTTTTCGACAGTCCCCGTCGGCTTACCCTACGACCTGTGGAAGTAATAAGATGGTCACCTTGGCAAGGATGGCTATGGCATATGAATTTCCTTTGGCAGACTAAGATTTCCCTTGTTTTTTCCCCAAAAGGCCCCCATTCCACCCTCAGGCCCTGTTCCCCAAAGTTATATCCTGCAATAAAAGAAAAGGTCAGTATGATTTATTCTGCCCCTCACTTCACCTCCTCTGTTGCCTCATTTGCAAAAATGGGAATAATAAAGCTGGTGGGGAGGCAGATATTGGCTCTATAAACAAACAAAAATTAACAATTAGAGCTGTCCACAATGAAATAAATGGTCCCCCTCCAAAGGGTTTGTAAGAAAGCTGTAACATGAGCATGAAGGCAGTATGGTATAGTAGAAATAATACTTGTCTTTAATATGACAAATCAAGAGCCTATTTCAGATCTGCCATTCACTAACTCTGTATGTGTGTATATATGACTTCAAGAAAGCTCTTCACTCCTGTAAGCCCTTACCTGCCTTCTCTGTAATTCCAGTTTTATGTTTTTTTAAATTTTTGCTAAATTAAATTTTACTTGACTATATTCGTGGGGCTTAGCTTTAAAAAAAGATCCAGCCCCCTCATATTATACATCTGGAAGGTGAGGCAATGGGAGGTCAGCATAAGGGACTTGCCCAATATCAAAGGGCCAGTTAAGTTGTAGATTTGAATCCACATCCTCTGAATCCAAATGCTGTGCTTTCTTCTATTAATACTTTTGTAGTCTGTTCTATTCTTCATAATACCATCTGGCAAGGTATTTCAATTGACAAATCAACTGAATTCCTATCCTAAAGGATTCTACATGATGATGATCTCCAGTCCCCAATAAGTGGCCAAAACCCTTAGCCTAGTCCACACAGAAGATCAAGTCCCTAGGGGAGGTGTACACAATGTTTTCCTCCCCCCTCCCAACCCCCATACTATGGAAGCCTCATCACTAGAGACTGACTTGCTAAGATTCCCTACTTCGTTTGATGCATAGCTGAGTTTTCACCGTCTATCCTTTCAGGATGATGCCTATGACAGGAAACGGTACTCCAGAGGGAGTCCAAATAGAACAGAGGAAAAGATTCCTCCCTCATTCAAAATTTCTCTTCACAGTCTGAGATCTCAATTACTTTTTTTGATGGCCTATTAACATATCCTGAATTTTTCACAGACAGTGCTCAACATTTTAAAGACTTGGCAGATGTCTAATAATAGTACTGCCTATATAAGCATCATGAAATACGGCATTCTGTGAATTCTCCAATCCTAACATGGCCCTCCGAGGATCCTTTCTTTTCTACAAATTCAACATGGTTGGCTTGAATAAGAAGTCACCTGAAGACTCCTCACTAACAAAACCCCAAGGATGCATTTAGACCATGCCCCTTCCGATTCTCTCAAATATCATGAGAACAAAAAAGGAAATTACCTTTGATATCCAGGCTCTCCACTGCTTCCAGGACTGGAGGAGAGAGAGTGTCATCATCGCTGCCATTGACCAAAATAAATTCTTCTTTGTTGGTCTCCTCACCATTATATCTTCGAGTTTCTCCCTTCATTGTGCCCTATAGGGAATGGCAGGGGGATGGGGTGGAGAGGAGGAACACAGAGTAGACAAGGCTTTAAGGCTAGGATAAAACAACTCAACAAGACAATGACTCACAACTCTACTCCTAAAAGCATGTGATGGAGAGATGAGGATCATTCAGTAGTCAGAAAGAAAACCCTGCCCTCCATGCATCATTGGTACTTGATCCATAAAGTGTCTTCACCATCCAACTGAAGAGACCCCAGACCCAGCTCCATTGGACAGCAAAATCTCCACCACCAAGAATGGCCAGGAAACATTGAGACTATGTAAGAAAATCAGGAATCAGTGTCTTATGGGGGTAAGGAAGAGGAAGAGAAGGAAAGTGGTGGGACCCGATTCCAGCAGCTAATGCTATAGCGCTCCTCCTCCATGAATATGGTCCAGCTTCTGACCTCCCCCCCTCAACCCTGAGAAAGATTCAATCCTATTCCACAAATTTCCTCTCCTCCTCTAATCACAGTCCTGGCCCCAAGCTCTGTCTCATTGAATTTAAAGCACCAAAGCCATTTTTTTCTGTTAGTTTCAAACTCCCTTCCTTTCAACTTCAGTGAATTAATATTTCTTCCTGACCCTTTGTTTCTTCTCTCTTCTTCCCTTCATTTTCCAGGTCCTCTTCTCTCCCTTCTCTTCTCCCAAAGAACCACTTTCTCTCCTTTCCATGGAAGAAGCCCTGCCTTACACCAATATTCTGGACCCAATTGGCTAAGATTTTTGTCTATCATTTTCCCTCTCCTTCCTCACCAGTCTTCACCAGCTGAGGCTCTAAGAATTCAGATTCCAAGAAGGAAGAGGGAGTTACCAACAGGCAAGTGGCCAGGGGAAGACGAATTTAAAGTGGGAAGGAGAGGTAAGGAGAGCCCTTAAGACTATCAACCATCCCTTCAGTAACTCTGAAGGACTTCTACTTTCCCCTGCCCCCAAAGACCCCAACAGAATAGACAACAGTACTAGTTCCCTCTTTTCCAGGCCCAGTCACATTAACATGAGCCTTCACAGCTCTAGCCACTACTATAATAGCCTCTTTAACTATCTTCTAGTCTCCAGGGTACTATTCAATACTTCAGTGGCTCCCAGAAATCAAAGAGAAAAAAAAAAACAACTTCTTATGGCATTCAAAGCCCTTCACAATCTTGTTTCTGCCACCTGCCCAATCCTTTCTCCTTCCTGTTTTTCCTTTGCTTTGCTTTTTTTTCCATATCTCCTCTGCCTGGATGAATTGTGAGCATAAGCCCACCCACAACTATTTTTTTTCTGTTTTAAATACTTCCTCTTTCTTAGGGCTATGATTCAAATACTATGTACAGTACTTCAGGAAGCCTTTACTGACATTCCTCAATTCAAAGAAGAAAGTGATGGCTACTCAAGTTTAAAAAAAAAAAAAGTACTTCCCTCCCTTCTTTCAGAGTTGGAGGAACCACGAGATATGGCATACTGCACACACTGTGAGACATGGTTACAAGAAGAATATACTCAGAAATTAAGGTGACAAAGACATCTTAATGCAATCTCTCCTCAAATGTCTTTGCCTGCTCCCCTCCTTTGTCTTTATCTCATGCTCTATTCCACAGGTTCCATGACTAATGTCTTCCCTTTCCCAGAAATTAGGGTATGGTATATGAGAAAAGGTTCTCTCATATCCATATTAGCAGCACAGGGACCATTATATAGGAGTTTAATGAATGTATAAATATAATAAATAGAGAGCAGTTAAGAGGCAGTTCTCCTTGAGTGAAGCTTGAACCACATCACCATCCATTCACCCTTTCCAAGAAAAGGTCACACCCCAGAAAACCTTTTCTTCAATACCAGGATATAATCATCTGCATTCTCTCTCTGCTCCTGACTTCCCTGTAATACTTCACCTCTTATGTTTTACCCTGAATTTTACCCAAAAGGACCGTACTGCACAGACTTCAAACTTAAAAATATTCTTATCCCCATTTGAAAAAACTAAAGGTAGGTTTTGCCCAATGCCCAGATGTCCAGACTCCCAGGGCAGGGTGCTCTTTCTACCTGGCCTACTTCTTTATCTAATTCATTTACCACTCCTTGGGTACTTCTTTCTTACAGAAATCACTTGTTTCTTTGTTGCCTGTCCAGGCTTACCTAAAGGGAAACTCTTTTTAATCTATCTCTCAGCCTGTGCCTGCCCCCCACACTCCCAACTTTAAAATCCCTGGAAGTTAGACTAGTAATATTCAAAGTCCCCATTTCCTTGCATTTTACACTAAAGATTAGCTTCAATTCAATTTGGTAATTGTGTTCAGTTAGTTAACACAAGCATTCCCAATTACTTCACCTCTCTGGGCCTCAGTTTCCTCATTTGTAAAGTGAGACGGTAAGATCCGATCTGGGGTCCCTAATCTGGGGTCCCCCTTCTAGGTCGTAGAAATCCTTCCTAAGGGGTTGGTATCACATTCATGAGTTAAGGGGCTGCCACACCCTTCCCTGGGCTTGGCCCCCAGCCACGGGTCTAAGGGTCCTTCGGTTCACCAAAGATCTGTCCTCCTAGCCTGGGGGAAAGGATAAAGTGAGAAAAGGGATGAAAATGAGGCTCTGAGTCAGCCTAATCCAACCCACCTTTCCAGGGTGTTCTACCCCCCCAGCAACAGAAAGTCCAGCTTTAGTTAGGGAGCCGCCTTCCCTCCCTGCCTTAAGGGTAGAAGGTAGAAGGGATGGGGGTGGGGAGAAGGGAAATGATCAGGTTGCATTAGCGGTCAAGTTCACAAGGGGGCGCTGTGTAGCACAGCAGTAGGAGTACCAGAGCGCCACCTGTAGGAAATTCACAAGGTGGATGCTTCTGTCCTCTTTCACTCCACCCTACTCCCCTTTTTGATTCCCACCTAGGATTCAAGAATACAGACAGTTCACACAGTTCTTGCTTTATATAAGCAGACCTCTATAGTAAAGAGATTTTTACATAATGCAAATTTGCCCCTACCCATCCACTTCACTTAGCCTATATAACAAAGCCATACACAAATAATATTTTAGGATTAGGGAAATAATGCACAAGTATTATTACCTTACTGATTCCTTTCAATGCTCTGGGTTTTGTGAGTGGTGCACAAGAACAGGTTTTAATTTGCAAGTCTACTATGTAGATGCATGGCCTCCAAGCAGAAGAGTAACTCTATTTTTCAAAGTTTTATGCCTTGGCATAGCTTTTTCCTCCAAGGAGACTGTAGGTTCAAGATGGCATTTTTTGATAAAATAGACCAGTTTCAGCTACATTGAAGATTTGCTCCCACAAGTAGGGACTTCTACTATTTTTTGCAGCAACTCTGGCAACTTCTTTGCTACTTCATTATCTGCACCAGCAGCCTCTCCTGACACTTGCACATTATGAAATCCTGCATGATTTTGAAACTGAGCAAACCAATCACTGCTTTGCTGTAAATACCTGTGTTCCTTCAGCGTACTTTACCTTTAAATCTTCAAAGAGGCTTCAAAAGCCTTGAATTGTCAAAAAGCTTAAAGAAATATTCTTTTGACTCTGTTCTTCTGTCCACATAATTAATAGTAGCTCCATTTCTAGAATAGCATCTTCTCTTTGTTTCAATAGATAAGTCAACTTCATTCAAATACTGCCTTTTGCTTTATCAGGGCAGCATCCTTCATGAAGTTCACGTGCTAGTGATGACAATTTTTGTCCTCCTTCCTATTTTCTAATTATTTTCATTTTCATTTCCAAGTCTATTGGCTTATGCTTACAAGATGATTCACTTTTCCCCTGAGGATCATGTTTGCCACCATGGTGAAAATGGTGAAATGATGAAAAATGGTGGAAAAGCCACGAGTGAAAATAAAAAGATCACTATTGAACACAAGGAGAGGTGCAGCATCACTTACTGTCTACAGACACAGGGAAACCAACTTAGAGATGCTTCTCAGATTCTCACTGCTCACATAGTACAGTGAATGCTTTGCATAATTTTTGTAATTTTTATTTGAGGGGATGCAATTCTTTACAAGTAAGTCCATATAGGTGATAAGCACATTTACATAGATATCATTTCCACCAAGACAAATGAAGCCACTCACCCCTAGATCAAGCCAAACATGTGGGTGAATTAATAAATGTCAGCTTTCCTGGAGCTGACAAGGATCAGATGTGCAGAATTTGAACCTGGCTCTTCACGTCAAGACCTAAGTATTCTTTATTGCTTCTATCACCATGCTTCTCCACTTCATTGGCTAAGATTACACAGCTGGTATACATCTGATCAGGACTGCATGGACAGGAGGTTTACCTTTATTTCACTACTAGCACCCCACCCTACTCCCAAGCCAAGCATTTGCTAAACTGTCAACTTCTCTCCCCTACCTAGAGAGACTCCCTCTTCCCTGCATATACATCCAAACAAGCCATTTACACAGGGAAACCCAGCAGACCAACAGCCTCTCCAAGGTGGTCCTGAATTAAGAGACAGAAAAGACTAGTCAGAGACATGTAGAATTTACAGCCAGAAGGACATCACCTTTATAGACGGAGGAAATAGAAGCCTGAAGAAATATAACTTGCCTAAGGTCACCACACCAAAATAGAGAGTGCTGGAAGTAGGATTCCAACCCAGCTCCTGTGCTCACCAACATGCCTCAGCTCCTTGGCTATTTCAGAGCTGCCTTACCTTCTGGGCTGGAAGTAGTCATTTATTTCATGCCAGGTTCCCTCCTGCCTGGTCCCTGTGCTATCTAACCAGCTAACCCAGTTCATCCCAAGCCCTGGGCAGCAGCAACTCCTGGATCCAGGGCTGCGGCTTTCATTCTCAGCTTTAATTCTCTGTCCACAACAGGAAGGAAGCATGGCCACTTTGCCTTTTCCTCCTGTGAGGGGCGGGGGAAGGAGAGGAGGGAGGGAAGGGAGGGAAAGTGAATAGTAGTAGCTGGCCCCAGCTTAATATAGGCACTGAAGCTCCAAATCCCCCTCCTCCTCAGCCCACCCCAAGCAGGCCTCATCCTCTTGCCATACACTCAGGAAGAAACAGGAGCTCTGATTACCCCCAAGCTCTGGTTATCTTCTCTGGGGCATGTGTCTTTCTTTGGGTTACGTATCAGAAGTCCTGATCCTTGATGTACCTTTTAAAGGCGACTGAAACTGGGTCCCCATCAAACCACACACATACCCCTCCACCACAAAGCAATCAGAATTAGAGCCTCCATTTTCTAATTCCTGACACCAGGGGCCCAGGTTGTCCCAGCTCCTCCTGAAACCCGACAATGATTAACCACCAACCTGCAATAAATAACATCTCACATTCCTCTGCAGCTAACCTCAGGCCTCAAAGCTTCACCTACATTTCCTTACCCAAAAAGTCTGGTCACACAGGTAACACCAAGCAGAAGCAAGACTGGAATCCAGGTCTCCTGACTCCAAAATCTATTGCTCTTTTCTTCCCACCTGCCTGCCTCTGAGCAGACACAGAATAGAGACTATACCCCCAACAATCTGGCCCTCACAAGCTTGATGTCTATATGTTTCCAACAACAGAAAGGGGAAGGGAGGAGAACAAGCATTTATTTACTGCCTACTATGTGCAAGGCACAGTGCTAAGCACTTGTCAAATAACTCCTTTGAAAAGTTAAGGGATTTCTGAAAGCCTTCCAGTAATTGGTCAAACTGTTTTCAGCACTAGGAATCAGGAGATCTAACTGGCTAGTTGACCTAGGTAAACTTAGTTCATAATGGGGTATCACCTGCCTTACTTTCCTTACAACCTTCTCAAATTATAACATAAGAAAACTATACTTTTCACAGACCTTTTACAAAAATAAAAACAAAAATGCAAAGAAATTTATTAATTACTACATAAAAGCACTAAGGTCTCTTGGTTTCCTTATCTGTGAAATGGGCCTTGATTAAATCATCTCAGCAAATAAAAAAGGGGTAGAGACTTAGCCAAGGTCACTCAAGTGGCCAGCAGATCTCCTAAGCCCAATTCTTCCCATTAAGCTACAGTATGATACTTTATAATTTAAGTTGGAAAGTGACTTCAAGAGAGGACTCAAACCACTAAAATGAGTTGGTCTTTGTAGATAGCAAGCTGTCACTATAGAAAGAAAGAATCCTGGTTCAGATACAGGTTAGACTAGATGGCCTGAGATCCCTTTCCAACCATGAGATTCTCTTCTTCTACTGTGGTCTAGAATAGTAATAATAGGAAGCCAGGTGGCACCTAGCTGGCCAGGCCTCGAATAAAGAAGACCTAAGTTCAAATCTGGCCTCAGACACTAGTTATGCAATCTTAAAGGCACTTAACCCGTTTCCTCAGTTTCCTCAACTGTAAAATGGGAATAATAATAGTACCTACCTTGCAGGGTTGTTGAGGATAAAATGAGATAATATTTGTAAAACACTTATCAGAGTGCCTGGCACATAATAGGCATTATATTAATGCTAGCTATTATTATTATTACTACTATTATTGTAATATGTAAGGCCTATGCTTGGAAAAGGACTTTGAATGTCTCCTCACTCTTTAGTTATGCTTCCCCACCCCATCCCTACAAGATGATGCACACCAGGAATGGTAATGGAATGGTGCAGGGAAACCTAGGCCAACATTTTGGTTGAGGAATTTGCAGGGGAGAGATGGGTTAGGACAGGCCAGCACAAGATATGGCCCACTGGCCCAATGGATTTCAAGTGGCCTGTGAAAAATATAGAGTTGCCACTACTCGCTCCTGTTTGTCACGTGACCCACGACAACCAACTATTGTCAGTCTGTCTGTAGTCTAACCCATATGCTGCCCGAAGAAGTTTAGCCTATTTTAATTTTGGTCCCTACCTAATGCCAAGTTATGCAGGTTAGGGGATAGTGGTAGTGATGTATGATGTAAGAATAAGGTTGCCTCTGCAAATACAAACACCTCTCAAAGTCCTGGAGGACCTCCCCGCCCCCCACACTCCCAAGTCTAACCAATTGATAACCAATGAAATCAAGAGAGAAGACACCCGAGGCCTCTGACTTCAATGGCTAAGACCTGAGACACAGAAACCCAGATCTATTCCCATGTCTGAAATATCTCAATAGGCTAGTGCTAAACCCATCCTTAACCTTCCTATGCACAGGGATGAAGATCCTAGTCAACCCAACTATTATGTAAATTCTAGTAAATGAATGTGAATTATAATAATTAGGCCTCAAAGTCTGAAGCAGATCTAGTGAATTAGGTCCATTCAATTCTCAAGTTTTTATAGGTGGCTCCAATCTAAGGGCATATTTGTGGTCATTTCCAGGACCAGTCCAAGAAGCCTCCTTGAAAGTCAGTTTGAGTTTATGCTGAATTTGGAGCCAAAGTGACATATGTTCAAATGCAGACTCTAACTCCAGGCACGTGATCATGAGTGAGTCAGCCAATCTCTGAGTCTCAGTTTCTCTTTTATAAAAATGTATAAAAGGCAACACCGCTTAAGCAAGGTTCCCTGATCACCATCAACTCAAAAGGCCCCTGAAACAGTTCAAGAACTGGCTAGGCCTTGAGATTGTTTCTTCATGTTTAATATGAAGGGACTATTAATTGCATTACCTACCACTGTGAGAAGAAGCTTTTATTAAAGCTGGCCACCTTGCATAAGGACCTTCAAAGGCTCCCTAAAGTTTACAAGATCAGATCTAAACTCCTTAAACCAATACTCAAAGCCTCCCCCATCCCCAATAAAAAAAAAAGAAAAAAAATCAGGTTTCCAGCTTTTCCTGATACTGCCCCTCTAAAAAATCCAGCAGGGGCAGTTAGGTGACACAATGGATAGAACCCTGGTCTTGGAGTCACAAAGACCTGAGTTCAAATCCGGCCTCAGACACTTGACATTTACTAGCTGTGTGACCCTGGGCAACTCACTTAACCCTGACTGCCTCACCAAAAAAAAAACAAAAAAACCCAGCAGTTGGATTGGTCTTCATACTAAACATCAATTCTCTTTTCAGGGAAAGTCTTGACCTGCCATCATCCAGGATACTCCTACAGCTAAATCATATCCATCTTTTAAGGGATAGCTTCAGTGCTTAAGAAATGAGTGATCTTCTCTGAACCCACAGTCCTGATTCAATCTATACCCCCACTGGGTCCTCATCACACAACGCAGCCTTGCTTGTCCCAAGCACAATATAGATTTAAAATCCAGGGCAGATCAGATTGTTTTATATAAATATTACTTCCTGGGAAAGATAGTTATTTAACCTCCAATGCTGTTTCCTCATTTATAAAATGGGAACAAATAATCTTGTACTCAGATCCACAGGACTGTTTTAATGATGGAATGATGAACAATAATTGTGCAGGCAATCTGGAAATCCTTAAGAACTCTGATTAATGTATTGTCCAACCACAAATTCCAAAGAACTGAAAATGAGGCATGCTTTCTACCCACCTCCTAAAAGAGAGGTGATGCACTTAAACATAGAATAAGTCATATTTTTGGAAATAAACAATGTGAGAGATTTGTTTTGCTCAACAATGCATCTTTTAGAAGGGTTTGTTTTCTCAGACACTTAACACTTACTAGCTGTGTGACCCTGGGCAAGTCAGTTCACCCTCAATTGCCTCACCAAAAAGCAAAAAAGCAAAAGCAAAAAGAGCAAAAAAAGGGGCAGCTAGGTGGTGCAGTGGATAGAGCACCAGCCCTGAAGTCAGGAGGACCTGAGTTCAAATCTGGCCTCAGACCAAACACTTTACACTTACTAGCTGTGAGACCATGGGCATGTCACTTAACCCCAACTGCCTAAAAAAAATAACAATAATGGGGTAGCTAGGTGGCGCAGTGGATAGAGCACTGACCCTGGAATCAGGAGGACCTGAGTTTAAATCTGGCCTTAGACACATAACACTCACTAGCTGTGTGACTCTGGGCAAGTCACTTAACCCCAATTGACTCACAAAAAAAAAAAAAGTAGGGCAGCTAGATGGCACAGTGGATAGAGCACTGGCCCTGAAGTCAGGACGACCCGAGTTCAAATCCAGGCTCAGACACATAACACTTACTAGCTATGTGACTCTGGGCAAGTCACTTAACCCCAATTGCCTCACCAAAAAAAAAAAAAAAAATAGAAGGGTTTGTTTTTTCCCATAAGGGGTGGGGTGAGGAACTGATATGAAGAGAGAAAATGTTAGTTAGCTGAAAAGATAAAAAATTAGAAATAGAGAAAAAGATGAAATAACATAAAGCACTCTATAAACCTTCTATAGCAGACATTTACAGAGCATGCTTCTCCAAGTACACTGCTTTTCTTCCAATTACTCCTGCTCTTACCTAACTTCTCTTAGCAATCTTGACCCTAAGTTAACAATAGGCTATCCTCAACTCTTCTGGATCCTTTAACCCCACTTGCCTCGTTTCTCATGTCCTCCTAATCCTCAATTCTGGGTGCCTATATCACCTGTTTTCTCAGTTCCTACATTCTGAGCTTTCTAGGTAGCAAATAATGCAGACTATGACCACTACGTGTTATGTTTTCTCAATTGGGTCCAAACAAATAAGGGACTGGATTTGTTCCATTTAGACCCAGGGAAGACAGAACTAATGGGTAGAAGTGATAAAAGGAAAATCTTAGGTTTACTCTAATGACAACATTCCTACTTATTAAAATTATCCCAAAGCAGAAAGAATAGGCTACCTTGCTAAGTATAGGATTTCTCCTTCATTGAAAGTACTCATTGAAACAGAATCTGGATGACAGCTTGTCTGGTTGTCTGGTAAAGGTGATTCTTGGTACAATAAAAATATACCATGGCCTTCTATATGGCCCAAGATCCCAACTCAGAGGGAAGATTCTGTTACTCTGTGAGTCTTCCAAGGTCCAAATTTAGCTGGGGAAGACTGTGACCTGGAATAGCATCTAAGTCTCCTAACCAACAATCCATAGCTCTTTCTCAACCTGCTGCCCAGAGACAGCCCACTTTATCTCTTCAGAAGGAAGCAGCCAAGAGGAAAGGGAAAGAAAGGCTTTGTTCTTTGCTCCCAGAGAATGAGGCTTCCAGAATTCTTGAGGGGTTATTAAGGATGTCCCTGCTAGGAATCCAGGGCAGGGAGGGAAGTACCTAGTTCTACCAAGCAGTGGTATGTTAAAGCACTGTCTCAGCTATGTAAGGTTTATAGCATTTTATAGTTTCATGATTACAATAACCCTATCAAGTCAAGTACTCAAAGTCAATGTCCCCATTTTGCAAAGAAGGAAACTTCAGGAAATAGTAGCAAAGAACCATGAGTATGCTGACTCTTCCTGCAGGCCCAAGGCAGTATCTTCTAGGGACAGACTTCCAAAGAGGGCCAGAAGATGGGAGTGTGAAGAATGTGAAATGGACATCTAGAAGGAAGGAGTCTTGTTGTATCAGGGATTGCAGAAGACACCAAGGAACATGAGCTCCAACAATATACCAGCTCCTCTTGGAATATTTAAGGTTTATATGAACTATTTTGTTAATGACCCTATGAAATAGACAGTACAAATATTATTATGCCCTTTTGACAGATAAGCAAGCAGGTTCAGAGACCTTATCCAAGGCCACAGCTAGTAAGTATAGCATCCTTTCCACTATAAAGTGCTGCATCTAGAAGACAACATTGAGAATAATTCCCACTTCCAAAGCAAGTTAGCTTAAACTGTTCCCTTCTCCCCTCCCCCTCCCAAAAATACCAGTAGGTAGGGTAAATATTATACGGGCCTCAGGTTAAGTAACTGACCCAGAGGACACAGTACAGCAAACAAGAGCCAGGACTCCAGGATGTCTTGAAGATAAGGTCAATGCTCTTTCCCCCTATACTATGATGTCTACTCCAACACAATACGTTTGTAAATCCATTAAAGGTACACCACTCTGCTTGTACTGGTTAAATGAATACATCCCAAGGTAGGGGAAAGTATGGTAACCAAATGAATCCGTAGTAAACCAAACTATCACAACGCATCAAGACCACAGAACTCCATGGTGAGACCACAAAGGACCTGTCCCCCACCCCTACTAGCTTTGCATGACAAGGGAGAGGGAAAGGAATGGAATGAAACTGCAAGGTCAATGGCAAGCCCACCCAACCCACACCCAATCCTCAACAGAAATGGGGGGTTTCTCTCCTTGGGGGTAAGGGGGAGAAAGACTTTTTTAGAGAGGTTAAAATGGAATCAGGACAATTACTTCCTGCTCCAAGAGGGTTAGGCATGGGCCAGGGTCTGACACCAAATCAGCCCCACAGAGGCAGGGGTGGAGATTGGTTAACAAGATCCAAGTGACTGGGGTCCTGATGTGCTAATTGAGCAACCTAAAGACAGTGCAGAATGATAATGAAACTGAAATGTGCGGACCAAAGGTCACTCAGGACTTTAGAGTACAAAGAATAATCAGAGCTAGATGTCTTGGACTATAAGGTTGTTATCAAAAAGATGCTTAAAATTCAGACTTAGGAGATCTTGGTTCTAGGGCTGGCTTTGCTACTTACTACCCTCTTCTGGTCCAAGTTTTCCTAGTTATAGAAAGAGGATGCCTATTGAGGCTTAGTGTCCAAAAGTATTGAAGTTATAGCCCTGCTATACCACGACCTGATTGCACTACTCTGTTCAGTTGCTGACACAGCATTTGAGGAAGGACACATATAGGGTGTACAGAAAGGAAAGTGAAGGACCATGAGATTATGCTATAATTCAATCCAATGTGCCAAGGGATATAGGAGAAAGTCAATGTTTCAATGAGGACCTTCAGTGAGGGAGAAATCCTAATACTTAGCAAGGTAGCCTATTCTTTCCACTTTGGGATAATTTGAATAATTAGGAAAATTGTCATTTAATAATTAAGAATATTGTCAGAATAACCCTAAGCTTTTCCTTTTGTAACTTCCACCCATTAGTTCTGCCTTCCCTGGGTCTAAGTGGAACAAATCTAGTCCCTCGTCAGTGAGGGCACCATTGAGAAAAGATAACATATAGTAGCCATTGATAACAAGTAGATTAACCCAAAGAACAGAAACTATGTCACTTCTGCTTGGCTCAAGAAGGGAAAATAGAAAAAATGGTAAAGTATCATGACAAATTTCCATAAAGTAAAATAACTTCCTTATTTAAATGGGGGAATGGGTTATTTCAAGAGACAGCTGGCTCTCTTCTCACAGTAAGGGGGAGAGAGGTGTCTTCAAGGCAAGCTGGATGTAACCAGATTGATAAATGGTCTTAAAGTCCTTCCAGTTCTAAGAAGTAATTTGAAGTGTTAATTGAAAATATTGTGACCATAAAGTGAAATGCAAATAAGTTAACAGATGCATTAAGAAGTATATCATGTTAGGCCCTTAGTAGTACAAGCTGATTTTGGTAGAAGGAGCTAACAGGAGGGCTGCTTTCTTCAAGGAAGGCTTCTTGGCAGAGTTAAGGATCTAGGTTTGAAAGGTTGGAAAAGGCCCACATAATGACAATGTGCCAAAGGATATATATTTAGGAAGAAGTTAATGACTTCAAATAGGTCTGGATGGAACTTTGGAATGAAAAGTACTTACATAAGGGATGCATGCATCTTCTCATTGTTGGGTCTTTAGCTTAAGTAGAATAAATCTCTCTCCCTCATGCGGAGATAAGAAAACCAAAGCCTTGAAAGACAGAAGTGAAGACTAAAGTCATGGGATTTAGACCTGGGTTGCAATTCCAAATCCAGTAGTGATTTCCACCATAATAAATTGGGTTCTCATAAAATCATGAGCCAAGACAGGAAGACAGACCCTTAAGAGCTAGGTGACCATGGCTAAATCATTTGAGGTTTCTAGGCTTTGTAAAAGCAAACTCATGAAATCATGTATATAGAAAGTCAGCTTCTAAAAATGCAACATAAATGGTTATTATTAGAACCTTGTGATTCAGAGAATGGACAGTTGTTGAGTTTTGTTCAAAAAGAAGAGGATAAATTAACTCTGTGCCACAGAAATTGTCCAGAAAGAATAACTCCTATGTGAGAATTTCCCATCCAGAAATGTGGTTCCCCTCTCTTAGGACAGAGATTTTCTCTAAAAAACAACTAGTTCTTCCCCCAAAATGGGGTTACTGGGCTTAACCAGATAGAAGACATTCTTTCTACCAGATGCCCAGCCAATAGGATGATTTGGTTTACTTTAAGATGATTTTTTAATGGGTATGGAAACGGAGGTCTAAGAGATAGCACTCATCTAACTTCCCAGAACTAATAATTAGATTTAGGATTTGAACACAGAGCCTCCGAATACAAATTTGTTGCTCTTTCCCTTGACACCCTTAGAACTTGACAAATATTAAAATAAAAGATACAAAAAGAAAATAAGTCCTTAACTGAAAAAAAAAAAACCAACCCCTCTTCCTCAAGCAGCTTCTAATAACCTCACAGATCCTGAGGGACAGCAGCAATCCATTCCCAGGCTAAGGAACAATGCCTGAAAAGTGGCCAGTCAATAAGATATAACACACACACACACACACACACACACACACACACACATATACACCATCCCCCAAAGCACAGCAAGAACAGCACTGCAGGAGGTCCAAAGGACATGTCTGAAGAGGCTGGCAGCTACCAGAGGCTGCCTTAGTCCCTGAAGATTCTATGGAGCCATAGGAATAACACTGCCTATGTGCTGAGAAGGGCCAAAATTCTTGCACACTCTCCCCATACAGAACCCAGGCCCCCAGCATCTTGGCCTGGAGGAAACCAGGGACCAATCAATTATGGTTGTGTTTTTTAAAAGAAAGCCCTTCCCAGGACATTGCTGTGATTCTACTCAACCAGTTTTATATCCCCAAAAAAGTTAGCCAAAAGAGAACAATTGGAGATGGAGGAAAAAACTAAACTCAGGAAAATCCAAACAACTCACGGCCATGGAGGATGTTTCAGTTGATCTCTGTGTTTCTGTGGCTTAGAGCCCCCTCATTCAGAGCCAAGACATCTGTGATCATCTGATTCAGCTTACCCACTAACAGAGGCTGCTTGGGAGCAACCACCAAGGTTTAAAATCTTCACAAGAAGAAGGAACGAGCAATATGGCAGCAGCTCTGTCCAGGGGTTCACTTGTAGCAAACTATGTCCACTATAAAAGGTGCCTGGGTTCCCTTTCAACCAACAATGCCTGTGCAAGTTATCCCTTGGTCTTCCAAAATCAGACCCAGGCCACTGATAAACAAACTTCTTCTTTAGGAAGTTGAGTCATGCATCCATAACAACTATATTGCCATCCCCAGCACTCAGGAACTTTCCAGGTTACTCATGGCATCACCTGTGATCCAGCTCAGGAATGCATGCTGGGCCCTCTGCATGAGGAGCCCCAGCACCCTCCCCTGCTGCTCCTTGCTTCTGAAGTGAGCTGCACATCCGAGCCCATCTTCCCACCCCTTCTATCCCCTGTCCTCCCTTCCCCTTCCTACTAAGACCCTTAGAAACTTACTACTTAGAAGTTAAGTATAGAAGTAGTTGTGTTGTCTAAAGGAACACAAGAAAGAAACCACATTTCCCACCTCCCCCACTATCCAACTCACCTATGTGCTTTCCAGCAGCCTCAGTACAACTTAGTTTACTTTGCATTCAACAGAAATTAAAACTTTTGAGCAGTCTTTTAACAAAAAAATACATACATATATATATATATATATATTATATATATATATGTATTTTTTTTTTGCTTTTTGGTGAGAAAATTGGGATTAAGTGACTTGCCCAGGGTCACACAGCTAGTGTCAAGTGTCTGAGGTGGCATTTGAACTTAGGTCCACCCAACTCCAAAGCTGAAGCTCTATCCACTGCGCCACCTAGCTGCCCCAAAAATAAATTTTTTTAAAAGACCATGCTCAAATTGATTAATTTTGCTGCTTTCACCACAGTTGTCCCCCTCCAGATCTAAAGTAAATAGCTCCCCACCCACTCCTAGTAGGGAAACCAAACCCAATCTACCTTCCAAGATACCAATGCCTTCTGGAAAATAATGGCTCAAGCCCACAGGATTAAAAAAGAAACTTGTATGTAAAGATTTGAAGGCTCAATAAAAGGACAAAAAAAGAGTAACCTCCCTACCTCAGCTGTTGGGAAATGTTCTGTAAACCTTAAAGAACTATAAAAATAGGATTATTTTATGTTTAATATGATTTTACATGCGTAACCTACATCAGATTGCCTGCCGACTTGAGGAGGAGGGAAGGAAAGAAGGGAGGGAAAAGAGAATTTGGAATTTAAAATCTTATAAAAGTAAATGTTGAAACCTAAAATTAACTAATTTAAAAAATAGGATTATTCATATTCTTATTAAATCACAATTCTAACTGACCCAAAAAGCTATGGAAACTAGATCCAAAAGTGACCCCAAAGCATATTATCAGAAATCACCTGGGTAAGAGAAGTAAAATAAGTCATCAGCTGGAGGAAGAATGACACTAGACCTCCACCATTCCTCCTGGGGGACTTGATCCGTCCAGCTCCACAAATGCCACCTTGGGGTCCTGACTGGTAAGTCACATGGCCAGCAATCTTCTTCTTCTTTTTTGGGGGGGGGGAAGTGACTTCCCCAAGGTCACACAGCTAGTAAGTGTTGTGTGTCTGAGGCCACATTTGAACTCAGGTGCTCCTGAATCTAGGGCCAGTACTCTATCCACTGTACCACCTAGCTGCCCCTGCCAGCAATCTTCTTGACCCTGCTTCCTGCTCTACCCTCTAGATCACAAGACCTTAGCCACCTCTCCATTTTCCACCTTTGAAGCCACAGATCAAATCATTCCCAAAGAAATGGGCGTGCCAATCAAGTAACTCCACTTACCATGCTTGTGATTTCTGAGAATAAACTATGTCTTTCTGATTACCTACCACCTATTAGAAGGAAACCTCCAGTGCAGAGAGTTTATTTGCTTTAGTATTTGTATCCTCAAGGGCTTAGCATTATCTCTAGAACATAGGAAGTGCCCAATGAAATCTTTTTTTCATTCATTCCATTCTATTACCAGCTTGCATGTGCAGGGGTGAGCAAGTTATTTCAGCTCTCTACAGTAAAATGATTTCAAGCCAATGATTCCTTACAGTTACAGTTCTCCAGTTAAATGGGAACTGGGGGAAAGATGATCTTGGTATCATATGTAGGGAGAGAGAATGTATATAGCAAGGATAAGGATGGTGGCATAGGGAGGGTGTCAGATGGTACTAAAATAAAGTCTCCAGTGCAATGGTGCTATCTCAGGGAGGATTTGCAGAACATCCTAAGTAATTAAGCAAGATGAAAAGGCAAGATTGAACTACAGTCTACATTGGTTTAAGAAGCACACACACATACGCAATTAAATCATGGAACTGAAATATCCGGAGTATTTGAAGAATTCTCACAATCATTTAAGACTCAGATTAGCCCATGTTGTGTCAGAACTGAGATTAAAATCTAGGATTCCTAACCCCAAATCCAGTGGTCTTTCTATTTTCAATCAATAATAAGCATTTTCAGCACCTACTATGTAAGGGTCCCCTTAGCAGAAAAGAGGGATGTCAAAAAAGGAAGCAATTTTTGTTCAATTCTACTTATTTTCTACAGAGAGAACTTGTACATAATGATGACTAATAACTAGCATTTATATAGCACTTTAAGGCTTACAAAGCACTTTATAAATATTAATTATTTGATCCTCACAATAGCCCTGGGAGATAGGTGCTATTATCATCCCATTTTACAGATGTAAATTGAGGCAGAGGTTAAATTAATTGTCCAGGGTCACACTCAGGTCTTCAGTTCTTCCTCACTCCAAGTCCAGCTCTCTATTCACTGTGCTGCCTAGCAACCTCCATATATTCATAATACAAAACAAACAAAATACAAGATAATTAGGGAGGAGAGTAATACAAAACTGTCATTCAACTACATTCCCTGACTCAGCCATTGAGTACCTCAGCCTATAAATTCTTGGACTGAAGGTCTCTACAACTATGTGTTGCGATACCTCCTGAGTGTCATCAGTATCTCTAACTCATTAGACCTAAAGATGCATTCTTTCTCTTCTGTTACAGCCTCATCACCATCTAGAGTTCCAGTTTTAAAGACTTATTAGTCTCCTTCATCCTCATCCAATCAGTTGCCAAGCCTGCTATGTCATCGTCCCTCTTCTATGGACCATTATTACAACTGCCTAATTGGTTTTTCCTGCTTTGGTAGTCTCATCCATCTCCTATCTATCTTTCACAGAACTCTCAAAATCATCTTAACACAAGACTAACCATGCCCATTTGGAACCATGCTCAAAGGGCTATAAAATTGTGTATAACCTTTGACCTAGCCATATCACTACTACATCTGTATTCCAAAGATTTTTTTTTTTTATAAAAGGCAGGGGAAGGACTTATATGTACAAAAATATTTATAGCAGCTCTTTTGTGGTGGCAAAGAATTAGAAATTGAGGGGATGCCCATCAACTGGGGAATGACTGAACAAGTTGTGGTATATGGTTGTGATGGAATACTATTGTGTTATGAGAAATGGGGACCAGGATGCTTTCAGAAAAACCTGGAAAGACTTACATGAACTGATACAAAGTAAAGTGAGAAGAACCAGAACATTGTGCACACTGCTGTACAATAATCAACTGTGAATGACTTATGAAATAGATGATTGGACCCCTATTTTACCCCAATAAAAATTAATCAGTTAGTGATTTTATAGAGGTGTTGATTGGTAGTAACTATCAATATATCATACCTATAATCAGTATACATTCAGTCAATCAAATTAGCCAACCAATCAATATACATTTACTTTTAATCAATTAATATATTGTCTGTTATCAATATACATGTAGCTAATTAACATATTAAATTTATCAACATATAATCAACTAATCAGGAATAAACAAATAGGATAGATTCTCCCTTATAAAAGGACCCCAGACTCTTACAAAAAGCCTCAAACCTTTTATGAAAGGCCCTAAACTGTATATCACATCATCAAAAGGTCACTTACTAAGAAGTTCAGTTGCCTGATCATAGGAAACCAAATAGAGGACCATCACCCTTTCCTTCAGCTGAGCAGAGCACCAAGCCCAGAGTGACAGATGGGACTCAATTACATGGAAAGTCCCCTAGCCATTCCAATGCCCCTTCACCCTTCATTATCTCCTTGTTGCCCAACATGAGGAGATAGTTATGAGCAATTGGCCAATGAGTGACCCTGGTTGCTAGGCTGTGGCCTGCTTTCTACTAGCCCCAGATGTTTTGACATCCATTCATCTACCTAACCCCATGAACCTGTTCCTCAATTTTGGCAGGATCTTCTGGAAAGTCAAGATAGGTCTGTTAAGGTTTTCTGGCAAATCCATCTGTTAACAAATGGGATTCTGTATTTTGTATAGACCCTCCTGGAGGGTCATGGGCGAGGTTTATCCACCAATCAGATCCTGTATTTTTGGCCTGTTCTACCTGTATTGTCCAGGTAGCAAGCACTATAAAAATAAGGGCCTGGAGTACAGGGGCATCTCAGGTCATGAGGAAGGTCTGAGGTCCTATTCATTAAACAGGACCAGGTCCCTTTAATAAATGGTTATTGGCTCAGAGTTTTGCCTCGGTGTTTTTTCTTACAGATTGGACTTTTTGGCTATTCTCAGCAACACAATGATCCAAGACAATTCTGCAGGACTTATGATGGAAAACGTTATCTACCTCCAGAAGAAGAACCGATAGAGTCTGAATGCAGATTGAAGCATACTATTATTTTACTCTTACTTTTTTCATGGGTTTTTTTTTGTGGTCTGTGCTTTCTTTCACAATATGACTAATATAGAAATATGTTTTGCATGACTGTACACATAATAACCTTTATCAAATTGCTTACCTTCTCAATGGGGGGAGAGGGAAGGGAGTGACGGAAATAACTTGGAACTCAAAATTAAAAAAAAAAACAAATGTTTAAAAAATTGTTTTTCTATGTAATTTGAAAAAATAAAATATTAAAATTAGAAAATAATTGGGGGGAGGGGAGGACATGGCAGGGAGACTAACCATGCCCTACTCTGCTGAAAGCTCTTCAGTGGCTCCCCACTGCCTCCAGCACAAAATGAAACATTTAAAGCTCTCAGATACAGCATAGTCCGGGTTTCAGGCTACCTTTCTAGACTCATTTTGTGTTATGACCCTGTATCCAGTGTACACTCATTTAAGCAAACTAATTAATCTTCTAAGTGTTCTACCTTACATAGGTGCCTTCCCACAGGCTGTCTCTACTGCCCAGAATGCACTTTCTTCCTCAACTCACCTCCCATCACCATTAGTTCAAATGCTACCTTAACTTTCTCTATGGCAAGGTAAAAGAAAACATTGTAGAGATCATAGAAAGACCTCCATGTTGTTGGTAGTGCTAGTGAATTGGTCCAATCATGCAAGAAAGCAATTAGGAATAATGCTAACAAAGTCTCCATATGCTCTGGCTCAGAAATCCTAATAATGATAGTCTAAGGAGATCAGTGACTTTTTTTTTAAGGCCTCATCTACATAATAGCAGCACATTTTGCAATCCTTAAGAGCTGGAAACAAACTAGATATCCACTAAATGGGGAAAGGTAAATCAAATCAAATGTACCAAATTTATTGATACATGTATGGAATGGGAGATTACTGTACCTTACAAATACTGTTAGCTAGAAGTATTTTTACCACATTTATTGCATTAATAAGTTAAAATTTAAGATTAAAAAATATTGCTGACGTTGAACAGGAAACCCAAATGCATGGGAATTTTATATGAACTGGTACAAAGTAAGTGAAACTATGGCCAACTTTTTTCCTTTCTCCAGGCTTCCATTTTCTGGCTTTTAGAGACTCACTCCTTCAAGTCACATCTAACTGCTGAACCAGTTCCAGCCAGATTGGCTTCCCCCAGTTCTTCCACTTCTATTTAGTTGCCTTCTTATAATTATTTAGCCCCTTTGCTTACACTTACACATACACTCCCTCTGAATCACACCCATCCTTGATGGTCCAGGGCTCAGTTCATCTCTCAATACTGAGTCAAAACCTTCCTTGACCATATGGAGTCCACAGTGAAGATCTCTCTCCTCCAAACCTCTACAACTCTTCTACCTTGGATGAATTCTATGACTCCTTGATCATGCATACCCCCACAGCACTGAACAAGACCTTGTGAGAATTAAGTACACCAAAAAATTTATAGAATTGGCAAGGCTGAATGGTCATGGGATAGAAAGTGGATTAAGGAAGCCCCAAAACTTAATGTAAATATAAAATTTATTTCTTTTCACATTTTTAAGAGCTAGACAGGTGCTTAGAA
Organism: Vombatus ursinus; assembly: GCF_900497805.2. Lineage (NCBI taxonomy): Eukaryota > Metazoa > Chordata > Mammalia > Diprotodontia > Vombatidae > Vombatus > Vombatus ursinus. The sequence continues at coordinate 31,760,846 of NW_020954564.1, forward strand.
CATAATTCAGAGGGAAAAGAGAACATCTTATCTAACTCCATTTTTACAAATGAGGAACCTGAGGCACATAGAAGGGAAGTAATTTGCCCGAAACACGTAGGCTAGAACTGGAACCTGGGCTTCTGTATGATCTAGTAGATCAAGTATTGCACTTTGAAGTTAGAAGACATTGGTTAGAATTTCCTTAACCCACAGGTCACTTTAATCCAGTGCTTTAATTTTCTCATCTACAAAGTCAGGGGATTATATTCAATGGGCTCTAAGGTCCCTCAGCTTCTCATCTAAGATGATATGAAAAATTGGCTGGAATACAAAAGAGTCCACCATCACAAGACAGGTTATCAGAGACACTTCTGAATGCAGGCCTTCCTGATACACTGGAGTAAAGACTTGTAAAACTTAAAAAACGGTGACTGGCATATAGTAGGCACTTCATAAAAGTTTGCTTCCTCTCCCACACCCATATCACTTTGAACCATGCTTCAGTTGCCTTCTCCCTCTGCCCCTGTGACCTTCTCTCCAAATGGTCAATTTTTCCCAGAACCTTCATTTTGGGAAAGGACTCAAATCAGCCATTCTTCCATCATGGCCCAACACAGGTATCATCTTCCATCCCCCTCCAGCTTGTATTTCTATCTTCAGCACTTCACATTGTGCCTGCCAGCATAGTGAGCAGTTAGGCTAGCCAGGCCTGAAGTCAGGAAGACTCATATTCCCGAGTTCAAATCTGTCCTCACTGACTGGCTGTGTGACCCCAGGCAAGTTACTTAACCCTGTTTGCCTCAGTTTCTTTATCTGTAAAAATGACCTGGAGAAGGAAATGACAAACCACTCCCGTATCTCTGCCAAGAAAACACCAAATGGGGTCACAAAGAAGCAAACACAAAAAAACAGTGAACTGAATTAATCTACCATACCATGGCTAAGTAAGCTTAAGATCTTAAATCCCCAGATTCCAAGTCATACAGGGTTTTCCTACTAAATTATCCCACTTACTCCCTCCAGATAATGGATGGGTCACATCTAAACCCTTCTTTAAATATTTACAAAGCCCACAATGATACCTGAACCAAAGCCTACACACATATCATAAAGGCAGAGGGCACCATTACCTGACACACAGACTTTCCCTTCTGCCCTTTGACCTGGGAAATGGTTAAATCCTGCCGGTAAAATAAAAAGATGATTAAAGGTCAGTAGCCAGTTGTTAATTTAGCTGTTTCAAGCACTGTCACATTGATGACTTTGAGCACTTCCCTTTTCTGCAACTCAGTATTATTTGCAAAACTGGGATGAACTAGGATGATTCAAGGTCCTTTTCCCAATTCTGATCACTTATACCCTTCCTCAAATTTTCAGCAGCTTTCTGTACCCTAAGTGTTAGGGTTCAGCACAGTCGACACATTCAACTAGAAAACTCAAAGGATGGCACTGCACACCTCTTAACCTGAACAGTAAGTATAGAGCAGAGCTATTACACACTGTGGATCTAGTATATTTGTGCACTACAGATGAACCCCAAAACAATAATTAACAATAAACCTACTCCCTCCCTTATTTCAATCAATCCTCCAACCTTAAGGTTGATTAATTTGCAAATCCATATGCCAGCCCAGTTAGGGTCAGCTTATTAGTATAAGGTAAAGGGGACTAAGCCCACCCCCACCTGCAACTCTAGACCTGGTGGAACTTTCCTTCCAGTGGAAAGACAGGCCTTAATCCTTTCCATTCTCTTTTCTACTAGTCTCACTGACTTCTAACCCTTCTCATCCTTGAGGCTAGTTTCTCCCTTTCATACCTCCCCAATACCTTGAATAACTCTTTGAGATCCACTAACCAATACGTAGAAGGAAATACTAACAAAACCTCTTGTCTCTAATGTATGGTATTCTTTGTTGGGTTGTTTGTTTTTGTTGTTGTAGTAGTTGTTTTGGAGAAAAAGCACAATTCAAGATGAAAAGGACTTCAAATTCACTACAGTATCTATAAAGGAGGAGGGGGCTAGCTAGGTGGAAAGACAAGCCCCAGGACATTTGAGCTCCCAGAAGAATGAATGAAAAAGCAATGGGAATGTGGAGGATGAAAAAACAAAAAGTACTTGCCCTCAAGGGGCTTACATTCAAATGGGGAAAACAATTCAAGAAGGGACTGATGACTGGGGGGGGGTTGGTTTTCAAAGTCTGGGTGGGGGATGGTGAAAGGAAGCTCTTAATGGAGAAAAGGCAAAGAAAAAATGAGGGGGTCTAGTCTGCTTACAGGCAGAGCACAAGTTAGTGGGTAGTGCTCGTAATACAGTTATTCCTTCTACATCAATGGGGGTTACGGGTACAACACCTCTCAATCTGTAAAATCCCCATAAAATGTTACTCCTCTCCTTGCACCAGAGAATTAGTCTGAATTTTTTCTTTTTTCTTTCATGGAGTTTTTACAGTTCCTTATTGGCTACCCTGTCCCTTGCGGCTTTAAAACTTGGGGCTCGGTTCTCTTCTTGGTTGATATATCTTCTCTGAGGCATTTTTTTTTCTCCTCAACATAGGGGAGTTTTGCCAGCATTGAATATCTGTTCTGGTTTGTAATCTTTCTCTTCAATAAGTTTCTTCAGGATTTCAGGAGACTCCCTAACTGCATCTTGATCCAAAGACACTACCTCTCTTGTTACTTTCACATTGCATAGGCTAAACCTTTTTTTTAAAATTTTCAAACCAGCCTTTGCTGGCCTGAAAATCCATAGGGATAGACCATTCACCTTCATTTTCCTTTAGAACATCATATAAGAACTTAGCCTTTTCTTATATGATGCCACAGTCTCTACCAGAATGCCCTTTTTAAAACAATTCTGCACCCAAAAGAATGCTGCACCTTCTATGAGAGAGAGACGTGGCTCTCTAGGTTTCTGCAAATGCTTTGCAATTGTCGGTGTAGCTGGAGAAACTGCTTCAAGGATTTCCTTCTCTTTTTTCTTGAATATGCCTTATGGTTGACTCATTAACGTCATAATGGCGGCCAACCTCAGCAGCTGTTTTGCCTGAATGAAGCATATCTAACAATTCTACTTTTTCCTTCAGGTTCATCACTTTCCTCCGTTTCCTGAGAGCACTTTCCAAACCACTAGGAATATACACTTGTGACCCATGATTTTAGTAGCATTTACAGAGTTTAAATGACACAAGAAACGAGTTAAGATGCAAAGGTCACTTTGAGATCACCTTGATATCATGTGAGATTGCTATAAACAATCCCCAAACCAATGCTGGCTTTCGTGCTCTTTTCGAAAATTTAACTTGTTACTTAACTTTAAAAAAGAAATTGTGAAGAAAAAAGAAATTGTGTATATGTATGGTATTAAAAGATAAAATGTTTATATAATACTATACATATTTTTTATGCATTTCTAAGTTTCTAAACTTTTTCTGCTGGCCTTCAATTATCATCTGTGGTTTCCAAAAAATTCCCATTTAATTTCTTATGCTGACCCTCAACATACTGAAACCTTGATGGGGAAAGTAGCAATGTGGAAGGGATAACTGTAGTGCAGCAGGGAAGATGAAAGAGAAATTGGAGTAGAATGTGAAGCTGGATAGATACATGAATGAATGAAAAAATTTAAAGAGCTTACTCCAGGTACCAAACTGAACTACTAGAATGCAAATATTAAAAAAGGTGGCACAGTGGATAGAGCACCAGTTGAGAACCTGAATTCAAATCTGGCCTCAGATATTTCCTAGCTATGTGACCCTTCGCAAGTCATTTTACTCCAATTACCTTAAAAAAAAGAAAAAAGACCAAAAAAAAGAAGAATCCTTACCCTCAAGGAGCTAGGTTCAAAGAGGGAAGGAGAAATGGTCTTCCTATGTAAAGGACATGGAAACACATGTCAACAAAGGTGGGAGGATTCATTTGAGTTCATGTAATTCCTTACGTTGCATTTTAGAGAGGAAATAGGCTCAGATAGTCAAAGAGGGAGATTTGTCCAAGGTTAAATTGACTTAGCTGTCCAAGGTTAAATTGACTTAGCATCAAAGTCAGGAAAAGAGAGCACTAATTTGGATGTCAGTAAAACTGGCTTTTTTTTTTTTTTTTTTTTTTTGCTAGGCAATGGGGTTAAGTGACTTGCCCAGTCACACAGCTAGTTAAGTGTTATGTGTCCGAGGCTGGATTTGAACTCAGGTTCTCCTGAATCCAGGGCCGGCATTCTATCCACTGCGCCACTTAGCTGCCCCTTAGAACTGGTTTTTAAATGATTGGTACAGTTAAAATGGCTCTCCATCTGGAGAGGCAAAGGACTTGGGATCAAAACCAGGGTTTTCCATTTACCACTGGTATGACCTTGGGCAAGTAAGTCCCTTTCTCTTGTCCAAGTCCATTTCCTTGTCAGTCTATGAACATTTATTAAATGCCTACTATGTGCCAAGCACTGAAAAAGGAAGTTGGATTAGATGACTTCTAAAGTCCCTTCCTGAGCAGCTAGATGGCGATGTGGATATGGTGGATACGGCCAGCCAAGAAGACTCATCTTTCAGTGCCAAGAAGATCGAAGTTAGGCTCATGCAGACTCAGACATGACTGAAACAGCTGAACAAAAAAGTCCCTTCCAGGCTTAGATTTATGATCAAATACCTCTACCCTAAAAGTAATTCTACCAATACCTTTAACATGATAAGAGGCCTGCCCCTGCCACTTGTGAGCCTACACCCTATTTTCACTAGGTCCAGAAGCTTTCCATAGATATTCTCTCTTCATCTGGAAAATGGCCAAGAAATGCAAGTGGCCTTACATGCCATTATCTCCAAAATTTCTTCTCTGAGGCCTGTGATGATCTTTCCCAGTAACATTACCAGGAGAAAAAAAAAAAGATCCAAGCCAGTCCACATTTTTATGGCACTTTACACCACAGAACTTGAGTTAGATTTAGTGTTATCTACTGCAAACTGCCCCTTCCCCCCCCCCCAGCACTGCCCTTTGTTTTACAGATGAAGTCCCAACCCAAGGAGATGGGCTGACTTGCACACATAGGCTGAATTCTGAACCATGGCCCTGTGACTTCAAAGCCAGTGTTCTTTCAACTGTATTTAGCCAAGAACATTCCTCACAAGCCTTGGGGGATGCATATGGTACAAGCATTATCCCTGCCACTTTACAGATGAGGACACCTGAGGTTTGGAGAGGACAAACCACTTTTATCATCCCAAAGTCACTCAGCCAGTAAGGATAAGAGTTATTAAAGTCAAGATTTGAAATCCAGGCCTTCTGCCTCTATTATTTTTGAAAGCACAAAGAGTTAGGTGGCAGGTACTACATTCAGAGGAACTGGGTTTACACACCCTAACTCAGTCACTATGGCCTTGGGCTTAATCTTTCTTGACCTCAATTTCTCTGCCTATAAATATAAAATTGGAGGAAGGGACAGTTTAATTTTTAAAATGCTTTCTATCTCTACAATCAGAACCTATGAACACTAATGTCCCTCACCATACAGAAGAAACCAGGGCTTAATAAAGACAGGAGTAGATGGGGAAGTTGGGAAGCAGGTCTCTTGTAAATCAAGGAAGAAAAAATAATGTTATCTATGTTTTAATGTATTTTTATTTTGTTAATTTTTTCCCAATTACATTTTAATCTGATTCAAGTGCTGGTTAGAGTACAGGTGTGTTTAACACCTCTGAATCATTTTTTTAAATGGAGTGTGCTAACCACCCCTCTCCCTTAGGAAAGGGAATGGCAGCAAGAGCGCCAGTTCTCTACTGGTCCATTCTGATGAGTTTTAAAAAATCCCTAAATATTATCTATTTTGATCATACAACCAGTGCAGAAATCATATTCTCAGAGTTCCAAAAAGGTAACCATCTCCACTCCATTTCACCCAGGTCACTCGCTACCTTAAGACAGTCTATTTCATTAAGTTCTCCCCAAAAACTGAAATGTTCCTGCCTCTCTGTCTAATACCATCACACCCCTTCCCAGTTCTCTCATGTAGGGCAAACTCAGAGCTTAATCCCTTTTCCACATGTCAGTTATTGCAAGACAGCTTCAAAGGTCTTCAAAGGCTAGAAAAAAAAAAAAGACCAACTGAAAGTTGTTTAAAAGGGTACAATACTTGAAAGGCCAAATGTTAAGCCATCAGCAACTACGTGTGAATTGAGGGGATGGAGGAGAGAATGGACACAGAGAGGATCAAACCTGCCCAGACAGACAGGGGACATGGCTAAAACCAAGAAAAATTTCCTGGTTGGTAGCACATGACCTCCCCAGGGCCTAGAAGTGAAAAATATTACTTGACACTGGGGAGCTATCAAGTTGGTTCTTTTGGTGAGCTACAAACCTTTCTGGTTCTAGATTTCTGCCCAAGCTGTCCTTCACCTCCATATTCCTGCCCAAAGTTGGAAAATTAAAAAGAGAGTCAGCTACTCTGGGAAATCAATGCAATAAAATCAGAACCATTACATTCACTTATTTCTCTAGGCCTTGAAAATTTACAAATCACTTTCTTACCTTGGTAAGGTAGTTTGCAGGAGGATGAGCCATCCAGTCAAACTGAATTTAGAGATGAGGATACCGAGGCCTAGAGAGTCAGTGATTTGTCCAAAGCGGCAGATTAAAAAAATTAGTAGAGCTGATTCCACAACCAGCCCCTATCCACACTGTACCATGCTCCCATCCTCATTTCATGACTGAGAAAACCTGAGGCTCTGAGTAGTTATGACATGCCAGACAAAACTGGGATTGGAGCTTCAGTTTGCTAATTCCATATCCACAGATGCTCTCTTATTAACTGCATATTAATGGCTATGTATACCGCCTACTTTATAGGGCTGTTTTTATAAACTTTAAAGCACTATAAAAATGAGACTTAAAAATGATGAGTCTCTGACTATAATGTACCCAAATAGAACAAAATAATCAAATCTGAATACTCCAAGTTATAATGACCAACGTTAGCTACAAAGAAGAGATATGAGATGATGCAATCTCCTCCTATTTTCAATTTGCTGTAGAACTTTTTTTTTTCTTTATAAAGGATGACTCTTCAGAAGAAGGATGGGGTAAAGGGAAAAACATCAATTTTTTAAGTCTATCACCTCTTCCTACTTTCAATCCAGGATCCTCTAGACAGCTTTCTCCTGGGTTCCTCACTTACCCCTTTAGCATCAGTGACCCTGATATTATGTGGACAGTCAGTCACTAGGAATTAAAGGTAAGCCCAAAACATTTGTAAACAACTTAGTCTGACTTAGGGGCAGCTAGAAGGCACAGTGTGCTGGGTCTGAAGTAAGGAAGATTCATCTTACTGAGTTTAAATCTGGCCTCAAACACTTAGTAGCTGCGTAACCCTGGGCAGGTCACTTAACCCTGTTTGCCTCAGTTTCCTCAATTGTAAAATGAGCCAGAGAAGGAAATGGCAAACCACTCTAGTATCTTTGCCAGGAAAACTCCAAAGGGGATCCTGAAGAGTCACACATGACTGAAAATGACTAAACAACAACAAGAAGTCTGACTTCATTCTGTGGGTAGAGGAAACAGACCCACAAAAAGGAAAGTGACTGGCTCCCAGTCAAGACCCTCCATTCATTCTTTCTCCAGAAGAGTGAAAGAACTTCTGTCATCTTCAAACACTTTATTAATAAGCACTCAAGTGCAGCGATTTATGGGTACCCTAGGTGTTAGAGATACAAAGATGAAAGTGCCTAAGCTGGGTGTATTGTAGCACATTCCCCATTACCAGATCTAGTGAGACTGGGAATAAGGATAGGAACCTAAGAATCATACCTAGGAATTGGGCTTCCCGTCTAGCACCTAACCATTATAGACATCATTTTCTTGGCTGCTAAGCCCCACAATACAGGCTGGGGGTCCAACTTTTCCTTTTTCTTTTTTTTTCTATTTTTTTGGCCTTGGACCTAGGCATTTCACTCACTTGTCTGGGTGGGCTTCAGTTTCCTTAATTGTAAAATGGGACTAAGATCACCACCCTCCTTGTCTAGAATTCCAGGGCTACAAGAAAAAGGTGACTGGAATTAATATTGTTATTCTGCTCTGGCCACCTAGCAAGGAACGACTCACTCAGATTCTATGTAACAATTCGTCCTCTTCAGATCATGCTTCCCTTCTCCTTCCCTTCCCTTCTCTCTATCCTGTTGGCCCTTCTCCCTACAGCTTTTCCTTTTGAAGTTCCTTATTAACTTTTTTTTCCTGAACTGTTTTGTTACAAGGCATGGCTCTTTGAAAGTGGGAATCAAGAAAGATGCAGTAGAAAGGAAATGTAAGTGACGTAAAAAAGATACCAATAAAAATTCATTATTAAAAAAATGGTGCTTTTGTCAGGGAGCAGCTCAGCTCTGCTTTTATTCTTCTTTCCCTAAGATGCAGGGGCCTCCCCAGCCTTCGAGGGAGAGAGTGACAGGAACCAGCACTAACAGCATGACTCAACCAAGTCACTTCCATTGCTACAAATTTCCTAATCTGTAAAATGGGAATGACCATCCTTAGGACTACCTACTTTGTGGACCAGGTGTGAGGAAAACTCTATGGTCATTTGGATCCTTTTAGCCCAGCCTTTAAAATTTCACATTCTCAAGTACCTTCTAGTTCCAAGTCCTAAGGCTATAGTACAAAGGTGGGGGTGGGGGGAAGGTCTAAGCCTCTCCAGGGGTCCTGGGCCCTGTCACTGCAGCTTCTATACCAGCCCTGGCCTGCAGCCCACAGCCCAGACCCTGGGGGGAGGGGTTGAGATTAACAAGAGCCAACTCAGACAAAAATAAAGGTGAGCCCGGAGCAAAGGGGGAGGAGGTGAGATACAAAAGAATCCCAAGGTGAGACAAGGAGGGAGAAATTTTCAAACTTCAAGAGAGGAGGAGTTAGAAGAGAAAGAGGTCTGCTTAGAAGCCATTCCCTGGATATTTTCTATTGTTAGAGGCAAAGGGAATATTAACTAGACCCCCTCCTGGCCTTCCCCAGCACAAGGCCAGGCTGTGCTAATTGGGAAAGACAGGGGTCTCAGTGGGTCATGGGGTAGAGGGCAATCCAGTCCCTACTCTCCACCCCCTCAATTCCCCCAGCCCTGGAAGAACTGAGCCTGCCAGACTTGATGTCTCTTCCTCTACCCTTTTTATTTTCCCCCAACCCACCACTCCTGTAGTTCTTGATTCTCTTCCCTCACCTAGCAGTATGCTGGAGCAGGCTGGGTGGTGACAACTTTATGAGTCAAAATTTTTTTCTTAATGGATGTTCTCTCCCTCCAGGAATAATTCCTATTCCACTTGCCTTCCCAAATTAAAAAGGTAACAAATTTAAGATCTTGGGAGCTAGAAGTGGAAGGAGACAGCCATCTTCTGGCCAAGTCCTTCATTCTCAAAAGAGAATTGAGGCCCAGAGCTTAAGTGACTGACTTACCATGGTCACCCTAGTAAGGAGCAGAGCTAGTATTGAAACCCAGGCCCTCCTGGCTCAAAAAGCAGTTCCTTTCACTACATTATCTACCTAACTCTGGCAGTTTCCAGTTGACCAAGTCAGGATTCCACTCCAAACAGGCTCCTTGGGAACCGGAACCTCTCCCCACAACACACCTGCTGCTTCAACTCTAAGTTAAGATTGGATACCCACTAGCCCCCCAAATTGCCTCCATTCCCCATCCAAAAGGGCACTGCTCAAACTTCTTCCAGCCTCTCCTCAAAAACTTTCCCCAAGCAACAAGCACAAACAAGGAGTGATCCTGTCTTCCCCGACTGCCTAAGGGAAGCACTACAGTGGAAAGTGGCCCTGGTGCCAAACACCTGAGGTGGGGTCCAGCAACTCATTCCACCTCTATGTCTCATTTTCCTCATCTCCAAATGGGGACAAATGATCCTAGTATTATTGCCTAGCTCAAAGGACTGTGAGGAATCCATTCTATAAATTTTAAAAAGTGCTATAGAAATAAAAGTTCTAATTGCCCAGCCCTTGATCATCTGCAAAATGGGGACAATGCTTGTACTCCCATGCAGTTATAAGATCAAATTCATGGACACATGTGAAAATGACCTGTAAACCCTCAAGCTCCTTATAAATGATTATTTCTATTATTGTCAGCCACTTCCACTCCTCACATCTCTGCCTTCCTTTTCCAATCTGTTTTAAGAGTTCTATCTGTTCCCCTACCCCAGAGCACATAGGCAGGACTACATTAAGAACCCAAGGAAGTATAAGTGACTTAGTTTGGGAATGTCTTTCGAGCTACAGAATTCACAAGTTGGGACTCTTAGAGGGTCTGAATGTTTAAGCCCCAGGAGCCCCACCTCCTCCCCTCCCCATCGGAGGCCCCAGGTGGGCCTAAAGGAGAAGTGAAATGGATTAGCCAATAGGAAAGACTGAGACTGGAAATAGTCCTCTATTGAATCTTGAATTCAATCTTGAATCTTCAATCTACTGAATCCAGCTTCTGTCTATTATCCAAGCCCCTTGCCGTCTTGAGCCTAAAGAAAGACCCTTTTTTCTTCCCTCCCACGATGCTCCCTGGAGCAACTTTCCCCCAAACATCTTTCCTTTTCCTGATTAACTGAGCTCCTACACCAAAAGAAGGCTGACTCTCTTCTCCCCTCTCAATACCCTATTGCCCCCTTTCTCTTCCAAGTTAATATGGGCCTCTTCTCTCAACATTGAGGTGTCCCCTCACCACCTCCCTCAATGAAATATAGTTTTTTTCATTTTCTCATTTCCCTTCCCCCACTCTAAAGGACATTATTTGTGTGGGAATGGACACCCCTCTGCAACAGGTACCCTTTGCCCCTTAGGGCAAAAGCCCTTTTTTCGAATAAGAATTTTCATTCTGTCTGTGGCAGAAAAAGCAGGCAGATATCCCCTTTTCTCTATTCTACCTTCTCGCCCCGGATGGATATGGCTCATCTTTCCCAGGGAGGGGTGGGGGGAGGGAGGCAGGGAAAGCACCCTTCTTCTTCCGTCTTTATCCCTCAGGGTTGGTAAAGCTAACACCCCACTTTTCCCCCTTTTTCTCTTGGAGGTGGAGGTGGCAAGGAAGTAGACATACCCACCTCACTTTCCCCCTCTTCTTCCTCAGCTCCTCTCTCACCAGGATGGATGCTTCTCCTTACTCTCTCTCATTACCACTTACTGGAGAGACCAATATCCCCCTCCCTCTACCCTCTAGGCGGAAACCCCGGCACCTCTGAGTGGGGTGGGGGTTGGGGGCAGGCGGATGTCCTTTATTTCCCATGGGAAGGTACCCTTCACCTCCCTCCCACCCTGAAGGGCAATTAGACTGCCCCTCAATATTTGGGTCCCAAGGAAAAAGTTAGTCCACATGCCACCAGCCCGCCCCACCCACCCTCCCACCATGCTGGGATCCAGGGAAGTTGGGGGCGTGCTCACCTGCTCCACTGGTCGGAGTGAGAATGGGAATGTGGTGCAAGGTTCGGTGCGGTTCAGTGCTGCCCGCTGGGCCGGCTGGACTGCGGAGCACTGAGCTGCGCGTGGTGTTTGCAAGATCCTCAGGCTTGACTTTTCCCGGGTCTCGAATCTCAAAGCAACGACCTCGAAGCTATATTTACTTGGCAGCAGGTTAACTCTCCAGGTGCTGGAGTCCTCCCTTCCCTTCCAACAGGAGGGCTCCGGTAAAGAAGTTCGGAGCACAGTGGGCGGTGCGCAGAGACCGAAGCCGCGAGCAGGGGGCAGCTGAAGTAGGTGGGGAGGGGGCGGAGTCCCAGGCCCTTACAAGCCCTTCCCCGCCTAGCCCCGCCCCTAGCCGAGGGAGGGGGGAGCCCCAGATGCCAACCACTCAGCATCCCAAGAATTGATGGGGCGGAGGCTGGAGGGGAAGGAGAGAGGGAAATTTGAAATAGTTCATTGAAACTTTCCCCACCCCCCAGCAAGGAAAATTCCTGCGGAAAAAATCTTCCAGTCCTGGAACAGAGGGATAGAGGACTTTCTAGAGTGTTTAGAGCTACTCTTTAGAACTCTTCAGAGTTCACAAAACCTCTTTCTCCTGGCCTAGGAAACTTTGTTGGCTCGACCGTCCAAATCCTAGAGTAGGAGCAATATGAAATCATTAGCCTGAGGCACAGAGAGGGTAACGGTTTCCAGGAAAGTCACACCGCAGGCCAGGGCAAAGAACCCCAACAAAAAAGCTTAAATGCTCAGCTCTTTTCCTTGCTACTTAGAAATTATTCCCTAACACACACACCTGGACAGGTAGAAATAGTCACCACCTGGACTCTGAATGACCATCTCTCCCAACACTTCCACAGTCTTACCTGCCAAATTCTCTTGCCCGAGGCCCTCCTGTTTTTGTCATGGATCTTAAAAGGAGGATGCCTGCATTCCCAAGTCCCAGTTAACTAGTTAACTAGTACTTGGACAAGGCAAGCCTTCTGGGACTCAGTTATTAAATGGAGATTATTATTTTAACACCTATGGAAGTAAATTGTCAGAGTGGAAAAGGGAACTTAAATCACCTATAAAAATGAGATCCAACCCCTTAATTTTACAGATGGGGAAGCTGAGAGCTTAAAAAAGGGAAGTGGCTTGCCTATGGTCATACAGCAAGTTAGCTGCAGAACAGACAAAACCAGAGCCCGGGTCCTTTTCAATAGCCTACTGCCTGTTTTACTCCCTTGTAAAGTTTTTCCTAGAACAAAATAAACATGAAATGCTTTGAAAAGCTTGATGACAAAATATGATATTCTAAAGAGGGAGTACGCTATAATTGTTAAACCTAGTACAGTACCTAGAAATGATGCAGCAGAGCATAAAAGGCCCCTGACAGGATTCTTATTCAAAGGGTCACATGGAAGAGAAACCCCACCTCTGTGGTTTCAACCACAAAGCTCTAAGGACAAAGCATGGGTCTCAGGGCTTAAGATGAAGCATGGTGTTGTTGTAAAAGTCCTGGCATGGTCATCAGAAGACCTGGGTTCTAGTCCCAGTTCTCTCACTGTTTTGCCTTGTGACCCTGAGTAAGCCACACCTCTATGGGCCTTGGTTTCTTCCTCTGTAGAAAGAAGGCCCTGGAGTATCCCGTCTCTACTGTCCCTTTCATTTCTTTATGTTTTTCACATGCTAAAGGCCCATCTTGCTATGGCCCTTCTGTGGTCTAAGATCTCTTCTATTTCTTGAGATCCACGTCTATGAAGGGTCCATGAAAAAGTGCTAATCCCTAAAAGAGTAATTATATAAATCTGCTTCAGAAAAGAGAGAGAGGGGAGCTCAGGAGAAATGGCAAATGGGAAGATAGAGAAGTGCTTTACAAATGTAACTCACTTACCCACAGGATGCCATAGCATATGATCAACTCTTCCTACTCTTTCTTGGAGAAGTAAACATCTTGGTCTCCTCCCTAGAGCTGACCCAGTGGTTAAATCTCCCCGTCTTAAAACTCCTACCTAAAAGGCCCAACTTCTTCACCCCAACTGAGACAGTAAGTTGTGAAACAAGAATTCTCCCATTTGTTAAATTGTATCACAGCCCTGGATTACCTCAAAAAGTAAAAGTGGTAACATAAACTTGTTAAATCAGCAGTCAGCACCCTCTCCTGCTCAGGCTACAGCAGAGCTAGGGGCTAATAAAGGACTGTATGAGGTATGACCTAATGGGAAGAAGAGGAAAGGGGAGAAAAACCTCTTCTACCAAACTTGTCAGTTTTGTTCATGATGAAACTAACTCCCAGACCTGACTTCCTACCCAGTTGCTTTCTAACAAGTCTCTTTCAGATTGGTTTACGAAGTTATCTTTGTGGAACAGACCACAAAGAGGGTGGGGGTGGAGGGGTTGGGTGATTAGGCTGGTCCCTTGGCACAGGAAACCTGGTCTCCCAGAATGATGACCCTTATAAGTCTTTGTCTCCGTGGTCTATGTGGTAGTAGACAAAGGTCATGTCTCAAACAGCCAGAGTGGATATTAAAAGTTATCTAGTCCAACATCATTTTGTAGGTGGAAAAATTGAAACAGAGAGGGGAAGTGGGTTGCCCAGGATCATATATACATAAGATGAAAACTCTCCCCAAGCTGTGAAATGGTCCAGACATTCTAGAAAGCAATTTGGAACCATGCCTAAAAAGCTATTAAACTGCATATACTCTTTGACTTGTGATACTGCTACTGGAGTACATCCCAAAGAGATCAAAGAAAGAGGAAAAGGGTCTATGTGTACAAAAATATTTATAGCAGCTCTTTTTGGTTGCAAAGAATTGGCAACTGAGGTGATGCCCATCAATTAGTGAATGGTTGAGCAAGTTATAGTTTATGAATATGACAGAATACTATTGTGCTGAAAGAAATGATGAAGGGGAAGATTTCAGAAAAACCTGGGAAGATTTAGAAGAACTGATGCTAAGTGAAGTGAGTAGAATCAGGAGAACAATTTATACAATAATAGCAATATTGTAAAGATGATCAACTTTGAAAGACTAGTAACTCTAATCAACACAATCACCAAGGATAATTCCAAAGGACTCCCAATGAAACATGCTATCCACCATGCTATCTAGACAGAGAGCTAATGGAGCAAGAGTGCAGACTGAAGCATATTTTCCTCTTTTTTCTTTTATTTTTTTTGGGGGGGGGAGAAACATGGTTAATATGGAAATTTTGTTTTCAATGACTATACTGTACATATTTGTAAAGGATTTTGTTTTTCTTGCCTTCTTAATGAAGGCAAGGAGAAGAGGAGGAAGAGAGTTTTAAAAACTGAAAATAATATTTGCTTAATTTTTTAAAAATCTCAAACAAAAAAGAAAAACTATCCACAGCTAACCTGGCTCCCATAGTGTTGGAGGCAGGAGGGGTGGGGAGTGAGGGAGATAGAGAAAAGGAGTTCTTTGTAAATTGTTTTGCAACAGAGAAGAGATCTTCCTTGCTCCTACCTGGGGGCTCAGGGATGCTGGAAACACTTATGAGTTACTACTTAGAAAGTCACTTCATCTTCTAAAACCACCTGTTCAAATCAGAAACTGAATTATTATTATAATAGCTTTAGAGACCTGGATTCATTAACTTATTCCCACTTTCTTGTGAATGGAAAGATGAGGAAGTGGGGATAAGGGAGGAAGAGAAAAAGGAGATAAGGCCTGGAAAGGCAATAGGAACTAGGATGTAGGGAAAGAGTAAGAGTAGAGATAGGGGGTGGAAAATGAAGTCTAGTCTAGTTTATTTGGTATCCCCAGTGGCCTATTTAAATTTTATACACAGAGAAGATGATCAATAACTCTTTATAGGACAAATGCAACAATAAACTTGGCTACTTTTTCAGTTGGTTCCATCTTCCCAAAGGTCCAGTAAATGAACTATTAATCTGTCCTCAAAAAGGCAGATCCACCAACCCCTTACCCTCTGTTCCAAATCTGCAACTGCTAGCAGCTCAGAATACAAAAATAACTGATTTCCTTCCATGCTTACTGAGGACTATCAGTTAGCCTTAGTTATCACTGTCCTTGGCCTCTTGCTAAGGTAGTCCTTTGCTCCCATAGAGACACAGAGTAGTATCTCCCAAACTCTAAACCCAAGATCTATAAATCTAAAAAAAAAAAAAAAAAAAAAAAGGATGAAATCTGCCTATTAAGGCTCATGGTCCCAAGAAACAGGACACAAACTTTTAGAGGGTATAGGTCCTAAAAAGAAAAGTGAACCTCCAGAAGAGTCAGGAAGCGAGGGATTTCTCAGCCACACTATGAAATCATTTGTAATTCATAGAGCCACAGAATGTTAGAACTAGACAAGACCTTAGCTCATTTTACAGGAGAAGAAACTAAGACCCAGAGGGGAAGCAACTTACCCAAGGAGAACCTTGCATTTACTGACATAACGTACATTTTTTTCAAGACCTACATAGAATTTCAAGACCCTACATAGTAGGGTACCACTATGCACATATATTCACAAAGATGCATGCCCTCCAATTCCCTCTTATGCGTTAAATAACAGAATTTCATTGCTCGACCTTGTCCCTTTGCTTTCTGCCCCCACCCCTCCTCTCTCTTTTTCTCCCTCCTCTTCTCTTCTCTTCCTTCCTCTTTCAAAAATGGAACAGAGACTATATGAAACATTTGCTTTGTACTAAAAATGACATAGAAAGACTTTGCAAGCAATCGGAAGAAATGGTGGGAAAGGTAGGTCATGTTTCAGGCCTGCCTACTTTGACAAGGGCTGCATTCACACACATACCACAATCCATCTTTCCCCACTAAGAAGATTTTTGTTTTCCACTCAGAGAAAAAAAGCTTAACAAGGAAAGAGGGTACAAAATCAATTCATAACAGGATCTAGTCACCAAATCAGCTGAAGAATCCAATCAAGTTGGCCATGATCATCCTAGTGCATCCCTCTTCACAAAGCAGGGAGACCAAATGACTTTTTAGCATCCAGCTTCTGCAGAACTTTCTTGAAATGTATCCTCAGATCTCAGGCCCACCCCTGCCCCAGAAAGAGAAGGAGGCACTCACTCAGATTAAATAAAAGAAGGCTACCTCTTACTACTTTCCCAGAGGAGGAAGAAGTGTACTACCTCAGCCTGGTATAATGCCCCTGTGTGCTTCATCATGACAACCCAACAATGAGAGGTTTCCCTCTTCACAGAGAGGCAACCTGCTATGTCTAGCACAAAGTAGATATCAGCTAAGATAGTCAGGAATATCGTTGTTCAAATTCCACTTCAGATACCTAATCTAAACATTTCATTTCACTTCTCTAAACCTCAGTTTTCTCATCTATAAAATGGGGATAGCAGAATCTGAAGTACCTACCTCACAGGGTAATTGTAGGGTTCAAATGAAGTAGTGTATATAAAATACCTTGTCAACTTGAATGTGCTACATAAATATCAACTATTATCATAATTTCTCATAATTATGCAGGGAAGTAGGTAGCAGAATGGATTGTTCTTATTTTACAACTGCGGAAACTAATTTCAGAGAAATAAAGTACATTACCTATAGTCACACAGCTAACAAGTGTTGGAGCTGGGCCCATCTTCTGACTTCCAAGTCTAGGGTCCTTTAGCTGAAAAAACTGAAACAAAACACAGGTAGAGAACTTCCCCAAAGGCAAACCCCAAATGCCTGGGAATAAAATCTGAGTCACTAACCTCAATAATCATATAAGAGCTGAAAAGAAACTTAAGATAATCTTGTCCAAATTCCTTTATTTTATAGGCAAAGATTGTGACCTTCTTGAGGGCAGGGACTATTTTTACCCTTTTGGGGGCAGCTAGTAGATGAAGCACAGTATATAGAGTGCTGGGCCCGGAGTCAGGAAGACCTGAATTCAAACCCTGTTTGCCTCACTTTCCTCATTGGTAAAATGAGCTGGAGAAGGAAATGGCAAACCATTCCAGCATTGTTGCCAAGAATACCCCAAATGTGGTCATGAAGAATCAAAGATTCAGAGATGATTGCAACAACTGAACAACAATATCTGGATACAGTGCCTAGCATAGTGCCTGGTACACAGTGGGTGCTAGCTAAATGTTAGTTATTGTATTGTTACATCATATCATATTGTATTATATACTTGTTGACTTGACAACAAGTTAAAGACAGAACTAAGTCTAGAAATAAATGACTGACTCCTGAGCCAGGGCTCCTGTTTTTATACCACAAGGCTTTAATCTCTTCATCCATAAATTGAGGAAGATGGATCAGATGGCCTGCAGGATCCCTTATGACTCTAAAATCATAAAATCATAAAATCCTATCTTACCCGAGAACTCATCTCATTTCCCACCCCCACCCCCCATAAGACCCACCTCCCTTTTGGAGCCAATCTCCAAGGAGCAGGTGTTTGGTCCAGGTTTCCCCAGGTATGACAGAGATTCCAAAGAGGAATCTCTTTGAGGAGTTAGAAGGTCTTTTTCACTAATCAAACATCTAACTTACAGACATTTGTAGCAGAACCCAAGACTGAGTGGAGCCAAAGCACCTCCCTATCCCTACCTATCCTCTCCATTTCACCATCTGTCTTGACCAGAGTTGCATAGTTGGCATGGGAAGAGAACCATTCTCTTTCATGCCCCTTTCCTCCACACCCTGGATATAAAAAGGGGATTGTTGTTGTTCAGTCCTGTCTGATTCTTCATGATGCCATTTCCTTCTCTAGCTCATTTTACAGATGAGGAAACTGAGGCAAACAGAGTTAAGTGATTTGCCCAGAGTCACACAATGATTAAGTGTCTGAGGCCAGATTGGAACTCAGGTCTTCCTGACTCCAGTCCTGACCCACACTATCTACTGCACCCCCAACTGTCTCATAAAATGGATACCTGACTCATAATCTTCATCTCCTCATTCAATCTCATCATTTTTTTAGTGGTGAAGAGAAGAGAGCCCCAGGATTTCTAGAGACCAGGGTTCAAATCTTCAACACTTACTAGCTATGTAAACCTGAATGGGCTCAGAGCCTCAGCTTCTTCTGGGGATATAATAATACTTGCATTCCCCACCTCTTAAGGCTATTTTGGAAAAAAAAATACTGCTTTGGAAACCTTAAGGCACTATAGAAATGAGTTGCTATGCTCATTATAATTATTATTTATTTGTATCCATGCCAGAAACCTGAGGCAGTGAGGTATGTAGAAACAGCACTGGGTCCAGAGTCATTCCTGCCCTGCCCTTCTTTCTCTTAGGGCCTCAGCTGCCTCCTCTGTAAAATCAGGCAGCTGGACTCAAAGATCTCTAGTGTCCCTTCCATTCCCACCATTCTGTAGTCTAAGGTTTCTTCCTGCTCTGAAATTCTATGTTCTAAGTTTCCTACTTGTTCTGATTTTTCTGTATTCTAACTCTATTCCAGCCAGAATATTCTTTGTTTCTAATTTATGATTTTGTTTAGGGTTAGGGCCATCCCTACTAGTAGCTATTAGTCTGGGGCATAGGGTGTTGGCCTTGGGATCAGGGCCTTATCTTCCCTGAGGCAGGAACCTTTCTCTCAGGGTTTTGTAAACCCCAGAGTACTGAGAAGTTGATAACTATAATGGAAGGATTGTCAGGGTCCAAATGGGAGAAGTTACTGAGTTATTCTGATTTACAACCAAGACTGAAAATGAGAATTGGGTGGATAAAATTCCAAAGATCCCAGGCTCTCTTCCCTCCTAACATCTAATCATAGAATTCCCTAGCTGGAAGGAACCTTAGATCTAAAGGCCTTTCAGAAGCCTGCAACCTTCTCGTGGCTGGATAGGAAGAAGAGTTGGAGTTAAATACCCATCCTGCTACTTTGTAGAGAAAGACCAAAGAAACTGGGAGAGCATTGTAGTGTTCTAGAAAGAGTACTGAACTAGGGAGTCAGGAAATGGGAAACAATTCTCTTTTACCTTCCTTTGTGTCCTCAGCACTTAGCACAAGCACCTGGTACATAGCAGGTACTTAAGAAATATTTATTGACTAACTCACTCTTCTTAGCTTAGAGGAATGATTTATTGTACTCCTATTTTATTCCAATCAGTATTATTTAGTTTAGTGTGATTCCATGGGAGAATGATTATTAGTGATAGGCTTATCTATTAACATATTAGTCACTCTAGTCAAATAATATTAATATATAAGAATTACATATATTAATATATATTTTACATATACTTAGGGATAATTAGATAGGATAGAGTCTTTCTTATAAAAGGTCTCAAACTGTAAATAACAAGCTATAAGTTCACTGTTCAATAACCTGTTATAAAAGTTCCGGGGTTCACTTGCCTAACCACAAGAATGCTGACTAGGGGACCTCCACCCTCTTTTGCTTAATGCCATGACCATGCCCAGGGAGGGTGAGATGTCTTGATGTGATATGGAAAAGTCCCCCAATTTATTTTTGCACCTCCTAACCACCTTTCTTGCCCAACATGAAGAGGGGCCCATCTTACGACTACTTAGTCATCAGAGATGACCTCTGCCTTGTCCATCCTGTAACCACCCATGCTGATGTATCATCTCTGGCCCTCCTGGAGGGTAGGCATCAGGTCTATCAACCAATGAGATTCTGTATCTTCTGTGTGTCTGGGCATCAAGCCCTATAAAAGAAGAGCCCTGGGAACATGAGGTCTACTTCATTAGAGGTTATGGACCCCTTAATGAAGTGCTATTGGCTCTTGGCTCTACCTCAGTTTCTTTTATTGTAGACTAGACAATTTTGGCCCCATGCTGGGCTCCTCATGGTTCTATTGCTAACCTATAGTGGTAATCTTGGGCCATTCCCTTTCCTTTTACTCTGCCTCAGGTTCCTTTCTCTGTCAAATGATCTTCAGGTCCTTTTTTTTTTTCCTCTTCAAGTCTTTTATACCACTAAATTCAAGTAGCAAGGAGACTTGGGTTTAAATCCCAGCTTCCACTTTCTTGTACTATGACTTTGGGCAAGCTTCTTCCTCCTCTGTAACATAAGAGGCTCAGACTAGATGTTCCCTAAGGTCTCTCCTACTTCTTAATTCTACGGTCCTGTAAAGGATGGTTGAAGGCACTTAACTTCAACATAAACACCAGAGCCCAAGGCTCATATCTAGGCCTTGAAATTCTCTCGTACACACACAGACCTTTTTGTTTGGGAGCAAAACAAACACCTCCAGACATCCCCCCACCCACCTACCCCTGGCAATGCAATTTTGGATTACATGGAGATCACTAGAGAGACTGGGAGGCAGCAGACCTGTGGCTGGCCTGTCTTGAAGACATTTCCATTTAATCCACAGGTCCTAGGGTCACCTGACTGGCATGTCACAGGCAGGAGCCCACACATGATGGAAACCAGAATGTATCCATAGCATCCACAAAGCTTTCTGTAGCACCAGAACTTAGGGTAGGAACCCTATACCAGGGGTGGTGAACCTGCTCCCTCAAGGTCACATATAGCCCTATAGGTCCTCAAGTGTGGCCCTTTGACTGAATCCAAACTTCACAGAACAAATCTCTTTAATAAAAAGATCTTTAAAACTCAGTCAAAAGGCTGCACCCAAGGACTTAGAAGATTGGCCTTGAAGCTGCAGGTTCCCCACCCCTGCCCTATACTATACTTTACTTCAAATGTGTCCTTAAAATGCTTTCAGCTGATGGAACAATAACTACTCAGCTCAACACTCTCTAAGTATGCACTGTGTGCTCAGGAATATATAAACATTAAACTAGCATCCATCAAGCATGAGGCACTGCCTAAATACTGGAGATTGGAAAGGCAAAAACAAAACAATCCCTGCAGGGGGGTATGGGGGAGGGGAGATACAATATGTATACAATTCAATCAACCATTTAGTAAGCTCCTACTAAGTGTCATCAGAGTACTAAGGATTCCAAGCAACCTTGGAGGGGAATGAACAAACAGCTGGGAGTTGGGGGAAAATGGAGGGAGAAGACCAGAAAAAGCTTTGTGAAATAAGTCAATACAAAGTGTGTGTGGGTATATATACATCACACACAAAGTCACTTTGAAGATGTAGAAAGCACTAGCAACATGTAGAATAGATTCCATGACTTCAAAGAGCTTACTTAGAAGTCTAGCTTGAGAGGCAGCTTATTAGAGTAGATCTGGAGTCAAAAGACCTGGGGTTACATCCCAAGTCTACCTCTTACTAACTATATGATGTTGATGGAGCAATTTCACATTTCTGAGCTTTAGTTTCCTCTTCTGAAAAAAAAAAAAAGGGAGGGAGTGTTGCCTAAATTATCTGGAAGACACCTTCCTTCTCTGATATTTTATGTTCTGTGATCTTCTGCTAATTGGGGCAAAAGGGCAAGGATAAACACACAGGAAATAATTGAAGAATAATATGTCAGTATATAATTATGAAACCACTTAATAATATAAGGGAAAATATAATTATGAAGCATTAAATTATGTGGTACAAGCTGAGTTACAGGATTTCAGGAAAGGGACATCATTGAAGGCTGGAGTACTCAAAGGGAAGTAGACTTGAGATAGTCTCCAGATCTTTTAAATTTATAGCAAAAAGAGCAAAGGGATTCTTTCAGAAATTCCTAGACCTGGAGTCAAAAGATTTGAGTTCAAATCCCAGCTCTGCCACTTGCTTGCTAACTGAACTTCAGCAAGTAATATTCCTTCTCTAAGGTTCTACCTGCCCACCTATAAAAGAGAGGATTGAACTTACTTCAAGACCCTTTGACCTAGCAATACCACTGCTAGGGCTGTATCCCAAAGAGATCATAAAAATGGGAAAAGGGCCCACATGTACAAAAATATTTATAGCAGTTCTTTTTGTGGTGGCAAAGAATTGGAAATTGGGGGGGTGCCTATCAATTAGGGAATGACTGAACAAGTTGTGGTATATGAATGTAATGGAATACTATTGTGCTATAAGAAATGATGAGCATGTAGACATCAAAAAAAAAAAACTGGAAAGACTTACATGAACTGATACAGAGTAAATGAGCAAAACCAGGAGAACATTGTACATAGTAACAGCCACATTATGGGATGACTGACTTTGATAGACTTGGCTCTTCACAACAATGTAAAAATCTAAGACAACTCCAAAAGACTCACAATGGAAATTGCTATCCACAGCCAGAGAAAGAAATATGAAGTCTGAATGCAGATGGAAGCATACTATTTGCTCCTCTTTTCCTTTGTTGTTTTGTTTTATTGCTTCATTCTCATGGTTCCTCCCATTAGTTTTAATTGTTCTTTACATCATGACTAATGGGAAAATATGCTCAACATAAATATATATGTAGAGCCTATATCAGATTGTACACCATATTGGAGGGGATAAGTGGGAGAGAGAGAAAATTTAAAACTCAAAATCTCATGGAAGTGAATGTTGAAAACTAAAAATTAATTAATTAATTATTAAAAAAAAAAAAACAACCAAAAACAAGAAGAAAAAGAAGAAGCACTTAAGGGGTCTTGAGTGGAAAAAGTTTAAGAAGCCCTGCTTTAGGGGAAATTTAAACTTAACAATGGATAGCATTCTCTCTCCCTTTTTCACCTGTAAAAAAAAAAGGTTAAAAGAAGGGGTTGAAGTTTTGAGATCAACAGATCTTTTTTAAAACATATTTTTATTGATGTCTTTAGTTTTTACATCACCTAGATCCTGCATCTTTTTCCTACCCCCTCTCAGAGAGCCATCCTGTATAATAGAGGAAATTTTTTTAAAAGTAAAAGAAAAGGAGGGAAAAAAAGAAAAAATTCAGCAAAATTGATCAACACATCTAAAAAATCTGATATATGCAATCTTCCACACCCACAGAACCACACCACCCCTGCAAAGGAATGGGGAGAGGTATCTTCTCATATCTCTTCTTTGTGGTCAAGCTTGTTTTGGTAATTTTACAACATTTAATCTTGATTCTTTTGTGGACGTTGTTCTTTCTATTTACTTTGTTGTAGTCATTATATATATATATACATATTGTTTTCTTGGCTCTGCTTACTTCACTTTTCATCAGTTCATGTCCATCTTTTTATTCATCTGTATTTATAATGTTCTTCCTTTCTTTTAGTAGCACAGGAATATTCCATTATGTTCATCAATCACAATTTGTTTAACAATTATCCAGTAAAAGGTTATCTACTTTTTACCCCCAGTTCCTTAGTACAAAAACAAACAAACAAAATAAAAGCACTGCTATAAATATTTTGATGTGTATGTAAACTTTCTTTTTTTACCAGTGACATCCTTGGAATTATAATGCCTAGTGGTGAAATCTCTCCTGTCAAAGTACATGGATATTTTAGCTACTTTATTTATATAATTACAAATTGTTTTCCAGAATGACTATACTAATTCACAGCTCCACCAGCAATGTATTAGTGTGCCTATCTTTCCATAGTCCCTCCAACATTGATCATTACCATCTTTTGCCAGCTTTGCCAATCTACTGGGTATGAGGTAAAACCTCAGGGCTGTTTTGATTTGCATTTCTCATATTATTCATGATTTGGAACACTCTTTCATATAGGAGTCTAGGACTCTTAATTTGGATAGTTTTGGTCATGGCTAAGGAATTATTCCTGAGACAATTCTGAATGGGTTTTGAAGTAACAGTCATACCACCCCACCCAAGTTGGAAGAGACTTTAGAAATTATTTAGTAAGACCTCCCTCTTTTTGTTTTTAGAGGAAGAAGAGGAGTTCTTTATTTAATTCCCATTCAGTTCTAATTAATCTTGGTTCTGAGCTTGCTATGTGACCTTCAGCAGGTCACCTCACCTTTCTATGCCTTAGTTGAAATAAGGGGGTCGGGCTAGATGTTCTCTAAGCTCCTTTCCAGCTCCAGCTCTATGATACTATAAATGAATGTGATAAAGGAAAAGGTGAGATCTACAAGTTCCAAATATGACAAACTCCCTCAGGGGCAGTCAACCTAAAGTATAAAGCATAGTCATGATTTGCAGACTTAGGCCCTAGGGAAAGCAGCATGAAATGTTGCCTCAAATCAACCTTTGTCATGAATGATGTTTTTAAAAATTGCAATAAATAATTAAGACATATTTAATTTAGCTGAGCTAGAGGGGCAACTAGTTACTCCAGTAGCTTTCAGATGCCCTGAATCTGGTAACTTCTTGTTTTTATTCATACTAATTAGGTGCTAAATCCAGTTGCTAATTTTTGTACTCAATAAATTTTGGCGCCCTGGGGAAAATTTTCAGTTACCTGAGCCCTAGTTCCGGTTCCAATAGAAAGAGTATTGGATTGGAGATGGGGAGACCTGCATTTGAATACTAAATCTGCAACTTGCCACATGAATTCCCTGGGGCACATCATCTTCCCTTGTCTGTGCCTTCATCCTCCTTTATTAAATGAAGAGGTGATACTAGTTCTATCATTCTGTATTCTTCATTATAAGACCATTCCCAGTGAGCTCTGGCATTCTAAGAATCTAAGGATGGTGATCTAAGAATTCTCCCAATTTGTACCCTATGCTCTAAATCTCCCTCTAGCTCTGCCATACTCAGCGAGATCTTGCCTAGCTGCGTAGCTCTATTTTTCTATCTAGGTCAAGTTTCCTACTTTTTTTTGAGTGGAATGGACCTCTTGGGCAGAATGTTGAATGAAACCTAAGGTCCCTTTCTCAGAATAATGTTTTTAAATGCATAAAATAAAATGCATAGAATAAAAAGAAAAAAAGCAATTATACTGAAATAAGTTTTATATATATATATATATATATATATATATATATACATATTTAAAGCTCAATCACCCCAGATTAAGTGAGAACTCCTGATTTAGAGGTGAGATCAGGAAAGAGAGGATATCAGTCAATGAAAGTGCAGAAGAAAGAATTCCTATACTTCAATATGGATGAGATAAACTAGGAAGCCTCCCTTTCTAGTAGTAAACCAACCTACCTAGAGATCTAAGAGATAGGTAGCAGATGGGATTAAAATGTCTTCCAGATAGAGTCTAGAACCAGTCATCTGCATTTAAAGTAATCAGTGAATATAATCTGAAATTTTGTGATTAGAAAGTCTATTTGAAATTAAGGGGAAGACATAGTAATGACCTTGGCAGAAGTTTAAAAAAGAAAAAAAGGCAGATCTTAGGAGGAAGGATTTGTCAGTATATCTCCTATACTATTTAACCTGAGTCCAGCCTATTTGACAATATCTGATCTGTTTGGCAGGTATGGCAATTGACTATGAATTGATGTGATTCCATTTTTAGCTAATCGATCGAAACTTACCCATCCAAATAATTGTAGTCCTCTTCAGAACTTTTCTGTTGGGGGTGGAGGTATGATGGTGTAATCAGTTACAATTAGGCTACCACTTCTCATAACAAATTTGGACTCTTAAATAAGAAACATGGAATGTTAGAGCCAGGAGAAATCTTAGAATACAGGATTTTAGATCTGGGATAGACCTTTCAGAACATAGAACATTAGAACTGGAAGATTCTTTAGAACGAAGAAAGGGACCACATTTCAAGCAGATTAAAAATTCAGGAAAGGTTAAAAGTTGGATGGCAAAGGGAAACAAAATTTTTCTATGAGGCCTAGTGAAGGAACTGGGAATATTTGATCTGGAGAAAAGAAAACAAGATTTGGGATAGTTAGCTATCTTCAAGTATTTGAAGGGCTATCTGTAGAATATGAATTAGACTTGTCCTGACTGACCCTAAAGGGCAAAACTAGGAGCTATGGGTAGAAGTTATAAAAAGGCAGATTTAGGCTTGGTATAACTAAAAATTTCTACACAATCTGAGGAATTTAAAAGAAGAATGGCCTATAGTTGGGAGGTAGTGGGTTTTTCCTCATTTAGGTCTTCCTATACAGGATGGATAGCCACTTATCAGGCTTGTCTTAGAGGGGATTATTTTTTTTTTTAATAGTATTTTGTTTTTTCCAATTACATGTAAACACAATTTTAAACATTCATTTTTTTAAATTTTGATTTCAAAATTTTTCTTTCCCTCTCTTCCCTCCCTGCTTCCTAAAATGGTAAGCAATTTGATATAGGTTTTATATGTACAATCATGCAAAACATATTTGCATATTGTGAAAGAAGAAACAGAACAAAAGGAAAAAAAAACACAAAAAAAAGGAAAGAAAGTGAAAATAGTATGCTTAGATCTACATTCAGACTCCACCAGTTCTTTCTCTGGATGTGGATAGCATTTTCCATTAGAGGAGATTCTTAATCAAGGGCAGTTGGGGCTAACTGGCCTCTGAGATTCCTTCAATTCTGAGATCCTGCGATTTGGATCCGGAAAGGACCTTAGAACAATAGAACGTTATCTCTAGAAGGAACCTTGATTAGAACACCGAAGTCACTTTGGAATGTTAAGGCTAGAGTGGGCTCTGAGACCATACAAATCAAGGCTGGAAGGGACTTTATAGCAGAGTGTCAAAGCTGGAAGGAAGATGATGACTTAAAGTACAGAGGAAGACATTTTGAGCATAACATTAAGAACCTGCAGAATATTCTTTTGAATGGCAGTCATTAAGGGAGGCAGATCCAGCTCTATTGAAGATTGATTTGGTTTTGAATAATAAGTAAAAACCTCCAACACATGCGCTTGACATTTTATTCTGGTTTGGGACTAATTTTAAAGTTTTATGATTAGACAATTTATTATAAACTGAATGTTAAACAGCAATATACTTAACTAAGCTTGCTTGATAACGATTTTCATTTCGATCAATTCTTTCTGATGCATGAAATATTATAACTTTTCAGGTATATTATGACTTTTCAGATAGTATAACTTTTCTGTCTTCATCAGTATTCTTTGTCCAATCAGTCTCAATAACTTTTCCTCTACTTGATCTTGTTACTGTGTTCTCTGGTCTGTTCCTTGTGCTC
Source organism: Vombatus ursinus (assembly GCF_900497805.2). Lineage (NCBI taxonomy): Eukaryota > Metazoa > Chordata > Mammalia > Diprotodontia > Vombatidae > Vombatus > Vombatus ursinus. The sequence goes on from NW_020954564.1 coordinate 31,788,064, forward strand.
TCTCTACTTTGCATTATTGCATAAAGTTCCTTTCAGGTTTCTTTAACCTCACATTTATTCATTTTAATTGCATTGCAATATTCCATTAGGTTAATGTGCCACACTTCATTTTGTCTTATTCTTGGACATTTAGTTTGCATCCAATTGTGTTTTCAGTTACAATTAACGCTGCCTTGCAAACCTTTGAATAGATAACTCTTTTTTTTGTTGTTTTGACTAGAACTTCCAGGGTATATTTCAAACAGTGGGATTATTAGATCAAAGGGGATGATTCTATTTGTAACTGACTGAATAGTGTCAGACAGCTTTCCAAAAAGATTCTACAAATTTGCAAAGATTACAGGATTCTCTACAACCTCATCAACATTCAATTTTCTTGCTTTTGGTTCTTTTTCTTTCTTTTGACAATTTTTTTTGGACAATTTACCATCTGAAAGCATTTTCATGTACGTTGTCTTATTTGTTACTCACTATATGCCTGTGAAAAATAGTATAATCCTCTATAAATGGATGAAAAAACTAAGCTTTAGTGATATGAACTGCCTAAAGTCACAGAGATGTTCCTTTTGACTCCAAGTACAAGGTTATTTCTACTTTACCAAGTGGTTTCTTCTCTTTCACATTCCACTCCTTTGAAATTAATTCAACAAATATTTCTTAAAATGTCTACTCTATGTAAATAATCGGGTCAAATACTAAGGATGTGATTAAGTAAAATACTATCCCTTCCCTCCAAGCTGTTTACAATCCAGATGGCATATTTAATCATTATAATAATTTTGCTCACATTCACTTATAATAGAACTTCAAGGTTTATACGTGGCTTTTCGAAAGTTCTCTCATTTGGCATTCACCATAGGCCTCTAAAGTAGGCATACAGATATTACACCATTTTTGCAATGAGCAAGTCAGGGCTCAGAAACAGAAAGTGACCATCCAAGTAACATAAGGTAGTCAATTTTATCTTTCTTTCTTTTCTTCTCTCTCTTTTTTTTTTTTGGTAGTAAATTTTTGAACAGAGAGATTCATAGATATTATAGACTTGAAATTAGAAGGAATCTTCGAGGTCATTTACTCCATCACCACCCCCTCCCCATTATACAGAGGAGAAAATCAAAGCCCAGAAAAATTAAAATGAGTTGTTTCAGATCACAGAGCTTGGAAGTTGCAGTCAGGATTTAAATACAAATCCTCTAACTCTAAATCCCACACTTTTACCATTGTACCACAGGTCCTGACACTCTTTTCACTATCCCATAGGTCCTTTACACATACACAACTAACTATAATACAGACTACATAGAAGACAGATGGAATCTTCCTTGTACACACAGTTTTTTAGTGATAAGATATTTGAGAACAGAGTGAATGGTCCAAATCTTGACCCATTTTGGGTGTAGATAGTATAGGCAAATTGCTTCCAGAAAGCTTGTACCAAATTGCATGGCCACCAGCAATGTAGGACAGGTCTTGTTTGGGGTAATTTCAAAATCTGTTGATCATATCAACCAAAGCAGGATGTGGGTAAACCCTGGCTGAAGACTAGGCTTTTCAAACATCCATCAATTTGCATTACAGACATTATAATCATTCATTTTTCTACCTATTCAAGTTATAATCACCTTAATGAAGGAAGTGGGGACCATGTGCATCTGAAAGGATTCAGTTAAGCAGATATTCAAGGTAATGGAATAGGAGGCCAGAATTTGAAAGAAACAAACTCATGCCCCAAATTGAGGAAGGCATACCTCCAGCAAAGAACATTTATGGTTTGGGAACTAAAGACCCTTCTTTTTTCTTTCTTTCTTCTTTTCTTTTTTTGCACTTATTCTTTTTCGAATAGCTTATGGTATCCTGACCTCAAAAAACATCTATCTAGTCCTAGAAACATAGAATATGAAACTTGGAAGATACAAAAATAACAAAAGTTGGCATTTTATAGTCTCTAATGGTCAAGAAAGACTTCTTAGGATTATAAATGTTAAAATGAAAGGACCTTGTTTTGGCCTTTCTTTGTATCCTCAGACCTTAGCCCAGTGCCTGGCACACAGTAAATGCTTAATAAATGCTTGTTGCCGTTTCTTAAAGCCTTCATTTTACAGAAAAGGAAATGGAGGCCCAGAGAGAAGGGACTTGTTCAATGTCATGTAAGTAATAAGTGGCAGGGCCAGGATTTGAATCCTGATACTCTGTGACTCTAAATTTACCTCATGGCATGAATGTCAGCTCCCTTAGCACAAGGATTATTTCCTTTTTTTGTCTTTAGACCCAAACTCCTAGTACTGAGCCTGGCATACAAAAGGCATTATGTTTACTGATTGATAGGCCCCAGAGTTGGGCTTTAAAGGAAGAGATTTTCCTTCAAGGCTTAGCTCAAGCCACAGCCAACATAAGACCTTTCCTCCTCCTATCCCTCCAGGAGACATTAAGCTCAGAGGGCAGGTACCATTTTGTTTTTATCTTTGTGTCCCCACCACCTAGCAGAGTACTTGGCTTATAGTAAGGGCTTAAGCAATACTTATGGAATTGAACAGATGGAGATTTAGTTTCTATGGAGAGGAGAGAAGACATAAGGAGAATTGGGATTAGGAAACAGCCCAATTTGATAGATCATAGGCCATGTGAAGGAGAGTACTACAAGATAAGGCTGGACAGTTAGCTTAGAGATAGGTTGAATGCCAGAGTCTTGAGATTATGCCTTATTACATAGGCTGTGAGTAGAAAGTCACCAGAAATTTTTGAGTAGAAGAGTGACATTGCCATAATCATAGTAATCATAGCAGTGGATTAGAAAGATAATCACAGGCAGCATTGTAATATAGGTAACATAGGCATTATTACCTCCATTTGACAGATGAGAAAACTGAAGCTCAGAGAGGTGATATGATTCCTCCATAGTCATGTAGCGAATCAATTGAGCTGAAATATAAATCTGTCTTTGAATTCTAGCCCAATGCTCTTTTTTAAAAAATTAAAAATTAAAACTTTTTTTTTTTTACTGATACCTTTTGTTTTCTTTATACCAGTTGCTTCCCATACACACTCTTCCCCATCGTAGGACTTGTAACAAAGAAAAATAGCTATGGAAAACTATCAGTGACAATATCTAACTGTATTGGACAAGAGTATGCAACATTCTGCCTCCATACTCTGCCATCTAACTAACTAGGTAAGTGTTTCAGGGACTCAGCTCCATTCCTTTTAAGCTCTTTTTCACAGATTCTTGACTTCCAGGTGCCCAATTGATATGTGGTGACTGGTATACTGTAGTGGGAGAGGAAGTATAAGATTAAAAATAGGTTGCTAGGTTGGGAGCCATGAAGACTTAGGTTCAAATCCTGCTCTAAGCCATGATGCTTGGCAATCTCTCTGGGTGTCATAGGATCATAGATTGAGAGATAGGAGGGACTTTAGAGGTTATCTATTCCAAGTCTCTTATTTTACAGATGATCTCAGATACTGAGGCCCCAAAAGATGAAGTCTCCTGGCTTTCTCCAAGACCCAGTTCAAATCCCAGTTTCTGCAGAAGGTCTTTCCAGGTTCCTCCACTCACCGGCTCCACCCCAAGTCTCTTCCCTCTGAAATTATAGTTCATTTACACTACACACATTTAGTATACACATAAGTATTTGCACATTGTCTCAACCATTAGCGTGCAAGTTCCTCTGGAGCAGGGATGATGTTTTTGCCTTTCTTTGTGTCTACCCAATCTATGTGTCAGCCACTGTGCTAAGAGCTAGGAATTCAAATCCAAGGATACAAAATAGTCACTGGTAAATGCTTGATAGGGGCAGCTAGGTGGCACAGTAGACAGAGTGCCAGACTTGGAGTCATAAAGATTCATCTTCAGTTCAAATATGGCCTCAGACACTTCCTAGCTGTGTGACCTTGGGCAAGTCCCTTAACCCTGTCTGCCTCAGTTTCCTCATCAGTAAAATGAGCTGGAGAAGGAAATGGCAAACCACTCTAGTGTCTCTGTTAAGAAAACCCCAAATGGGGTCACAAAGAGTCAGACATCACTGAAAGGACTCAACAATAGCAACAACAACAACAACAATGTGTTCAATACATGATTGTTAGCTGACTGCCTGAGGTCACAGAGATAGTAAATAGCAGAGGAAGGATTCAAACCCAGGTCCTCTGTCTTCTCTGATTCCAAAGCTCTTTCTACTGCACCACATTGCCTCCATTGCTTCAATTTCCTTATTTATCAAATGAGGTTAATATTATGTTAAATTGCCTTTACATGATCATAATCTTATCTTTCTATCTCTCCCTATTCCTTGCTGCTGTTGTATCTACTTTGAGATAATATTTGTAAAGGCTTAGCACAATGCCTGGCACTTGGTAGGCACTTAATAAATGCTTGTTACTTCACTCTTTGTTCCTCAATTTTACCCCAGTCCATCACACAATTCCACACTATTCTCTAATCTCCCACTCTTCTTATACAACCTTAGAGATCCCTTGTTATAGACTCATAGATTCTCTGAATTGAAATGGACCTCAGAAATCACCTAGTCCATCCTGAAGCATTAAACTCCTCTCCAGCTTCTTCCAAATTCTACCTCTTGAAGACCTCTAGAGATAGGGAACTCATGACCTAAGGAGGAAACTCTTTTTTTCCTTCCTGATAGCACCAATTGTTAAGGTTTTTCCACATTGAAATCTGTGTTAATTAGCTAAAATTATCTTAGCCACTACCCAATGTAGAAACATTGAAGTCCTAGAAATGATCAACTTTTAGCTTCTAATCTAAAGGTAAAAATCTCATCTTCTTTTATCAGTTTCTATCAATTGATATCAGCAGAGAATAAGAAATTATAGAATGTCAGAGCCAGAAGGATCTTAGATAATAGTAATTAGCTCATTTAAAGTTTGTAAAGCTCTTTACCTATGCTACTTCATTTGATCGTCACAACAACCTTGGGAAATAGGTGTTATTATTATCCCCATTTTACGATGAGGAAACTAAGGTAAATGGAGGTTAAGTAACTTGCCCTGGGTGATACAGCTGGTATAAATGTCTGAGCCAGGATTTGAATTCAAGCTTTCCTGAGACCCTCTAATCTACTCTTTCTTTCTTTTTATACATGTAGAAAACTGAGGTTTACAGAAGGGAAATGGCTTGTCCAGTGTCATAGATTTATGACAAGGATCTTCTTAGCTTTGCAGTTTTCTGTCTCTTTCACTTTACCCTATTCTAACATTTTAATTCAGTAAAAATGTAAAAAGCACTTTTGATGAGGGGAATGGAGGACTAGGGGAAAAAATGCAAGAAGGAAGACCTGGGTAGGAGTGCTGGGTATGCTGCCTATAGTTGTGTGACCTTGGGGAAGTCATTTACCTCTTCATCTTTGAAACAGGAATAATAATACCACTATTACCTGTCTCACCTGTGCATAGAGGAAAAAAAGGGTTTTGTTAACTATCAAGTACCACAGGTAAATGATCTATAATTCTTACTCAGCACCAAGCCAGAAGACTAGGGAGAAATTACAATCTTATTTGGGAGGCATGAATAATGATAAAAAAAACTTCTATTTGTGTGCACTCAGTCACATTTATCAAGTACAAAGCCCTGCTTTCTTATTCATTCTATCACCTCACAAAAGCCCAGTGAAGGAGACTGGATGGGTATTATTAGCCCCATTTCACAGTTGAGGAAACTGAGGGCCAGAGAGGGGAAGCAACTTCCTCAAAGTAGTGCCACTAGACTCTAATCAATACAATGATCCAAGACAATGCCAAAGGCCTCATGATGAAAACTGTTATCTACCTCCAAAGAGAAAACTGATTGAATTCTGAGTGCAGATTGAAGCATACTTTTTTCACTTGGTTTTTCTGTTTTTTGTTTTTGCTTTTGTTTTTTTTTTGCAACATGGCCAATATGGAAATATGTTTTGCATGACTTCACTTGTGTAATTAATATCATATTGCTTGCCTTCTTAAGAGGTGAAGGAGGGGCTGGAAGGGGCAGGGAGAGAATTTGGAACTAAAAATGAGAAAAAAAAAGAATGTTAAAAATAAAGTATAATTTAAAAAAAAAAGGTAATGCAGCTAAACAGTTCACTGACCTTCATATTCAGTCTTCTTTCTTCTATACCTTTCTTCCTCTATCAAACAACCAGATAGAAATGGAGGAAAGAAAGGGATTAAATGCATAAATTGGTAGGACTCAGAAATCAGAAGAGAGAAAGATCATTGAGGATCAGAATGGTCTGAAAAATCTTTGCAAAAAAGGGTGGAATTCAAAGTGAGCTTTGAAGGACTGGTAGTATTAGGATTTGGTGTATGAATAAGAAAAATAGTAAAAATTACATACCTGTGACAGTTTCTTTTAATCTTTCTCTAGGAAATGAATCATAACTTATTTCCTTGAGTCATCCTTAGTCATTACCTGTGGCAAAATTGTAGTTTTCTTCTTGATAGAGATGGAATGACAAGTTATATTATACAACTTATAATTTATCTGAAACTCTGTTTTCTTGTCTATCAATCAATTAATAAACATTTATTAAGTACCTACTTATTCCAGGCACAGTGCTGAGAACTGGGGACACAAATACAAAAATGAAACATCCCTTCCTGTAAAAAGAAATATAATCTATTTACATTTTATAAAATGAGGGCATTGAGCCAGGCAATTATTAATAGCCCTTCAAGTTATGACATTCTGTGTTCTAAGGTCCCTTTAAAGTTGACATCTTATGTTCCAATGATCTATATTCTAACATTTTGTTAATGCTCTCAGGTCTGATGTTCTCTGCTCTAAGGTTCTTTCTCACACACTATAATTATATTATTCTCAGTAGTCAGGCAATAAGCATTTATTAAGCACCTGCTGTGTGCCAGACACTGGGTGAAGTGCTAAAGATACAAAGAAAAGCAAAAGAGAGTCCCTGCCCTCAATAAGCTCACTATCTAGTGAGGGAGACCACCTGAAAACAAATATATACAAACAAGAAAAATTCTGGATAACTGGGAGATAATCAATAGAGGAAAGGGACCAGAATTAAGAGGAATCAAGAAAGGCTTCTTTTAGAAGATGGGATTTTCGCTGGAATTTGAAGGAAGCCAGGGAAGTTAGGAAGCAGAGACAAGAAAGGAGTATTCCTAGTGTAACTAAAAAAGTACAAAACCTAAACAAAAACAAAGCAGCTTTCCATGTCCCCACATGACTCATTATAATTCTTGGAAAGAACAAAACTAGATTTCCAGGGAGAAAAACCACTCTTTGTTTTATGTGATCCAGAAAATGATGTTGACCTGCTACAATTCCCACCATCTAAAGAGTTTATTATATCTATTCAAGAGTAATTAAGGTCCTTGAGGTAAGTGATTAGAGTACAAGGATCACGCGACCCCATCTTTAGTTCCCCACAGTGAAGTAAAAGCCAGTAGTATCGGCTAGGCTGCTGTATCTTAGGAATTTGGGCACTCCAATGGATCTGGGGTGTCCATGTTGTGGACAATCCTTCAAAGATGCAAATCATAACACATCTATGCCCTCATCCAATGTGATTCTGGTAGATGTCCTCCTGAAAATCCTCCAAAAGGGGTTCACTCAACTGAAGAAATGAAGTTCGAGAATATGGCAAGAAGAAAAAAATTAATTTCTATTATATAATTGGATGGGAAAAGCCTCAAATACATAATTAGATACATTTCTCCAATAATCTTTAGAATTGACTTTGGCATAGTCTTATATAGGGGCAGGAAAATGGATAAGATTACCTTGCTATCTTCCCTAACAAACTGCTGACTCATACCTTGTACTTTTGATCCAAATTGGAGAGATTCTCACTAGATGGTGAGGTCTTCTAGACTTTCTTATTTGGGATCATACTAATTGCCTCAAACCCTGAACTACTGTAGACCTTCCAAATGAGGTGGAGAATCCTTTAAAGGGTGTCAAGTCAAATCCAAGTCAACAAGCATTTATTAAGCACCTACTAGGCGCCCGTGCTGTCACTGTGCTAGGGGATACAAAGAAAGGCAAAAGATAGACCCTGCTTTCAAGAAGTTCACAATGCAATGGGGGAAACTATGTGAATAGCTACGTACAAACAAACTCTATATAGGATAAGCTGGAGATAATCAACAGAGGGAAGACACTAAAATTGAGAGACTGGGAAAGGCTTCTTTCTCTTAGCTGAGACTTGATGGAAGGCAGAAAAGCCAGAAGGCAGAGATAAAGAAGGAGAGCATTCTGTGCACTTTGTGCAGTGAAAATGTACAAAGCAGAAAAATGGAACGTCTTACATGAGGAGCAGCAAGGAGGTCAGTGTCATTGGATTATAGGGTCTGTGGAAGAGAGTAAACTGTAAGAAGACTGGAAGGGCTCAGCTTGCAAAGGGCTTTGAAAACTAAACAGAGGAATTTAAATTTTATCCTGGAAGTAATAGAGAACCATTAGAGTCTGTTGGATAGAGATGTGACATGGTCAGACCTATGCTTTTTTAAAAAAATCTATTAGAGCAGAGAATGGACTGGATTTGGGGGCAGGTGGGAAAAGAGATGAGAGGCAGGGAGACCAGCTGAAAGGCTATTGCAAAAGTCCAGATGTGGCCTATATGGGACAAGACAGAGACAATAAGAACTGGTGGTAAGAGCTACAAATTAGCCTAACTTTTTAGATATCAATTTGGAATTATGCGAGAAAAGTGACTAAACTGTCTGTGTTCTTTGACCCAAAGATTCACTCTAAGAAGTCAAAGACAAGAACAATAGTCTAGTATGTAGAAAAATATTCATAGTGATTCTTTTTTGTGTTAACAAAGAACTAGAAACAAAGTGAGTACACATCATTTGGGGAATAATTGAAAAAGCTATGCTAAATGTATGTAAGGAAATGTTATTGTACAATAAGGAATGACAAATATGAGGAATTCAGGGAAACATAGCAAGATTTTCATGAATTGGTGCTCAGTGAAATAAGCAAATCAAAATGACAATATACTTAATGAAGAAGACAAGATAAATAAAAGATCACTAAGTTAAGTATAACTCTGTGGTGGTGGGCCTGAGTAACTAGGAAGATGTAGTGCAATCAACAGTAATAGAAAAGTTAATGAGAAACCAGTAAAGGTCCCAGAGAATAGATAATGAAATATATCTTCCTCCTCATGGCAGAGAGATGAGGGACTCCTAGACAGTCAGATAGTTAGTAGCATTTATTTATTAAGTGCCTACAATGTGCCAGGCACTGGAAGGGAAAGGAAAGATAACAAGTATTTATATAGCACCTGCTATGTGCTAGACACTGAGGTAGGTTCTGGGGACACAAAGAAGGGCAAAAGATAGTCCCTGGCCTCAGAGAGCTCACAGTCTAATGGGGGAATGGGGAAGACAACTACATATGAACAAGCTATAGGGGGAGAGAGAGAGAGAGAGAGAGAGAGAGAGAGAGAGAGAGAGAGAGAGTTCTTATTATTCAGTCATTTCAGTTGTGTCTGACTCCTTGTGAACTCATTTGAGGTTTTCTTGGCAAAGATAGTACAGTGGCTTGCCATTTCCTTCTCCAGCTCATTTTACAGATGGGGAACTGAGGCAGATAGGATTAAGTGACTTGCCCAGGGTCACACAGCTAAGTAAGTATCTGAGGTTGGATTTGAACTCAGGTCATTCTGACTCCAGACCCAGCCCTCTATCTACTGAGCCATTTAGCTCACTTAGCTTACACACACACACACACCCTGATATATATATCTCACATATATGATAAATTAGAGATAATCAGCAGAGGGAAGACACTAGTGTTAAGAGGAGTTGGGAGTTCCTATTGAAGGTGCGATTTCAGCTGGGATTTGAAGAAAGATTTAGACACAATGCTATATATACATTGTTAGATATAGTCATTGTATTGGATATTTTTACTTAATCATTACTCTGTCACAAAGGAGAGTTCAATCTAGGGGTTGGGAGATGGTTTTCCCTCTGTCAGAAATGACTGAGATGTAAAGACAAAATGTAGCAATAAAACATTTTTAATGAGTGTGACCTAATAAATTACACTATAAAAACCATCTGCTCACCAATACATCTATCTTTGGATGGAAACTGCATAGAACAATGAGCTAGACCTAGAATTGAATAGGAAGAAGAGAGTGGGCTGCATTGTATTTGGAAATTGTTCAACACTTCAGCATCCTCAAACTTTCCCTGAAAGAAAAACCAATACATTAAACACCAATATTCTCCCACTGATGTTATATGGATATGAATCATAACATACCACAGCTTCCAAGAATTCAAAATTGTGGTTACACAAAAGGCAATGGAGAGGGGCAGCTAGGTGGCACAGTGGATAGCGCACTGGCCCTGGAGTCAGAAGAACCTGAGTTCAAATGCGGCCTCAGACCAAACATTTGACACTTACTAGCTGTGTGACCCTGGGCAAGTCACTTAACCCCAACTGCCTAAAAATTAAAAAAAAAAAAGGCAATGGAGAGACACACAGTGGACTTCAATGGACTGCAACATTTTTATCTGTTGTACAAGAATAATGTCACCAAAGAAATATGTCACCAAAGAAATATATAACCAAAAAAGGGAGTGGACCAAATACACAGCAAAGGTGAGATCTAACAGATAGACAGCCTATATAATATGAAGAGACCTTAAGTAAAGTCCTCAGAGTGTTGAGTGGGCTCCATGGATTATTTGCAAACGGATATAGACAAGAGTAATAGCATGAAATGGGCAGACAGAATGCCAAGTCTGGAGTCAAGAAGACTTCTTTTCCTAAGTTCAAATCTGACCTCAGACACTTACTGGATGTGTGAGCCTAGGCAAATCACTTAAACCTGTTTGCCTCAGTTTCTTCATCTGTAAAATGAGCTGGAGAAGGAAATGGCAAACCATTCCAGTATCTTTGCCTAAGAAAACCTCAAATGGATTCACAAAGAGATGGACATGACTGAAATAAAGCTTGAAAAGAGGTTGGAGAGAGTATCCACATTGATAAGATTACAGATCCACTGAATGTGTTACCTTTCTCTACCAGATTGGTAAAGATGACAAATAATAAAAATCATAATTGCTGGAGAAACTGTGTTGTAAGCTAGGCATGCTAGTGTACTGTTTGTGGAGCTGTGAATTGGTCTGACCCTTCTGGAGAGTTATTTGGAGCAATGCCCCAAGAGTCACTGAACTGTGACTTTAACCTAGCAATACTATTGCTGGGCATGTACCACAAGGAGATCAAAGTCAGAGGGAAAGGATCCATATGTAGAAAAAAAATTATGGCAGTAATTTGTGGTGTTTGAAAGCTGGTTACAAAGTGGGTACCCATCGATTGAAAAATGGTTGAACAAATATGGCACAATGGATGTAATGGAATGTTATGGTGCCATAAGAAATGGCCAAGGGTGTAGACTGAGAGAAACCTGAGAACACTTTCATGAACTGATTGCAGATTGTGAGGGCTGAGTCAGAAAAGGAAGGGGGGCATGCATGAGAAATATTTCAAAGACAGAAACAATAGGGCTTGGCAACAGACTAGATATGTGGAGTGTGTAAGTGAGGAGATGAAGATGATAGCTAGATGACTGGAAGAATAGTAGTACCCTCAATAGTAATAAGGAAGTTTGGAAGAGGAGAGGTTTGGAGGGAAAAATAATGAGTTCTGTTTTGAATATGTTGAGTTTGAAACTTCTATGGAACATCTAGCTCTGGGGTGGGAAACCTGTGGCCTTGAGGCCACATGTGACCCACATGTGACTCTCTAGGTCCTCAAGTGCAGTCATGTGACTGAATTTAAACTTCATAGAACAAATCTCTTTAATAAAAGGATTTGTTCTGTAAAACTTGGACTCAGTCGCACTGCACCCAAGGACCTAGGTCCTTGGAATAGGAATTTTTTTTTTGCCTTTCTTTGTATCTCCAGTACTTAGCACACTGCCTGGTATATAGCAAGCTCTTAATAAATGATTGTTGACTGACTGATTTGAGATTAGAGGTCTTGAGAGAGGCTAGGGCTGGACAAATAGATCTGAGAATCATCTTTATAGAGATGATAATTGAATCCATGATAGCTGATTAGATAATGACATAAGATAATACAGAAGGAAAAGATGGGAAGGCCAAAGGACAGAGCCTTAGAGGAGATATTAAGATATTAAAAAGATATTAAGAAGGTGAAGACTGAAAAGAGACCATTGGATTTGACAATTAAAAGATTGTGAGGAAACATGTTTTACATGACTGCACATGTGTAACCTATATCAAATTGTTTGCCTTCTCAATGAGGGAAAAAGGGAGGGAGGGAGGAGGAGAATTTGGAACTCAAAATTTTGGAAAAAAAAAGAATGTTAAAATTGCTTTTATATGTAATTGCTGAAAAAATAAAATATTAAATTTTTTAAAAAGATCATGGATAATTTTGGAGACAGCACTGTCAGTTGAATGAGATGGAAAGACAAACTATAGAGGATTTAGAAGAGTGAGAGAAGAGCAATGACTTTCTCTAATATAGCCAGGAGAGGGAGAAGAGATATAGGACAATAGCTAGTGGGCATTGTCAGATCAATTGAGGATTGGTTTCTTTGTTTTTTGTTTTGTTTTGTTTTGTTTTTAAAAATAGGGGAGATGTGAACTTGTAGGCCACAGGAAAGCAGCCAACAGATGTAAAAAGATTAAATATTAGAGAGTGGGGATGACGTGAGGGGCATTCTGCTGGAGAAGATAGGATGGAATGGGATCATTTGTGTATGTAGAAGGGTTAGTTAGCTTTGGCAAAGAAAAGGGTCATTTTTTTCGTATGAAATAGGGATGGAGGAGGACCTGAGTGATATGAAATGAGAAGAGGAGAAGAGAAAAAGAAGCTCTTGGTACAATGTGTGTATTCCACAAATACCTGTGGGTTGTTTGATTGATTGAGGTCTCTCTTAGTCAAAGAAATCTAGTTATTTAGTATTCATCTTGTGGTTATGGTAGGTCTTACTCAGGATCTATCATAGACTGTCAAAGCATCAAGTTCAACCCCTTAAGGAGACCCAGGGAGGGAGTCTGATTTAGGAGATAAAAGGATGACCTCAGAATCAAGAAGACCTGAGTTCAAGTCCCATCTCCTACACAATGGCTGTGTGACCCTAGATTACTTAATTTCTCAGTGCCCTAGGCAACTCTCTTTTAACACTAAAAATTGCAGGTATGGAATATGCATGGGTAGAGAAATTTTCCTTAGAAAGAGTTCCCTATACCAATGAGGTCAGACATCCAGGAAAAAATGTATATACCTATAAGTGTAAGTATTGTCTCCCTCAGACAGAGTGCAGGCTCCTTGAGGGCTGAGCCTGTTCTATTTTTGTCTTTTCGTCATGGCACAATAATAATAAAATCTTATGGGTTAAAAAAAGTTTATGGGTTGATACTGACAAGTGAATAGATGAGTTTGAGTTAGTCACTCCACCTTTCTGGACCTCAGTTTTCTCCTCTGTAAAGTGAAGGGGTTGAATTTCTAAGGGGCCTTCCAATTCTAATAATAGCTAGCATTTATAATTTATGTAGCACTCTAAGTTTACAATTTATGTAGCGAAGTGGTTTTCAAATATTATTTCCTTTAATCCTCACCTCAACCCTGTAAACTATGTGCTATTATTATCTTTTATTTACAGAGAAGGAAACTGAGGTTTCCATATCGCTCTCCTTTATGAACATCATGTTCCTGCCAAATCAAACTACCAAACAAAACATTCTATCTGTACCCTCCATGCTTTCACACAGGGGCATCTATCCCCTATGCCTGAAATACAATCATCTCTCCCTCTTAAAAAACCTTATCTTCTTTGAAGCTTTTGTTCAGGTGTTGCCTCTTTGAAGCTTTCACTGTCCTCCTCCACCTCAAGATGCATTCCCTCCCTCCTTGAATGGAATGGGAGTTGGTATTCCCAGGAATCATCTTAGGTCTCCTCTACTCCACAGATGTGACCCTTTGTTCTGACCTAGATGATAACCCCTTCAAGGAATATAGGCTCCTGGGGAAGGGAGATTATTTATGGGCTTGGTACAAGTCCTCTGCATGTCCCAGGGCAGACCTTCTGTATTCTCTCCCACACTTGTAAGCCTAACCCCAAGAGGATAAACCAGGTGCAAGAACTATTTATGAATCACCAATACATCATCATCAAGGATGCCTTCACCCCTGCCAAGGTAAGAGTACAGCTGCAGCTGCTGGTTTGGCCCAGGAATTCCTTGTTGCTCCCCCATTTCTTCTGTCTGGTACTTTCCTTGGGGCCTCATGGCTCCTCACGGGCAGCACAAGCTTCCCTTCAGAGAACTGAGTCCATGAGTGTCCAACCTCTTGTTTTCTCCATCTCCATTTCCAGACTGAATTCAATATTTTTAAAAAGACCAAGGCCAAGGGTATATGGGCATACACACAAATATATACATGTGTATATATATCTATGTGGATGTGGGTGTGTACATACACACAGACATATGTTCCATGAATAAAACACTTTATTTCTTAGCTCCATGCCTTCTCTTTGGCTGGCCTTTATGCCTGGAACACTCCCCTGAGTTTTCTCTGACTATTGGTCTCCCTGGTTTCCTTTAAATTACAACTAAAATCCCACCTTATACAGGAAGTCTTCCCCGATCCCCTCTCAATTCTAGGGCCTTCCCTCTGTAAATTGTTTCCTATTAATCCTGCATATAGGCTGCTTTTCATACATATTCTTTTTGCATGCTGTTTCCTCTCCCCCATTAGGGGCAGGGACTGTCTTTTGTTTCTTTTTGTATCAACAGCACTTAGCACAGTACCTGGTACATAGTAGGCATTTAATAAATGTTTATCCATGAGCAACTGATGTTTTCCCAATTATTTAGATCTGACTGTGTGAAAAGTGTTTTGTAATTGTGTTCACATAGTTCATGGGTTTGTTTCAGTAGGTAGACTCCTAAATATTTTATAATGTCTACAGTAACTTTAAATGGAATTTCTCTTTCTATCTCTTGATGTTGGGCCTTGTTGGCAATATACAGAAATGCTGATGATTTATGCGGGTTTATTTTATAGCTTGCAACTTTGCTAAAGTTGTTTATTATTTCAAGTAGTTTTTTACTTGATTCTCTAGGATACTCTAAGTATATCATCATATCATCTGCAAAGAGTGATAGCTTTGCTTCTTCTTTGTCTATTCCAATACCTTCAATTTCTTTTTCCTCTCTTACTGCTAAAGCTAACATTTCTAGTATGATATTGAACAGCAGTGGTGATAATGGCATCCTTGTTTCACCCACTGTCTTACTGGAAATGCTTGTAGCTTGTCCCCATTACATATGACGCTTGCTGAAGGTTTTAGGTAGATGCTATTTATTATTTTAAGAAAGATTCCATTTATCCCTATGCTCTCTAGTGTTTTTAATAGAAATGGGTGTTGTGTTTTGTCAAAAGCTTTTTATGCATCTATTGAGATAATCATGTGGTTTCTGTAAGTTTTGTTGTTGATATGATCAATTATGCTGATAGTTTTCCTAATATTGAACCAGCCCTGCATTCCTGGTATAAATCCTACCTGGTCATAGTGTATTATTCTTCTGATAAGTTGCTGTAATCTATTTGCTAATATTTTATTTAAAATTTTCATTCATAAATTCATAAAATTTTCATTAGGAAAATTGGTCTATAATTTTCTTTCTCTGTTTTGACTCTTCCCAGTTTAGGTATCAGCACCATATTTGTATCATAAAAAGAATTTGGTAAGACTCCTTCTTCATCTATTTTCCCAAATAGTCTATATAGTATTGGAATTAATTGTTTTTTAAATGTTTGATAGAATTTGCTTGTAAATACATCTGGCCCTGGAGATTTTTTTCTAGAGAGTTCATCAATGGCATGTTCAATTTCTTTTTCTGAGATGGGGTTATTTAAGTATTTTACTTCCTCTCCTGTTAATCTGGGCAATTTATAGTTTTGTACATATTTATCCATTTCACTAAGATTGTCAAATTTATTGGCATATAGTTGGGCAAAATAGTTCCGAATTATTGTTTTAATTTTCTCTTCCTTGGTGGTGGATTCACCCTTTACATTTTAGATACTGGTAATCTGGTTTTCTTCTTTTGCTCATGGGTAGGCCGAGCTAATATAATAAAAATGACAATTCTACCTAAGCTAATTTCCTTATGCAGTGCCATACCAATCAAACTACCAAAAATTATTTTATAGAGTTAGAAAAAATAATAACAAGATTCATTTGGAATAATAAAAGATCCAGAATATCAAGGGAATTAATGAAGAGAAATGCAGGGGAAGGTGGCCTAGCCATTCCAGATCTTAAATTGTATTATAAAGCAGCAATCATCAAAACTGCTTGGTACTGGCTAAGAAACAGAGTGGTGGATCAGTGGAATAGGTTAAGTATGCAAGACACAGTAGTCAATGACTATAATAATCTATTATTTGATAAACCCAAAGATCCCAGCTTCTGGAATAAGAACTCCCTATTTGACAAAAACTGCTAGGAAAACTGGAAAAGAGTATGGCAGAAACTAGGCAGAGACCAAAATCTCACACCATATACCAAAATAAAGTCATAATAGGTTCATGATTTAGATACAAAGGCTGATACTGTAAGCAAACTGGGAGAGCAAGGAATAGTTTACCTGTCAGATTTATGGAGAACTGAAGAATTCATGACTAAACAGAAAATAGAGAACATTACAAAATTCAGAATGGATAACTTTGATTACATTAAATTGAAAAATTTTTGCACACACAAAGCCAATGCAACCAAGATTAGAAGGAAAGTAGAAAATTGGGAAAGAATTTTTACAACCAGTGTCTCTGATAAGTGCCTTATTTCTAAAATATATAGAGAATTAAGTCAAATTTATAAGAATACAAGTCATTCCCCAATTGATAAATGGTCAAAGGATATGAACAGGCAGTTCTCAGATGAAGAAATTAAAGCCATCTATAGTCATACAAAAAATGCTCTAAATCGCTATTGATTAGAGAAATGCAAATCAAAACAACTCTGAGGTACCACATCACACCTATCAGATTGGCTAACATGACAAAACAGGAAAAAGATAAATATTGGAGAAGATATGGGAAAATTGAAACACTAATGCATTGCTAGTGGAGTCGTGAACTGATCCAACCACTCTGGAGAGCAATTTGGAACTATACCCAAAGGGCTATAAAACTGTGCATACCCTTTGATCCAGCAATAGCACTACTAGGTCTGTATGCCAGATCATAAAAAGGGAAAAGGACCCGCATGTACAAAAATATTTATAGCAATTCTTTTTGTGGTGGCAAAGAATTGAAAATTGAGAGGATGCCCATTAATTGGGGAATGGCTGAACAAGTTATGGTATATGAATGTAATGGAATACTGTTGTTCCATAAGAAATGATGAGCAGGTAGATTTCAGAAAAACCTGGAAAGACTTACATGAACTGATGCTGAGTGAAATGAGCAGAACCAGGATAATGTTGTACATAGTAACAGTCACGTTGTTCGATGACTAATACTGATAGATTTAACCCTTCTCAGCAATGCAAGGATCTAAGACATCTCCAAAGGCGTCATGATGGAAAATGCTATCCACATCCAGGGAAAGAACTATGGAGTTTGAATGCAGATCGAAGCATACTATTTGCTATTTTTTTTTCTTCTGTTGTGTTTTGTTTCCTCTTTCTAGTGGTCCCTCCTTTTAGTTCTAATTTTTACTTACAACATCCCTAATGTGAAAATATGTTTAATAAGAATGTATATGTATAGCCTATATCAGATTGTGCACCATCTTGAGGAGGGAGGGAGGGGTAGAAAAATTTAAAACTCAAAAGCTTATGGAAGTGATTGTTGATAATTCAAAATAAATTAATAAAGAAAAAATGAAAAATGTTTATCAATTGATTACATATATGTAAATGTGTGTATATATATGTATGTGTGTATATGTCTCAAGTGTATGACCTAGCTCTGAATGATGTCAAAATGACCACAGATACCCAAGACAGGGATGCTTGTCATTTTCATTTCCTTCCTGGTCCAGGAATTTCTCAGCTTGGTCCTTTTTATCTAACACCAATTCCTCTATACATAGTTCCCTAGAGCAGTGGTGTCAAACAAATAGAAAGAGGGCCACTTAAAGGTACATAAGGATCCTTGCTGGCACATATGAACTTAGAAAATTACATATTAACATTATCTATGTCTAATTATATATTTATTTTGTTAGATGTTTCCCAATTACATTTTAATCTGGTTCTGGCTGCGTTCTGGAGTGCCCCGTGGCATTATGTTTGACATCTGCACCCTAGAAGAGCCGTTCAGCTATACAGGCCCAGGTGCAAGGAATCATCAATCAACAATTATCATCATTGTCCATATGTCAAGAGGACATCATCAATAGGGGATCAAGATCTAGGAAAGTTCTTTTTTTATTTCTTAAATTTTTAATTCAATTTTCAGTTCCAAATTCTCTCCCTCCCCCACCCATTAAGAAGGCAAGAATTACAAAATTTATTATACATATGAAGTCATGAAAAACACATTTCTAGATTAGCCATGTTCTGAAACAACAAAAAACAAAAAAGAAAGAGAAAAAAATATGCTTTAATCTGCAAAGTCCATTGCTTCTCTATTTGAAAGTGGATAGTTGTTTTATCATGAGTCCTTTGTGTTGATCAGTTACTAAATCTTTCACATTGTGAGCATGTACATTGTTCTCCTGGTTCTGCTCACTTTACTTTGTAGTTCGTGTAAGTCTTCCCAGGTTTTTCTGAAACCATCTCTTTCATCATTTCTTTCTTTCTTTTTTTGGGGAGGCAATCAGATTTAAGTGACTTGCTCAGGGTCACACAGCTTACAGTAAGTGTCTGAGGCCAGATTTGAACTCAGATCCTCCTGACTCCATGGCAGGTGCTCTAACCACTCTGCCACTCAACTGCCCCTCCCTTCATCATTTCTGGGCAGCACAAAAATGTTCTATCACATCCATATACTACAAGTTCAGCCATTCCACAACTGATGGGCATTCCCTCAGTTTCCAATTCTTTGTGATCACAAGAAAAGGTGATATAAATATTTTTATACAGATGGGTCCTTTTCCTTTTTCTTTGATCTCTTTGGTGTATAGACCTAGTAGCGGTATTGCTGGGTCAAAGGGTATGTACAGTTTTATAGCTTTTGGGGCATAGTTTCAAATTGCTTCCCAAACTGGTTGGACTAGTTCACAGCTCTACCAACAGAGCATTAGTGTACCTATTTTTCTGCATCCCCTCTAGCATTTGTCATTTTCCTTTTTTTGTCATCTTAGCCAATCTGATAGTTATAAGGTAGTATCTCAGAGTTGTTTTAATTTGCATCTCTTTAATCAATAGTGATTTAGAGCATTTTTTATATGATTATTGACAGCTTTGATTTCTTCCTCTGAAAACAGCTTGTTTATAAACCTTGACCATTCATCAATCAAGAAATGGCTCTTATTCTCATAAATTTGGCTCAGTTCCCTATATATTTGAGAAACAAGACCTTTGTCAGAAAAACTTGCTGCAACCTGCCCCCCCCCCCAGTTTCCTGCTTTTCTTCTCATTTTAGCTGCATTGGTTTTATTTGTGCAAAACCTTTCTAATTTTATATAATCAAAATTATTGATTTTTCCTCCTGTTAACCTTTTTATCTCCTGTTTGGCTATAAATTCTTCCTCTATCCATAGATCTTACAAGTAATTTCTTCTAGAAGAGGTGTTTTTAACATTTTTTTTTGTGTCAATGGGTTTCTTTGGCAGTCTGGTAAAGCCTATGTATTCTTTCTCAAAATAGTGTTTTTAAACATACAAAATAAGTAAGATGACAATGGAAACCAATTATATTGAAATACAGTTGTTAGAATATTTATTTTAAAAGTTGAAGGAGGGGCATTTAGGTGGCCCAATGGATAGAGGACTGGCTCTGGAGTCAGGAGGACCTAAGTTCACATCTGACTTCAGACACTTACTAGCTGTGTGACCCTGGACAAGTCACTTAACTTCAATTGCCTCAAAAAAATGTTGAAGGACTTCAGGTTAAAAACCCCTAAAGTCTAGTACAATTTCTGATCAAACGGCATAACACACAACACATTTTGCACACCCTAGAGCAGGAGTGGGTAACCTTCAGCCTCCAGGCCACATGTGGCCCTGTAGTTTAGATTTAGTCAAAAGGTCTTGAGGACCCAGAGGGCCACATGTGGCCTAGAGGCCATAGGTTCCCCACCCCTGCCCTAGAGCTATACACATACTACTTGTAATTACTATTATTACTCCTAAATACTTGTGTGTATACATGTAGTATCTCCTTTAGGATACGAATTCTTTCTTTCTTTCTTTTTTTCCTTCTCTCTCTCTCTCACCAGCACCTAGTATATAACAGGTACTTAATAAATATTAATTTAATTGAATTGGAAAATAGTTAATTATCCTGGAAATATTGACAGCAGCTTCCCTTCCTTATACAGAAAATTTTTCGCACAACAAACCTGTGAGAAAAAGAGTACAAGAATTACTATACCTGTTTTACAGATAAGGAAACTGAGAAATTTAAAGAAGGGAAATGATTTGTTCAGGGTCCACGCTCCTATAGCTGAGCCAAGAATGGAAACTCAGATCTTATTTTGAGGGCTTTTGGTGAATCAGAAAGCACACTGGACTTTTTGTGTGGATACATGGGTTCCAGTACAAAGGAATCCACACAAATACATATCTTAAATGTCTGATTTTAGAGTCATTTCCTTTTTAAGAGCCTTACTTTTTTTTTGATCTGTAAAATGGGGATGATAATTTGTTACACTACACAAAGACTACTGGGAAGACAGCAAGAAAAAAGTAGAATGTAAGCTGTTACTATTATTTTCAGAAACCCGTAAAGCAGGGAGGAGTAAGCCAGAAGAAACTCTTCCCAGGTGAGCCATGCCTTCATTTCTCTCTAGGCTGCAAACGTGACTCTCTGGACTTTATTTACTATGCCTGCCGCCCCCTTCCCCTTTCCCCCTTCCCCCTTGCTATTCAGCTTCTTTTTCTTTTTGCTGTCTTCCCCATTTAAATCGTCAGACATGTAAGCTCCTTGAGGACGGGGATCGTCTTTCTCCTGGTATTCCTATTCCCCGTGCCTGGCACAAAATAAGAACTTAAACATAAATGCTTGCTGACTGGACTGGACTTCTCACCCTTTCGGCTTTGGTTTGCTTCCCTGCTACCCTGGACTGCTCCAAGTTGGGGGAAACGCAGGGCGCGTAACGCATGCCAATGACTGGGAACCACTGAGAGAATGTAAAGCTCGTGCACAGCTGGGGTGGGGTGGGGTGGGGTGGGGCGGGGCCGGGTGGAGTGGCGCATGCGCCCAGGCACTAGGTTGTCAGGCTCCTCCAGCTGAGTAGGGGAGGGGGCGGGTCACGCGCGGGTGTGCGCACGCAACGTTCAGCGGCGGCGACGAAACCGAGGCTGGCGACGGCGGCGGCGGTCGGGGCGAGGCTGCACCTACCTAGGGCGGGACGGTGGTGCGCGTGCGTGCTTGCGTGTGGCCATGGGGCGCTTTCACTTCACGCGGGACCCCATCCCCGAGTCCGCAGGGAGCGATATGCTGCACTTGAACCAGCTCGGCGCGGAGGTGCGCGCGGCGCGGCGTGGGGTGGGGGAGGGGCAGGGGCGTCCCTAGAGGCTCCGGGGGGCGGGGCCTGGCCTGGCTCTCGGTGCGCGCTACGTTTTTCTGCGTGCTTCCGTTGGTTTTGTAAAGAGCCCGGGGTCGGGCATCCGAGGTTGGGGGGTCCCCATCCGTGCGTCACTGTGTGTGGACTTAGACAAGTCGTTGCCCTCTCTGGGCCTTCGGGACCTCATCCTTAAAATGAGATGGGGTGAATTAGCGTCCTTACGTCCCCGAATCTTTGATCCTGTGAACCCCAGAAAAAACCCGTAGAACCAAAGCCAAGGAGATTTTAGGGGTGGGGAGAAGAGGATCAGGCTAAGGGGTGGCCCCCGTGTTGATGTTGTGGGGGCTGGGGGGGGGAACTGCTGAGACAGGGAAGTGCAGCCAGAGGTTAGACC